>NC_082393.1:17233391-17554943 GCF_031168955.1 Gadus macrocephalus
AAGTGGCACCTCCACATTTCTACATCCTCCCTTAGTAAAAAATGGTTTGTACTTAATGTCCCTTGGATTCAAGTTTTTCCCAAATTATCTAATAGTTGATCTAAAATTAGCACTTAGTATTAGGTCTCCTTTGGTGTGCTGGCAATAAGAATTAGTAGGCTGGCATGCCATCCCTTATGTATTTGTCTTATATTACATCAAAAATCTAGTTACATTTTTAAGCATTTGCTTGTTTTCCCTGGGAAGACAGTGAAGACATTATTTTCAACTGTGCAGGGAACAGCTCAAATTTAAGAGTGGACTAAATTGTGATATGATTGGGATGGTCCATTTGTTATCTATGTAAACATATCTCACCACGAGGATAGCCGTGTTGCCCTTAATCTTTGTAGTATTCCTTAGACATCCTGTTTAATTTTCCTCTGAAGGAAGAGATCCTATAAGAACTGCAGCTTTAACTCATCTTGGTCTGACAAACTATGGTCACATGTGGAATCAAATTGGTCCATAACAAGGACTACTTATGACTGCTGCATATAACATACAATCAAAGTTGGACATTTCCTCATTCTGTTTTAAAACACAACGTTTCGCTGGTAGGTGCTATTTATTTGCATTAAAGTAACTACAGGAAAAGCTTTATAGCTATGCTTAATAGACTATATCAATATGCGTCACATGCAAAACCTTTTAAAGGGGACTTATTATACCACCAGGTGTGAGTGTGATTAGCCTTACAAGCCGTTTCGAAAATCTGCCTAATATGACATCACTAGTGGGTGTGTCCACCTAGATCTGTGCTGGATAGATCTATCTACCAGCCTACCCAGTGGACTGAAGTAAACATTGCTCATCTATCCAGCACAGATCTAGGTGGACACACCCACTAGTGATGTCATATTAGGCCGATTTTCGAAACGGCTTGTAAGGCTAATCACACTCACACCTGGTGGTATAATAAGTCCCCTTTAAGGAGCAGTGTCGTCCTTGTTGGCTAGCAGAGGAAGGTGCACTCTATTGCACTCTGTTTCTTAACATCATAAAAACATCATCTCTAAACCACATTTGAAGGAGACCAAAGAGTTCGAAATGTGCACTAGATATGTACAATGGAGAAGGACATCTGGCCATTGCTGGCTCACTGTTTAGTGAGAGACAACTAAGAGCTGAATGTGTGGGTTAGGTGGTGAGTTCCGTGTGGAGGTCACGGCCTGCTCTCCGAACCACAGCCTTGTGTGTGTGAGAGCCTGGTGGGAGGCAGCCCCTCACTGGGAATGTTCAGGCATTTCTGAACCCTGTTCTAAATCAAAATAGGTCTGCACTGATAGGGATATTTTAAATCGCCTGCCTAATACTAGGTAAACTATTATAAAAAATATATAAAAATTGACAGTGACTAACAATGAATTGAATGTATATTTATATTTACTAATAAATATACATTGTATTTATATTGCTCTTTTCTAAATAATCAAAGACACTTTCCATGATATAAAATGTCAAAATGCAAACAAGACCAACTATCAATGAATGGTCACATTAAAATATTTAAATAAATACATTTGAGAAGCAGAGACACACGGGTAGGGGATTCGGGAAGATGTGAGTAAGAAAAGGTGAGGAGGGTGAGATACTGAAATAATTTATGAATTCTGTCTCAATATTCATATTGTGGCGACTCCTACCCCCCGGGGAGTCTGGGTAATCATAATGTTTGGGGAAAAGGGGTTTTATTGTCTTTGGATAACTTGTTTCTGTTATTAGGTTAAGTGGGGTTAACGGGTTTGGGGTCTTAATTGTTTGTGTGTTAATTGTGATGTGTAGTGTGATCGGGACAATTAGTGAGAGTGTTGTGTGTGTTGGTCAGGTGTGCCGTGTTTTCTGTTATGTGGTGGTGTTTAAATAAAGGCAGCTCTCGGGGTCGTGCGGTGTATTGAGGCAGGAGAGTTGCGTCACCGTTTAACCTGGGCTCCCGTCTCCTCCTTCCCGCGCTGCTCGTCACAATATTGTGAGACAAAGACGGAGCTCTAACCTTTTGTCTCTCCCCACACCACAGCAAAATAATCCCGGTCCCCTCAGACACACACACAACAAACAGCCAGCACAAACTACTTGATGACAGCATTAGAGAGTGCAAAGGATGCACGCATTGTAATTCTTCATGCCAGAATTGTACAATGCAGAAATGTGGAACAAAAGGAACATCTTAGTTTTGTCCTACTGGCCAATTTTTTTATCGGCTTTGGCATGGGTAACATTTCAATAAATGACCTTATTTTGTAATATCATGGAACGTCTAATGATAAGTAAGTAATGGATGGATGGAGAGAGAGAGAGAGAGAGAGAGAGAGAGAGAGAGAGAGAGAGAGAGAGAGAGAGAGAGAGAGAGACTTTGACTTTTAAAATACTTTTATTTCATCACTCCGACATGTGATACATCGTAAAAAGAACGTACCACATCTTTCCTTTCTGTTAAATCAAAACAACAAAAAATAAAAACGATTTGAGCTGAAAACGGAAAGAGATTCCATCAGTGGAGTCCACTGAACATATAGCACCACCAATGCACCACCGCTGAGTGAAAAACAAAAGCTAATCAGTCATTTTAAGGTATGCAAAATCAGCTGCCACCCTGGTCCTGACCATCGTTTTAAACACCCCCACCAAGTCCTTCCCATTGCCCTCCTCCATCTCAGTCTTGTGGGTTTTATAGATGGCCAGCATTGCCAGTCCAAATAGGAAATTTACCAATGTGCATTCCCCTTTTCTCCCCTTAGTGTACCTCACTGAGGAAACAAACAGATTGTGGTTAAAAAGAAAGCCACGTTTCCCCAACAATGTCTGTAGAAGAGAAAATAAAGGTAACAGTCTGGAGCATTCAGTGAAAAAATTGAAAACCGTGTCCGGGGCCGGGCAGAAGCAGGTTGGCATGACCTCATGGTTGAACCTAGAGACAAAGCGATTAGTAGGGATGGCCAAGTGAAGGACGCGCCACTGCAAATCCCCCACTCTTTTGGAGATGGGAGGCTTGTACAGCAACCACCATGTGGGAGAAAAGTCTGGTGGAAACTGTGTTCCCGCCACTTGGTGTCTGGACGAATGACCAGCTGATTGAAAAACAAGGATTTGCTGCATATGTTATAAAGTGACTTTCGGTCAACTGAGGCTAAACTTAAATCAGTAAGAGCATTAAAAGTCAACAGGTGTCCCCCTCCTCTCGATGCACACCTGGGAGATATCCGAAGATCAGGGAAAGCCACCTGTTCTGGTGTTCCAGCAACAACAATGTTTGCTGCAGCACTGAGACTGGCCGGGTGGGAGACTCTGAGCCTACCCAACAGGTCAGCCACCAGGCGCAGAGACCTCAGTCCAGTCTGGGCACTAACCTCCAGTGCCAACTTCCACCTCCCGTTCTCATGGTCCAGCAGGTCTCCCAGCTTGGCTATACCTGCTCCCATAAATGCCAAGATCAGGCTATCCCCGACTCTCTCCTGAGTGGGCATGAGAGGATTAAAAAAAAGGGGCACTTCTGTACCATAGTTTTGATCCGGAGTTCTAGACACAGTTAATATATTCCATGCTTCCAAAACAGATTTATAGAAAAAAGGTAGATGAAACCCTTGTATCCATTGAACATTCGCCATCAGAAAGAAATGTCTGTCCAGTGAAAAAGCCCCGATGCCATGCATCACTGACCTCGCAAAGGAAACCCAAAGCACACTGTCCGGCGCATAGAGGAGACATTGAGCTGTCTGTAGTCTCATGAAGGCAACCTTACTTGCCAATCAGTCCCTGCCCTCCTTCAGCCACTGGCAGACATAAAACCCCCGGGGCCAGCCAATGATAGCCATCCCAAAAGAAATTTACAAAAGCCTTTTGGAGACTACAGAGGAGTGAGACAGGGGGGTCAAGTACAAACGCTTTGTGCCACAACATTGATGCCGCCAGGTTATTGACCACCAGCACCCGCCCTCTATATGAGAGCTGCGGTAAAATCCACCTCCAGCGCTGCAACCAACCTGCTTTCTTCTCCTCCACCCCCTCCCAGTTCTTACTCATATATCCTACCGTTCCCAGATATACCCCCACATTTTTAAACCCCTCCAAATTCCAGACACAACGTTTTTTGCAGAACCGGTGGTGTTGAGTCCTGCCAATCTCCGATTAATCGGGAAGAACATTTCTCCCAGTTAACCTTAGTGGACGCGGCTCTTTGGTAGGTTTGTAAAACCTGGGAAAGCACCTGCACATCCTCCTGCGACTGCAAAATCACTGTTACGTCATCCGCATAGGCTGTAAGTGACACGGTAGGGGCTTGTGGAATCCCTGGTGCAGCGATGGTGCCCAGGCGTGCCCTCAGCGTTACAAGGAGGGGTTCAATAGATATTGCATAAAGAAGCCCAGAGAGGCCACACCCCTGCCGTATTCCTCTCGACACAGAGAAAGGTCTGGTGAGTGAGCCGTTTATCTTAAGGATGTTAGAAATGTCTTTATAAAGCAACTTGATAAGGCCTATAAAAACTGGACCAAACCCAAAAGCCTCCAAAGTTCTAAACAGAAAACCATGATCGACCCGATCAAAAGCCTTCTCCTGGTCTAAGGAGAGAAGGCCCAGGTTCAGTTTATGATAGGCTGCTGTGGTTATGATGTCACGAACCAGAAACAGGTTATCAAAAATCGATCGATTTGGGATACAGTATGTTTGATCTCTATGGACCACTGAGCCTACTACAGCCTTTAATCCAGGGGTGTCAAACTCATTTTAGCTCAGGGGCCACATGGAGGATAATCTATTCCCAAGTGGGCCGGACCGGTAAAAATATGGCATAATTATGTAAAATTAAACATGCTGTGAGCACACCAAACACAGGTTTCCCATTTACTTCCGTGAATAAAAAGGACGATGACCATTTTTCTTGGAAAACTCTGCACTCTGTGTCCACTTTTCGTCTTTTTGACAGAGACATTTTGGGGCAATGAGAGTGCCAAAGCGCATAATGTTGAAAGTGTAAGGCAGAACGACAAGGTAGCTCCGGGCTAGCTGCACTACCTGTTTATACTTGCTCCCTGCTCAGCCCCGGTATAAAGTTTGCTTGCTTAACATAATTGCTATTGCGACTTCTAGTGGACACATTAAGAAGTTTCCTTCATTGAAAAATAGCAGATCATTTTACGTTACATTCCAAAGCGACTTCCAGTTACACACAATTGTCCAGTAGTTCAATGTACAACAAATTAATCAGTGCCAGTCAATGCAATCCATGTAATGATAGGAAGGATTTTTATAAAAAGAAATATAATTTTTCTTATAATTATTATTTATTTTTTTTACAATACTGTACTTCACAAAATCATCTCGCGGGCCGGATTAAACCCGTTCGCGGGCCTGATCCGGCCCGCGGGCCGTACGTTTGACACCCCTGCTTTAATCTGTTGGTGAGTGCTCTGGAGAAAATCTTTGCGTCCACGCATAGGAGGGAGACAGGGCGCCATTTTTTTAAGTATCCCAATTCCCCTTTTTTGGGGAGCAAGGACTGCCCTGCGACAACTCAAAGGGAGATTTCCCTGTTCAACAGACTCCTGGAGGACGGTATGCAGGTCCTAAAAGAGACCAGATAGCCTTATAGAATTCACCCGACAGACCATCTAAACCAGGCGACCGGCCAGAGTTCTGCTGTTGCACCGCCTGAGTGAGCTCACTGTAGGAGAGGGGGTGCTCTAGACTCAGGGCCTCCTCCTCTTCTAATCGTGGTAGACCTTGCAGGAGCTCATCCCCCGCAGATACATCACAATCTTCAGCTCTAAACAGATCTTCGTAAAAAAAAGTGCCCCCTCCCCCCTATCCTCCAAAAGGCTCCTGAGTTGCAACTTATTCTGGTTCAGAAAAGGTCTCAAAACCTGCCATATCCCTACCACTGGCCTTCGCAGTTATAAATAAAATCTCTTGTTCTAGAGCTTCAAGTTTGGTTTTACCGCTCTGGTGGAATTTGCGGTGTATTGCTGACAAAACAATCTAATCTGGACTTTCCCAAGGTCCCACCACTGTGTTAGGGACTTGCATCGCACTTTCTCCACCCTCCAGGTCTCCCAAAAAAAGGTAAAGGAACTCACAAACCCCTGATCCTGAAGTAGCCTACTGTTAAAACGCCAGTACGGGCTCTTCGGCCTATGAAGTGTGGTGACAATTGACACAGTGACATAGTCATGGTCAGACAGGACCATCGGGGTAATACTGGTCTTAAAAAAACGTCCCCTATCCTGTTTTCTGACATAAATACGGTCTAGCCTTGCCCCTGATAGCATGTTTCGATTAGTTTTCAACCAGGTGTACTATCTAGACCCTGGAAATTCCTCTCTCCACACATCCACAAGGCCATGATAAGCTATCAACGCTCTCAGCTCATTGGCTGATTGGGGATGAGGCTCGTCATGGTTCCTATCCAAAGTGTGGTCCAGTGTGGAGTTAAAATCCCCACTTAGAATAAGAACATTATCTGGTGGGCAGCCTTTTAGTGCGTCAGACAGTGCTTTAAAAAAAACACATCTCTCCTGGCCTAGGCAAGGAGCATAGATATAGTCAGCTGCAAATATGACTTGACCTCAAAAAACTGCAGGCAGTTGTGCAATTACAGTGTATCATCTGCAGGAGGCTTTCTGGGGCAGCAGTCTTACTAGTCATAACTGGCAGGAATCGGTTGTCCACCAGTTTCCATCCCCAATCCACTGGGTTCAGGTCACCTTCCTTTCCAATCCACACCATGATCTGGAAGTAAACCCTTTGGCAGTGGTATTTGGTTGCGGACTCAGTTGGAGGCAGACGTTCTGGGTCAACAAATGATTTGGCAGTGGCGATTTTCTTGCTAAAAAGATTGTAACACAAAGAGGCAAGTGAATCGCTACTCTTTCCGCCAAACAACACTGCCATTGCCTTGGTCCCATGGTCCTCTATGACATTCCTTGCTTGATGTTTGAGCAGAAACACATTTGCACAGGACTGGATGGTTGACTCGCCATTCACGAGTTTCTGGAATGCTGTCTGTTTGCCAACACTAAAAATGCGTGAAGTTGTATCACATCCTGTGAAGGCGTGAACAAACAGCAACTGGGAACACAAGTCACTATCCAGGACTTGTTTCATCTCACTGATGTTGTACACCTTAGTAGCTTTGGACTTGTCTGAACGAAAATAGAGGCCTCTATTTTTCGTCCCAGCATAGAAGAGGAGAAGAATTAGTAAATCTGTATCCTCCCCTATCAAGGTTGTGGGCTGATGTTCTGAGGCCTTGACTGCAGCTTTGACAATGTCCACGTCTGCGTCACCTGGAGCATTGATAACAGAGCAGCCCTTCTTCTCCAGCTCCTCGGTCATAAGATGGATAAGTCCTTGTTTGTTGCAAGATCTGGAAAGGAAATCATCCTTTCTTCCCACAAACTCAGTCTCTGCATTGAAGTTAACAATGGGGTGAGTGTTTTCACCACGTCTCTGATGCGTATTGTCTTTGATGGATGGACCTTCTCTATAACCATCAAAAACGACTGTTGCTTTACCATAAAGGCGTATGGTAAAGTCAGCATATTACGGTGCAATGGCACCGTAACTGTCACCCTTTTTCCATGCCAAGCGGTGAACCAGGGAACCACCATCAAGGACATAATGCTCAGTTGCTGGGATGGAATCCAGGACCGTTTTGTTTGATTTCTTGCTTGAGAACTCAATGATAGCCTGCGCTAGTTGGGGCTTGTTGGCTTTACGGAAGATTTCCCTGCCTTCAAACAGGGCTGCAGGAAATTAGCAGAGCTCATAGCTCATTACATCTTCCAGTGAAAACTGCCCAGTTTTCGACATGATCAGGAACCGTTGGAACAGCAAAGCAGGATCAATGGTTCGGTCTTGGGCAACTTTGACACTGGAGTCATCTGCAAGGGTTTTTGCCCGGTCTTTCCGTTTGAAGGATATTCCAAAAACAGGTTTTCCAATAATCTTTTCAATGATCTCATTGCCAACAGTCTCCAACTCATGCACATTCACCTCCTCTTTGGCAACAACACCAGTTACTATGTTTCTCAGGGATGGGTCTGGAGAGAATGGTGTGCAAGAGCTAAGCTTTTCCTTGATCTTTTCTAGATCAGAATGATCTCTTTTTATCCTTGCTTCAGAGGATTCTCGGTGCTGCTCGCTGGTCGTGTATGTGAGGTCATTAAATTCCTGCATGGCGTGGTTGTATTCCGATGTGATGGGTGTAGACATGGTCCACAATGCTCGCATTTCGTCAGTCATTCCACTTCCATGGGTCAAGCCTCCACTGCTTTTCAAGGATCTCATCAGTGTCTGCTCGATGACAAGGTCAGAGCTAAGGCCTGCCCAGAACTGGTTGCTGGGCGGATCACATGGAAACCCCTGGAAAACTTGTCAAGTACATCAGGGTGTCTGGTGTCGAGTTGGCACATTTCTTGGAGGTAGAAATATGCTGATTTCAGGTAGTTGTAGTGCCCAGCGGCGGCAAATATTGGCAGACAGTCCAACATTGTGCGCAAGTGCATCTTCCAAGATCCTGTACGATCTGCTTTAATCAGAGCTCGGGCTGTCTGCAGCATCTTCTGATAGTTCACCCACAGCCGGCTGGTTTTTGACCTTGTGCTAAGGTCTGACCTCTTCGTGTCCACCTTTTCCTTGATTTTGTTCAGCATATCTGATGCTGCAGCACTCTCCAAAGTTGTTTCTTTCGCTACCATGGATGAATACATCTCTTCAGCTTGGTTCACCAAGGACTCAAACTGTGAGTCATCCTCCTGCAGCTCTGACACAACCATGTGATTGAGACATCTGTCCACCAGCAAATGTCCACGAAAAGCTCTTTGCACTGACTTTCCAGTCATCATGTGCTGGACGGCATTTGATCCATAGACAACTTCCATAATATTCCTGAGTCCTGTTCCTTCCATCAGTGTGCCTATTGCACCAAGTAGGTTCATAAAAGTATGAAAACCTCCAAGGGGGGGGGGGTTGTATCATGACCCTACGGAATTCAGTGGGGGTTTCATTCCGTCTGTGCACGGCACCTTCTCAACGAGCAGGTGTGCGCCTGCAGCCAGAGGGGGCGCCAAAACACCAATTCCCCACACAATGTTTTGTACTTCATTGAAAACCGCTACGCAGCGCTTATTAACTGCTCGTGGCGCACCCCATGTGATTTGGCGCCCCCCACAAAGATGGCGCCCCGGGCGGCTGCCTGGTTCGCCCGTGCCTAAAACCGCCACTGGACATAGCTATAGAAGACGGCTAGCTAAATTGCTATTAAATCCGGTTAGCATCATTAGCATTTGTTTAAAACTCTTGCGTTCAAGTTGACTGATCATCTCAATATCAATGTTTTCCCAGACTTAAAAGTCTTGCACATGCCCCCCCCCCCCCCCCCCCCCCAAAAAAAAACAAACAAACATTAAGGTAGGCCTATGTATCGAACTGTGGGTCAAACATTGTGATACAAACCAAATTGTGAGATTGGTGTACCGTTACAGCCCTAGTAATCTCATAAAATCATGTATTCCATAGGTATATAATTATGCCAGGGCAATTTAAACAAGTCCAATGAATTCCTAGACCCAAAAAACATGGGATTAGACACCAAGATTACTTTGCTAGGTAAAAAAATGAAGCAGTTAGGATATTTCAAGGACTTCCTGCCCATCTTGGACGCCATCTTGAAATTTACAACTTTCTAGTGGTCAAACTTTGGTAAACTTTTAGTATGTTACTAAGGACACCTAATACTACAAGAAATAGCTGAGAAACCTTTTGTTAGAATTTTTTTGAGGTTAGGTGTTTTTTTTTCATATATGCAGCCGCCTAATATTAAAGAAAGAAAAAAACATTCCATCTAAGGAGGCATCAACCCTATGTAGGCGTCCTGCTATTATGCTCACATGAGACAAACCTTGCCAAGGTAGACCAGGAGAGAGAAGAGTAGCTACTCCAGCACTAACACTAGAACCATGACTCAAAAACTATGGTCCCTTCCATTCCATTTCCCACTGAGGCTGGTTATCTTGGTCGGAGTGACACTCTTGTAAAAAGACAACAGAGGACTGTTTAAGATTAATTTAGTCCAGTAGTGCCGCTCTTTTCTTAGCATTTCTACAGCCATTGATGTTTAGGGTCCCAAGAATAATAGTGGCCATGAAGATGGTAAGAAAAACCAACCGTAAAAACAAGTTATGAACACTCATTGGAAGGTACTGTGGATTTGGCCCGACTACTTAATTCAGCCCTTACTGTACTCTGCAGTTTCTTAATGCGGAAACGCTTCTGTATGGTAAGCTCTGCCATGGTGGCATTCCTTAAAGCCGCAGTAGAGGAGAGGAGAAACAAATTATAGTCAGGAAAGAAAGATGGAAGGCTTATCTTACGCTGACCCTTTGTGTCGTCCAGAAATTTGTTGAGTCTGGTAATAGAATACAAATTCTGCTTACCCTTCCGAACAAACTTCCCTGGATACTCCACACTTTCCCCCTGTACAGGCTGCTGCACATTCTCCATGGTCACTTCCTGGTACTCGTTAAAATCAATTTCTGATTCATCCCCAGCAAGCGCACCACTCCTCTCTAAAGAGCGCGTTCTGCGCCCAGTTTTCGCCCCCGCCTGGCTTACACGGCTCTTCGCTTTACACTTGCCGCTGCTCCGTTCTGGTTGACTGGCCGGTTTCAGCTGCTGCAAACCCGCCGTTCCGTACACGTCCTCCTCAGCGGCGTCCTCCAGCGACGCGGCGATCTCTGCGCCCTCCTCCGTGGCGTCCTCCAGAGATGCTGCGATCTCTGCGTCCTCCAGCGACGCGGCGATCTCTGCGCCAAACTGTTTCTCCCGCCAGCTGAACGTCCCCTGTGCTCCAGCACCAGAAGGACCAGGGATCTGGGAGTCCACAACCGGTCCCGGTGCCAAAGGTGCGGGATCGGGTGTCGGTAAATCCGCAATAGGTCCCGTTGGTAATGGTGCGGGACCGGGTGTCTCCGCAACAGGTACCGTACGTGTTGGTGCGGGATGCGTTCACCCTGTGCCGGCTCCCCAGAAGCCCGACTCGCCGTCGCTGCACCTGCACCTACAGTGTTCTTGGCCCCAGAAGGCCGTCCTCCCTGCTCTGTACCCGGGCATGATCCCCTGAAATGTCCGTGTTCTCCACAAGCGAAACATTTCATGGAGTTTGAGGAAATGTATATAACATAGTCCTTCCCTCACTGCGTCAGCTTCACAGCCACGTCCAGGTCCCGATGCTGCTAATCTGAAGCTCTCCACATGAAATAAAGTCTGCTTTTTAAAGCCGACTAGAACCGGCCTTATCGGTGCCGTTTGTTTCCCGTATCTGGAGAGGATCCTCTCCAAAAACTCATCTTCAAAATAAGGGGGTACATTAGAGAGAACAACCCTCTTGGCAGGGGACGATAAAGGTAAAACTTGAACAAATAAGTCCTTAATAACAAGCCCTTCCTCGATCAATTTATCCACCAAAGCGGTTTCCGATAAAAAAAAACACAATGGCTTTATTCATACGGGAGGCAGATCTGATTTTCTTTCCACCACCAATTACCTCGCACATTGCCAATAAAACATCCTCCACCGTAACCGAGGCGTCCGGCATGCACCTGGGAGTGAGTACGAGACGGGGCTTCGCGGAACCACCTGTCATGGCCATTCTACCAAATGTTTGTTTGCAGTAAAACTGCGGCTGGCGAAGCGCCATGCCGGTCAAACGCGACCTTTTTAAGCAAATTTACAGTTGACTTTAGACAGCTACTTGTTAGAAAATAAATAAATAAAAAAGACGCCAACATTGGCAAAAAAAAGGGAAAAAAATACACTCTGCTCTCAACACAACCAGCTACGTCAGAGAGAGAGGGAGAGAGAGAGAGAGAGAGAGAGAGAGAGAGAGAGAGAGAGAGAGAGAGAGAGAGATGGATCTTATATACACAACATTGTAACACGTTTGGGAGCATGGGTTGAAAATAATGAGAAAGAACAAACATTTAGCAAGGAGAGTGTTGCATGGATTAACCTACAGTTATTTTGGTAGATGGATGCAGAGGACTTCGGTTTAGCTCTGAGCAGTCGCTGGTTTAAACCTAAGCATTACAGCAGACGTTAGGCTTCACATTCACTCTGGGTCTCAGTTTCAACATTTATCTTCCCAGAACAGGTGTGGGTGGGCATGCGCGCGTCTGTGTGTGATGTGTCTGTGTGTGTGGGGGGGGGGGGGCAGACATTTGTGTGTGTGTGTGTGTGTGTGTGTGTGTGTGTGTGTGTGTGTGTGTGTGTGTGTGTGTGTGTGTGTTTGTGTGTGTGTGTGTGTATTTGTGTGCAGGAATGCCTGTTTCTGAATGCGTGTATGCCTGAATGTGTCTGTATGTCTGTAAATGTTCATTCCCTCGATATATATATATATATATATATAATCACACACCATAATAATTATATTTATATAGATTTTATTATTAGTATAATGATTATGATTATTATTATTATTTTTCTATTTCTGATGCTAACAAAAACTCATGGGTGTGTTTGTATGGGCATGCATTGCATACGTGTGTTTGTGTTTCTGTGTGATTAATTCAGAAAGGCATTATAGGTTATTAGCAAAGAGTAATGAAGGCAGCACCTGACCGTAACATACCAAATTAGGGCATATGGTAGTTTGGTTATTAGTGGATAATTAACTTCATTATTCAGTTTGTGGCCATGGCAGCATTTCTGTTGGCACGTTTTGAGTGCTTCCCATGCACTAACTCCTATACGTTTTTGTTGTTGTTAGTTGGAAAGTCCAACACGGTCTCTCTGGTCCATGTGGTTCAGAGACGGAGCTCTAATTGCCAACAGTTTGTTAATTTTCTTAGCTGTTACATTAACTACCATCCTACCATATATATATATATATATATATATATATATATATATATATATATATATATATATATATATATATATATATGTCTCTCATGTATCCATCTTTGGCGCCCAATGTCTTAGGGACAGGGGGTGTTGGCCAGGCAGTCTCCAACCTCTCTCAGGTTTCTGCTATGATCTGAGAGGAGGAGGAGAGAGGGAAACACGGGGGGCCGAGGGGGAACACGGGACCGCCTGAGGTCGTAATGGGGAGTCTCAGGGCTTGTCCCTTTCACTCAGGCCCAGAGGGACGGGGGTCTGGGGCTGGAAGAAACCTAGGTGAGGTGAAGCAAGTAAAGGTCAAAGGAGCTGAGGAGGTAATCAAATGAAAAAAGTGACAGAGATAATGAGTCAGAATGGGGAGAGAGATCAGAGGAAGACAGAAGAAAGAACAGTGTGGGCATAGAGCACGGTTGAACATTGGAGCCAATATAAGGAGAAGACGAGCAGTGGCGAAACCCAGGGAGAAGAGGGGAAGAGGGGTTCTATCTAAACAGGCTTATCTGGTACACTCAGTGGAAGATCATGGCAAGTTGTCCCCGTTGCCATGGCAACGGCGCCCGGGCCGGTTTCCTGTGGGAAGAGAATAGAAAAGAGGGAGAAAATGGGATGGAACGGGGGAAAGCGTGAGAGGCTGAAAGTTTTACGAGGGCCCCATGGATGACAGCATCAGAAGCACTAATGGAGTGACAGACGAGTGAGGGGGACAGAGGTTCCACAAGTCTGAGCTTGAGAAAGAATTGGTTTTCTACTTTGGAATTAGGAAAGAACAGTAAAATGTGTATGTAAAACGGATACAATTATGACCTTGTCCTTTCCATTTCACTCAACTGTGATAGATAGGCAAGATGGATTATCTGAACCAATTAGGAATAGATGCCCTGATTGGTCAGAATGTGCCAAGAACAGTCTACAATTGAAATTGGCTCATGTGTCAACAGTGCCTTTCCCTCGCTAATATTTGATGGATGGCTTGGCCATTAACAACAAATTACACTGAAATAATAGCAACAAAACTTTTCCCCAGCCCCTTTGATGGATTTTGGTCCCTGTATGTTCTCTTTCATGTTGACTTCCCCTATGAATCACAGTATTTGTCTCTCTATCTGTCTTATGAGGCACGGCCTGCCCTGTAACCTCTCGCCACGTTAATCTCAAATGATGGACATTTCTCCTAAGAGGCGCTATTGCACTGGGTATTTCAGCGCCTTTTCATTCTATCCGCTGAGTGCTTGGAAAGGTCACGCTTCGTGGAACAAAGTCTCTACTGAATCCATGCACTGACCTTTGTCTGACTCTTTGTCCATCTGAGTGTCTGTACACACATGTATAGGACACTCAGTACATTGAAATGTCTCTCTCTCTCTTTTGGTTCACTCAATATGCAATTATATCCCTTTTTTGATCTTTAATCTTTTAAGAATTTAAACCATTGTATTTTATATAAGGCTTGTGGTTGGGAAAACCAATCTCAGTACGGGTATTACAGATTTGCGTGAGCTATCGATACTATTAGGCAAATGAGCCAGTTAATGCATGTTGGTGTATCTGAGTTAGTGTGCAGGGCATTTCAGGGTTCATCAAATCCAACATAATAAAAGGCTATTTGCATGCATTTTATTATTTTTTATTCTTTAAAGAAAGGCTGAAATGTTGGTTGATTTTAATTAGTTGTGAGCTAAATAAAATAATAATAATAATAATAATAATAATAATAAAATAATTGAATTGTTTACCACACTGATAATTTCACAGAAACGGGTGTGTGTACTTCAGCTATGTCACTTCCTTCAAGAAAATGTAAGGGAGTCAAAATGATAGTATTAATTAGAAAAATAAATACAATTGCCCGAAACCTATCTACCTTGTTCCCCTCCTCTTCTTATCGGACTATTTACACTTTAAAATATCTTAACTGATGCAGCCTGACATTAACACTGCCGGGTTAGGGGTTCAACTACACTTTGGATAAAGAGCATCAAACAAAAGGCATCATTATAATCATGTGAACATGTGTCTAACTGCACAGCTGCCTCTACTGCTCTAGCCTCGTGAGACCCTCCTGATCTTCCGAGGGCAAAATATTAGTCTGACCTTGAGCTAGCTGAAAGCCTTTCCCAGGATTTTGAAATGACAGGTCACAGCAGATCTCACAGAGTTCCAGTTAATTCATAAACAAAGCAAGGAGTCCTGCAGTCTGCCGAAGATATAAAAAAACGATGGTGGCAACGGATGAAAGTGTAGAACTCAACGGAGCAATAAAAAAACCGATGATCAACAGATATTTACTCGGAGGAGATTATGTTTTAGTTTTACTTCCTTCTGATATCGCAAGACAAAGGAAAGCAAGAGAATAGTCAGTTAAACAAATTGAATGGAGTTTTTTTTACCACAATAGGCCGCGCCAATATGTGGAAATCGATTGCTGCCCATCCAACGCCAGACTGATCACTATGGAAGCATATATGTAGCAAAATTCAAATGGCAATGCAATTTGCAATTTGCAATTCAATAAGTCATTACATTATGCAATTGACAATTCATCATGCAATTTAATACTGTAATTTGTAAATCCGTTATTCAAAGTGTATTTTAATATGCAAACTGACAATGAAATCCTAAATAAAATTTGCAAAAGTTATAACAATAGAAATAGAATAACATTGTAAAATTTTTTGAGTTCCTTTATTCAAATTTGAAAGCTATAGCATCCCCGTGATTGCAATGCACTTTGCCACGCTCCTATGGAGGACCACAAGTGTCACGGAAATAGTAATAAAGAAATACAAAGTAATTCATTATTTGATATTTTAATGGGCAATAAAAAGAGGAATTCTAAAAATTATTTACAAATGAAATATTAATCCATCAATAAGTAGCTCAAATTAAAAAGGGATTTACAAAAACAACATAAAACAGTCAATAAGTATATCATTTAGAAATCATTTGTGGTCCTCCATACGCTCTGTGTATTGCGAAATTCAAATTACATTTCAATCCGCAAAATACTATTAAAAAGATTTTGCAAATCTTTTTGGGTCGGCTTAGGTCAGGAGGTAGAGCAGTTGTCTTGTAACCGAAAGGTTGCTAGTTCGATCCCCAGGGACACATCATGAGTGTTGATGTGTCCCTGAGCAAGACACTAACCCTATCTGCTCCTCTTCCTGACGAGCTGGCTGTCGCCTTGCATGGTTGACTGCCGTCGGTGTGTCAATGTGTGTATTAACCGATGTAAGTCGCTTTGGATAAAAGCGTCTGCTAAATGCCCTAATTGTAATTATTTTGCAAATCGTTTTGCAAAACGTATCAGCCAATCGCGTCTGGGTAGGAACTACGTCACTTCCTCGTCAGACCAGCTGATCATCCACGACCTAGCACTTGGCACTTTATTTTCTATGCCTTGCATTGTGCGAGGTTTGACTGGGTTGATAGAAATAACATGAAAATGGCGGAAAAGACGGTCACGGAGCTGCTGCGGGAGGCCGCTGCAGCTCTAGAGGAGCAGCAGGTTGCAGGGTACGAAAGAGCGACCAACATGCCTGCACCGGATGAGGGTGCGCAAATCGGTGTTTCAGTTCAACTAGTGACAGTGTTAACTGGTGACCATCAGCCGAATGCGTCGCTTGTTGTCGTGGCTACGGCAGCTGTTGGAATCGGTCCATGGTTGGAAATCGGGAGAAGACTTGTAGCTGTTCTTGCAATGCCTCTCTGATTGGTTTTCAATAAAATGTCAGAAACATACCCATCTCATTCGTATTTGGAGTCAGAATAAATGGAAAATGTTTTTTTTTATAATGAACATGGGATTCAAACTCATACCATTTATTGGGGGACGTTTTCAAGCTGCGATTCCATTCCATTGTGCCGTTGAGCAACAGAGGCTTGATCAGCTGCAGTGCTAGAGGTGCACTCACACAAGGCCATCTGGCCTTGGCCGTTTTACGGTAGGCTCTTGTACATACGTCATCACGTCGTAACACGTCATCACCAAGCGTCCGCTGCATAGACCATAATAAAGTCTGCCACCAGTCAGAGTTTTAACAACAATGGACAACAACACAGAGAACACAGTTCGCACTTTGCTGAGTCTGTTGCTTATTTGGAGCCGTTCTCAGATAGAGCCCACTCTCACTGCGGGTTTTTTCGAGTACGCAAACAAGCGTAAACATCGCTTGACGCCATGTTTTCCGTTTAATGGGAAAGAAGGCTCGTCGCCCTTATTATGTCCATGGTCGTCGCATGGACTATACGTCATCCAGCTCAGGTTGCGTAGCCGTGCGTGTGCGTGTGTCGGCTCATTAGCATCTGTACCGTGGCGGCCCGTACCGTAGCAGCACACCTCTCCCAAGTGGCCAAGTTGGCCTGACCTGGCCAGACTGGCCACACTCACACTGGCAGATTTGAGCACGGTTAGGTGTGAAAACTGCCACGGCCACGGCCAGATGGCCTAGTGCGAGTGCACAAGAGTACAACTAGACTTCCTAAGAGCAGGAGGCAGCCAGATCACCTTCTGTCCATGTTATTATAGACCATGGTATTTGTCTCGTTTCCATAAAGAAGAGGCCATTACACCAGTTATTCAAAACCTAATGTTGTGTTTTCCTCCACTGCCTACAACCCAGCCAAAAATTATGTTATTCGCTCTTTCGCTATCATTTCGGTCGCCTGATGTGGTGTAGTCTCTTGCTCTGGATCAATGTGAGCCAAGGCAGTATCACTCGAGACACAACGTTTATTCAGATCAGCAAAGCATACCTACAGATCTTCCAAGGGAGATAACGCGCCTGAATAATTATTTCAGTAAAGTAGCCTATACGAGCAGAAAAGTGGCACACGCGGTTTGCGCGCCCTTCTCCGGTGTGATCCGATGCAGGCATGTTGGTCGCTGTTTCGAACCCTGCATCATGCTGCTCCTCTAGAGCTGCAGCGGCCTCCCGCAGCAGCTCCGCGACCGTCTTTTCCGCCATTTTCACCGTCTTACTTTATACGTCAACCCAGTCAAACCAGGCACAATGCTAGGCATAGAAAAGAAAGTGCCAAGTGCTAGGTCGTGGATGATCAGCTGGTCTGACGAGGAAGTGACGTAGTTCCCGCCCAGACGCGATTGGCTGACACGTTTTGCAAAACATTTTGCAAAACAATTTGCAAAATCATTTGCAAAGCGTTTTGAAAAATCTTTTGCAAAGTGTTTTGCGGATTGAAATGTAATTTAAATTTCGCAGCACATGGAGCGTGGCGAAGTGCATTGCAATCACGGGGACGCCATAGCTTTTCAATTTGAACAAAAGGAACTCAAAAAATTTGACAAAATGTTATTCTATTTTTATTGTTATGTTTTATTGTTCTTTATTGTCCCTTTGCATATTAAAATACACTTTGAATAACTTATTTACAAATTACATTATTAAATTGCATAATGAATTGTCAATTGCATAATCTAATGATTTATTGAATTGCAAATTGCATCGGCATTGTTATGGTTGCGGGTGCAGGCAGGCAGGTAGGACCCAAACGCAGACGGTATTGAGGAAACGGCACTTTAATCACGCCTAAAGGCTAAGGCAAGGAGCAAGGAGCAAGGAGTAAGGGAACACAGGTAGCCACAGAGAGCACGCAGGACCAACAAACTATAATGACAGCACAAGGAACAAAGGAAAGACAAGGGCTTAAATAACAAACACAACGAGGAACAGCTGAGACACATTAGGGGAGGGAACAGTAATCAACACAGGAGGGAAACACAGGGAAACACACACACCCTGACAGTACCCCCCCCTTAAGGGTCGACTCCCAGGCGACCCATGACAAGCAAAAAAAAACAAAGAAAGTCAAACCCAAAACGGGTGGGTGGAGGGGCGCCAGGAGGGGGGAATCAAAAAAAAATAAATGGACTGGGGCAGAGCCGAGGGACGTCAGGCGGGCGGCCAGAAAACTGCCCCAGGGCATGGCAGGGAGCCTCAGGCGGACGGCCTGGGGGGCAAGCAGAGGCAGAGTGAAGGCGGAACCCTTCAGGAGGCCGGCGGCAAGGACGATGAGGGCTCAGTCCCTCAGGAGGCCTGCAGTGGCAAAGAACCCCCTCAGAAGGCCAGCAGCGGTGAAGGCGGAACCCTTCAGGAGGCCGGCGAAGGCGAGGTAGAGGGCGGGTCCCCTCAGGAGGCAGGCCAGGTAGAGGGCGGGTCCCCTCAGGAGGAAGGCCCGGTAGAGGGCGGGTCCCCTCAGGAGGAAGGCCAGGTAGAGGGCGGGTCCCCTCAGGAGGCAGGCCAGGTAGAGGGCGGGTCCCCTCAGGAGGAAGGCCAGGTAGAGGGCGGACCCCCTCAGGAGGAAGGCCAGGTAGAGGGCGGGTCCCCTCAGGAGGAAGGCCAGGTAGAGGGCGGGTACCCTCAGGAGGAAGGCCAGGTAGAGGGCGGACCCCCTCAGGAGGAAGGCCAGGTAGAGGGCGGGTCCCCTCAGGAGGCAGGCCAGGTAGAGGGCGGGTCCCCTCAGGAGGAAGGCCTTGAAGGGGAACCCCCCTCGGGAAGGAGTGGAGGAGGGCCCCCACCGGCAGGAGCGGAGGGCGTGCCTCCCCTGGACGGTCTGGAGGGCGGGCCTCCTCCGGCAGGAGCAGAGGCTGGTAGCTAGGGACCGGGGGCAGAGGCTGGTAGCTAGGGACCGGGGGCAGAGGCTGGTAGCTAGGGACCGGGGGCAGAGGCTGGTAGCTAGGGACCGGGGGCAGAGGCTGGTAGCTAGGGACCGGGGGCAGAAGCTGGTAGCTAGGGACCGGGGGCAGAGGCTGGTAGCTAGGGACCGGGGGCAGAGGCTGGTAGCTAGGGACCGGGGGCAGAGGCTGGTAGCTAGGGACCGGGGGCAGAGGCTGGTAGCTAGGGACCGGGGGCAGAGGCTGGTAGCTAGGGACCGGGGGCAGAGGCCGGTAGCTGGGGGCCGGGGACAGAGGCCGGTAGCTGGGGGCCGGGGGCAGAGGCCGGTAGCTGGGGGCCGGGGGCAGAGGCCGGTAGCTGGGGGCCGGGGGCAGAGGCCTGTAGCTGGGAACCGGGGACAGAGGCCTGTAGCTGGGAACCGGGGACAGAGGCCGGTAGCTGGGGGCCGGGGGCAGAGGCCGGTAGCTGGGGATCAGAGGCTGAGAGCAGGAGCGTGGAGGCTTAGGCCGGTCACCAAAGTCCGGTGGCAGTGGCATGTAGCTCTCCGGCCAAAAGGTTGTGGGGTTGAGCAGCTCGACTGCCCACTCGGGTAAGACGTCCTCCAACTCGGGCCTTGACGCAACAGCCCTGCACGTACGCCCCAACACAGCCTCCTGCTCCTTCCTGCTGGGAATGTTCTCCCAGCCATCCATAGCTATGATTATCGACACTAACAAATCCTCTAACTCACGGAAAAACAGAGCGTCCGCTGGGTCCAAACTTGGTGCTGTCATTCTGTTATGGTTGCGGGTGCAGGCAGGCAGGTAGGACCCAAACGCAGACGGTATTGAGGAAACGGCACTTTAATCACGCCTAAAGGCTAAGGCAAGGGGCAAGGGGCAAGGAGCAAGGAGCAAGGAGTAAGGGAACACAGGTAGCCACAGAGAGCACGCAGGACCAACAAACTATAATGACAGCACAAGGAACAAAGGAAAGACAAGGGCTTAAATAACAAACACAACGAGGAACAGCTGAGACACATTAGGGGAGGGAACAGTAATCAACACAGGAGGGAAACACAGGGAAACACACACACCCTGACAGGCATTTGAATTTTGCTACATATATGCTTCCATAGATCACCATTGTAAAACTCAAACTTGAATACCTGGACGTTCTCATGTGGCTAGGGGAACATACAGTAGCCTACACATTAAAGTCATGTGCCTCGCACACAAGGCTGGATTATCCATATATACAGTCGGGTGAGTGCCCTGGGGCACCAACCAAATTGAGCCAATGGGGGGCACCAAATGATCAGGACAATGACTAAAGCCTTAACCTATTTTTGTTATATTTTAAATATTTTGTATCGGCATAATATACTAGTAGAGATAAAAACACATACAAAATGATCCACTGATAGGATTATTAATAAAAAAAATAACTGTTATTTGGGTGTAGGGCCCCCCTCCCCCCATCATGGACGAGTCCACAATAACGCAGCGGCAGTGGCGCGAAATTATATGTAAACAAAAAATTAAAAAATGGACAGGGTTCAGCAAAGCGGTTTCGCACAAAGAAAGCTAAAAAAAGAGAAAGAATTGCGACACTTAGCCGCAATTCAAAATGTCCCCTCAATCTGAAACTTTTTAATGCGCAAACCAACTGCTGTTGATAGCAACGATGCTAACGTTAATTAAGCTCTGACAGACACGGCTCAGGCAGCCGAGGCTTCTGTCGTGAAAGGAGGCAGTCAGGACGAGGGTGATCGGGAGGACGAGGTGGTCCATGCAGATGTAACGGACGATCGGCAGCCGCCGGAGGATTTAACCATCTCATCAGACCCTGGACTATGGGGAGACATCACGGAGGAACTTGTCGAAATGGCTATTTCTAAATGTGCTGCTGCCTTCCAGAACAGGGCTCCCAAATACCCGGCATCTGTGCGGGACATTGGTCTTGGAGGTAAAACGTGGGCTCTTACAAATGATTTGTTGCATTGTTGCCTGCCAAACAAGGAGGTAGTGCCAAGAGATGGGTTGATTTATTCACCATCCGCAGGTATGGTCTACTGTTTTGCCTGTAAACTGCTATCATCACAGGCACAGCATAATGCTTTTACGTCTGGTTTCTGTGACTGGAGACATCCTGAGCGTATTTCGGACCACGAGAAGAGCGCAAACCATCGGCACAGCATGCTTGCTTTACTGCGCAGATCGAGCAATGTGGGCACAGTGGATGCGTCGCTCAGGCGGCAGCAAGATGCGGAGGGGAAATATTGGAAGGAGGTTTTGAGACGCATTGTGGCTGTCATCAAGTTCTTGAGTGAGAGAGGCTTGGCATTCAGGGGTGAAATTTTGCTTTTTGGCTCATCAAGTAATGGCAATTACGTCAGACTTTTGGAACTCATTGCGCATCCGTTTTTAAAAGAACACATAGAGAAGTATGGCCAAAAAGGAAGAGGCACAACATCTTACTTGTCATCTACTGTGTGTGAGGAGTGACTTGAAGGGTGAGAAAGTAAAAAAAACGATTGCAGCCGAACTACAGCATGCTAAGTACTTCTCAGTCATCGTAGATTCAACCCCTGATTTGTCGCACGTTGACCAGGTGACATTCATTTTTAGATTTGTCAGCGAGGAAGAAGGAAAAGTGGTGGAGAGATTCATTGGTTTCGAGCCTATTCACAGCCACACCGGAGCAAGTCTTGCTGAATGTGTGGTCAAAATGGTCAGATCAAAATGGCTGCCGAAATACTGACCGATCACGTGACTAACAGAACGTGACTCTTATCAGCCAATGAGAATGAACACAATATTAAGAAACTACGAAAGGACTGAATACAAGTAATGGCCTGCAGGGGGCTCTAAAGTGCCTAATACAAACTCAAAACGTGTAACGTAACACTCCCCGCCTGGTATTGAAAACAATAACACCTTAAATGACCAAACATCTGGGGGTCAATCAAGAGTCTGTTTGACCCTAAGGGGTCATCAACACCACAACTTCAGTGATAGGGCGAAGAAAGGTCTTGGAAGTGCCTCCTCTAGTTACCTTGAGCTCCAACTTCCTGATCTTTCCGTCACTTCCAGGGAAGATTTTAGTCACCAATGCCATGGGCCACTGGTTTCTCTTCAGCTGAGTATCGCGAAGAAGCACTAGGTCTCCCTCCTTGATGTTGGGCTGGCTCTTCTGCCACTTAGAACGACTCTGGAGGGTTGAGACAGACTCACGCCGCCACCTTTCCCAAAAGGTGTTGGCCAAGTGCTCTTCTCCATTGCTGACGGTGTAAGTCTGCGTCGACGAAGCAGCCTGGAGGAGGATATGGACAGCAAACCTTCTGGGTAAGAATCGTGTTGGGAGTCAGAAGTAACGGAGCGTCTGCATCGGTAGAGATGGTTGTCAGAGGTCTGGCGTTGATAATGGCGGACACCTCTGCCATTATAGTAGACAGAACGTCGTGGGTGAGTAGGGAAGGTGGAGTCTGACTTAGCATGGAATCCAGAATCCTTCTTGAGATGCCAATCATCCTCTCCCACACACCGCCCATGTGTGATGAATGAGGCGGGTTGAAGATCCATGTACAACACTCTGCACTGAGGAACTTAGAGATGTTGGGCTCCTGGTCGTCTTGCAAGAGTACTTGCAGCTCTTTACAGGCTCCCTTGAAATTTGTGCCACAGTCTGAACGAATAAGCTTCACAGGACCCCGGATGGTAAGAAATCTACGCAGAGCGTTGATGAAGCTTGATGTGTCCATGGCTTCAATGAGCTCTATGTGAACAGCACGTACACTGAGACAGGTGAAGATAACTGCCCACCTTTTGCTGTTGGCAGTGCCTCCACGGGTGCGTCGAGTAGAGATACTCCAAGGACCAAATACATCGATGCCTACGTTAGTGAAAGGAGGCTCTGTACTTAGGCGATCTGGAGGGAGGTCGGCCATCTTTTGCTCTGCTGTTTTACCTCTGAGCTTGTGTAGAAGCTTTGCGATGCACGTCTTGGCTCCGACCATCCAAATGCCATCTGCACGTATAGCTCCCTCCGTGAAGATCCGGCCCTGGTGTTCGACTCTCCTGTGGTAGTAGCTGGTAAGTAGAGCGCCGACGTGGCTGCGACCAGGGACAATGAGAGGGTGTTTCTCCTCCGCGGTAAGACTTGAGCGTTGAAGCCGGCCACCGATTCTCAAGAGTCCGTCACAATCGAGAACAGGATCCAACTTCCTCAGTGGACTGTCGTTAGGAATGCTTATCCCTTGCTGCAGACAGGACATCTCAGTGGGATAGGTTTCTTTTTGAACACATCGAATGATGACCTGTTTTGCCTTCAACAGATTGTCGGATGTGTGTGCTTTTGAACAATGATGCCAGCCTTTACATTCTTTGTTTCCAGTTGTAGTGCTGGATCTGATGACCTCTGTGATGTGGATGAGTGTGGCTATGGCTCTGATTAGAGACTGCCATGTTGAAAACCGTTCAAACCGCTGAGAGCCCAGGTTTGGACTGGTGCATGTGGTGAGGTGAGATCGCACTTCTGCGTCAGAGTCTGGGTCCACAAGGCTGAAAGGTGTTTCCAGTGGGATGTCTTCTTTAGACGGTAGCAGCAGAAAGTCAGGCCCGGTGAGCCAGCTTGTGTTGGTGAGCAGTGCTGCATGTACTGGTCTGGTTGCTACGTCTGCTGGGTTCTGGCCGGTGGGTACGTAGTGCCACTGGTTAGGGCTTGAGAACTTCCTGATGCGTTCTACCCTGTTACTGACATACGTAGAACCGGCGGGTTGCGTTATAAATGTACCCAAGCACAACCTTGCTGTCTGTATAGAACCGTACATCATCAAACTTCAGATCCAACTCTCTAGAAGCCAATTCTTCTATCTCAACCGCCAGGACTGCTGCTCCCAGTTCAAGCCGCGGGACTGTATGGACTGACATCGGAGCTAACTTTGCCTTTCCTATGACGAATCCTACATGGACTTCGCCGCTGTAGTCTAGCACCTTGAGGTAAACTACTGCAGCAATGGCCTTCACAGAAGCGTCTGAAAAGATGTGTAGCTCCACGCGCTGGGCGTTGGAAACAGATGTGCTTGTGTAGCAACGAGGAGTCTCAAAGCTTTCAAGGGCTTGTAGTGAATCCCTCCAAGCAATCCACTCGGTTTCCTTTTCAACAGGGAGCGGCTCGTCCCAATCGACGGTGTTGTGGGTGAGTTCTCTCAGAAGGAGCTTTCCTTGTATGGAGATCGGTGCCACCAGGCCAAGTGGATCGAACAAACTGTTCATACAAGCAAGCACACCTCTGCGTGTAAAGGGTCTATTGGTGTTGGCGACCCGAAAAGTGAACGTATCTCTGCTCAGGTCCCAATTCAATCCTAGGCTGCGCTGCATCGGTGGAGAGTCAGTTTCCAGGTCGAGGTCCTTCAAGTCCTTGGCATACTCAGAGGATGGAAACGCTTGCATAACTGCTGGACAGTTGGACGCAATCTTGTGGAGACGTAGGTTGGACATTGCTAGCATACCTCGTGCTGCTGTAACTAGGTCGACCGCTTGAGACACAGAGGGCAGAGATTTGAGGCCATCGTCTACATAGAACTCTCTATGTACGAACTCTTTCGCTGCGTGACCAAACTCCTCTTCTCCGTGTAGAGCAGCTCGTCTGAGGCCGTAGGTCGCTACCGCTGGAGACGGACTGTTGCCAAACACATGGACCCGCATCCGGTATTCTACAACCACGTCCGTAGGGTCGTTGTTCCTGAACCATAGGAACCTAAGAAAGTTCCTGTGATCTTCTCTCACGATGAAACTATGGAACATCTGTTCGATGTCGGCGGTGAAGGCAACCTGTTCACATCGAAAACGCATCAGAACTCCCAGCAAACTGTTGTTAAGATCTGGTCCGGTCAACAACACGTCGTTCAGAGACACTCCAAGATGTTTGGCGCTGGAGTCAAACACAACTCTGATTTGACCTGGTTTGTGGGGGTGATACACTCCGAATGTGGGGAGGTACCAGCACTCCTCTCTGTTAGCCAACGGAGGAGCGAGCTCTGCATGATCTTGATCGAAGATACGTTGCATGAAGGTGACAAAATGCTCCTTCATCTCCGGCTTTCTTCAAAGCGTGCGACAAAGAGAGTTGAAACGATTCAGAGCTTGCTCTCTATTGTTAGGCAGAAGTGGTCTTGACGGGCGGAACGGAAGTGGGGCTACCTAGCTGTTACCGTCGTCGATGTAGCTCTCTTCATCCATTAACTCGATGAACAGCTTGTCTTCAATAGAGGGAGCGACCTTGTTGTCATCTTCGGTGCGTTGGAATATCATGCTTCCCAAGGAGTCATCGTAACCGCATCTCTCTGCTTCGCGAGTCAGTGGTGAGCTTGACAGTTCAGAGAGACTGTTGGTGCTTTGGGTCTTCACAGTGAGTTTCTCCTTAACTGTGAGATGGTTCGGACAGGGTGAGAAGTGTGAATGGCGGCCGTTCTCCAGAACGTGAGTGCGGAACACACTTGCATGTTTGGGTTTGTGAGCTGTGCCGAGGCAGACCTCACCGATGATGACCCAACCAAGATCCAAGCGTTGGGCATATGGTGCGCTATTAGGTCCGTTGCGCTGGTCTCGTACCTTGTGAGCCTGTAGGACATCACGCCCAAGGAGAAGGATCTGAGCCTCTGGGTCAAGCGGAGGAATGTGCTCAACAATGGAATTGAGGTGAGTGTGATGTTTTGCTACTTCTGGAGTAGGTATCTCGGACCTGTCTTCAGGAATGTAGTTGCATTCAATGAGTGTCGGAAGATCTATACTGAGATTTCCATCCAAAGGTTGTGCGACAAAGCCTCTGCCTCTCCTACCTGATATTTCAGTGAGACCGGCACACGTACGTAATGTGTAGGGAGCTTCTGAGCTTTCAAGGTTAAAGAGGTTGAAGAACTCTGGCCTGGCGAGTGACCGGTTGCTCTGGTCATCAAGAATGGCGTAGAGTCTCACTGACCTGTTTGGTTCTCCCTTAGGATGCACTGTGATGAGGCAGATTTTAGAGCAGGAGCTAGGTCCGTTGTTTCCTCCACAGATCTCGGTGCACATGGAATTCACTGTAGGAGGAGGTTCCGACTCCCCGCCGTTCTCTGCCTGAGGGGACTGGTTAGCCCAAGGAACTGGCCCAGCGTGAAGAGCCGATATATGCCTGTCGCTGATGCACTCCTTACAGTGCACTTCTGTTTTGCAATCTTTGGCAACGTGTTTAGTTGAAGAACAACATCGAAAACATATACCAGCTTCTTTGAGAAATGCCTTGCGTTCTTCGATATGTTTGGATCGAAAGCCTCTACAATGTTTGAGGGGGTGAGGCTTTTGGTGGATGGGGCACTGTTTACTGACATCAGGCCTAGCACTGGAAGTCTCTGTTGTGTCGGAGTCGGAAACCGGAGAGACATCCGTTATATGGGTGGATACAAAGTTTCTTGTCTTCTTATCTGCAGCGTCTGGCTTAGTTGTTGAACTGGCAAAAGAGAAGCTTGGGTCGTTGCGGATGAGGGCCTCTCTGGAGACGAAGTCAGCAAAGTAGGTGAAAGGTGGGAAGAGCACGTTGTGCACTAACTTGTAGTTACTCCCCTTAGAAATCCACTTTTCTTGGAGGTTCCATGGTAATTTTTCCACTATGGGGTTCAGACCTCTAGCTGTGTCCAAGCAAGCAAGTCCAGGTAAGTAGCCCTCGCGCTTAGCCGATGCTAGCTCCTGTAGCAGGTCTCCAATCTCTCTTAGTTTAGGATAATCCCTGCTGTTGATTTTGGGAAACTTCTCCACTCTGTCAAAGAGAGCCTTTTCGATCATCTCTGGTGAGCCGTAACACTCCTGAAGACGAGACCATGCCATTTTCAGGCCTTGAGTTGAGTCGTTGACGTGGACAGCTCTTATCCTCTTGATGTGCGGTGAAGACTGAGGGCCTAACCATTTAGTGAGCAGATCGAGCTCTTCGCTGCAGGTGAGATCAGTTCCTCTAATGGAGTTTAGGAAGCTCGACCTCCATGCCCAGTAGCTCTCAGGTTGATCATCGAATTTGGTAAGGCTGAAGCTCAATAGTTCGCGCCGAACAAGGAATTGAGCTACCTCACTGAACCCCGTATGGTCGCCATAGTGAGTATGAGGAGCCTGTCTGGGGTGAGTGGACGAGAGTGGCTGATGTGTCCCCATTGGGTAGGGGATGTGAGGTTTATCATCAGGAGCAGGGCTTGGTGCCTGGTTGGTTAAGGCAGGTTGCCTAGATCTGTTCTCTATCGAAGGAGTCTTGATTGTATTGCCTTGTGCTATTAACGTTAGCAGGGTTACGTTGTTGAGGTTGACGTGTTGGGTCAGTGGGTGTAGACTCAGAGGCTGCATTTGAATGACACTCAACGTAGTTAAACGTTCTTTCACGTGGAGATTGAGTTGGAAGAGAAATTATAGTTCTGGAGCCTCTCTCCAATTCTGCTGCAGTTGACTCAAGAGCTTCAGCTTCTGCTTCTGCTGATGCAATCTCTTTGTCTAGCTTTAGGGTAGCAAGAGTAGCGTCCATACAAGCTTTTTCTATTAGTAGATCATTTTCTTTTTGAACAAACGTGGTGCGGGCACGTGCGGCTAATACTTTAGCCCTTGCTTTAGCTGCGGCTAGGCTAGCGGAAGAAGACCTTGAGCTTGAGCTGGAGTCACCATACACAGACTTTGTAGCATCTGCTAACGTAGTGTCTTTTTGTTCTTCCGTTCGTGAAGCAGCTTCCATCTTAACGCAGTGAGATCACACTGATGCACTGGAACGGCTAACGGAGAATATCTCTCTTGATCGCTGTAGGTATCCGTTGTTTAGAGCCCGCTGTGATGCTGTTTTTTCACTGTTCTGGCACCTGAGCGTGTAGCGATGCACACATCACCAGACAGCTAAACACTTTTCCCAACAAAACTTGAGACAGGATCAATGATGAAAGTCCGTAAAGGATGTTGTCGACATACACTTGTATGTCCATTTATTGATAGTTGTTGAACAAGTTGTTGCAGGTTTAGAAGTGTGAAACTGAAAATGAACCAATATGCAAATTGGTTATAAAAACGTACTTATAAAGTAGTGAAATACAATGAAATACGAACGTAAATAATTACATAAGACATAGATGAATTAAGTTACTTACAAACAAAGCTTCTCCAAGGCTTACACGGATGAATGACGTGAGATAAAAAAGATGTTTCACCGTGTGGATCTCTGGCTCAAATGACAGATCAAAATGGCTGCCGAAATACTGACCGATCACGTGACTCTTATCAGCCAATGAGAATGAACACAATATTAAGAAACTACGAAAGAACTGAATACAAGTAATGGCCTGCAGGGGGCTCTAAAGTGCCTAATACAAACTCAAAACGTGTAACGTAACAATGACAATGCAAGTAATATGTCCGGAAAATGTAACGGTCTTCAGGCGCATCTCAAACAAGCAAATCCCCTCATTCATTATGTGCCCTGCGCTGGTCATTCGCTTAATCTTGTAGGTGTGAACAGCATTGAAAACAGCTGTAAAGATGCAAGTGATTTCTTTGACCTACTTCAGTCACTGTATGCATTTTGTGCGGCTTCCCCTCACCGTTGGAATCGCATATTTCACAACAAGAACGTGAAAATCAGCCGGACTCTTAAGTCACTGTCCAGCACAAGATGGAGTTGTAGGGCTGACTCTACTAAAGCGTTGAAAGAAAACTACAGTGCAATAAGAGAGGCATTTGGAAGGTTTGCAGCAGACGCAGATGAAAAAGATTGCGCCAAGTGCGAGGCTGCTGCGCTCTGTCGTAAACTTGATAAATTAGAGACCGCAATAATGGTGAATCTATGGGATACGGTGCTGAGTAGATTCAAAGCCACAAGTGACACGTTGCAAAAGCCTGACATAAATCTAGCTACTGCACAACGACTACTGGAATCTCTGCATTTGTTTGTGGCCTCACTCAGAGATAAATTTCCTATGTTTGAAAAGGCTGCTCGGGAAGTGAAAGGTGTGACGCACAACTATCACCATGAGACGCAGCGGGGGAGAAAGAGAAAAGCGTTCGCAGATGAGTCAACGGAGAATGATACAGTGCTTACCGGGAGTGATCAGTTCAAAGTGGAATTACACTGTGATCATTGACAGGTTGCTGTCATGTCTAGCGAAGCGCACTGACGCATACAGGGAGCTAAACGGCCTGTTTGGTGTGTTGTTCAATACGGACATTGACAGTGATAGTGTGCGTAAACGTGCAGCTGCGCTCTCCTCCACATATCCAGACGATCTTGACAACAGCTTTAGCGATGAACTACTTCAGTTCAAAAACTTTGTGCGGGAGGAGGCAACCCGTTCACCTGAGGAGATGCTTCAAATAATCCGAAAAAATGGCATACAGACAACTTTCCCCGGCGTGTTCGTTGCACTTGGGCTGTTTCTAACCCTGCCAGTTACTAACTGCGAGGGCGAGAGATCCTTCTCTCAACTAAAAAGGGTTAAAAACGAACTAAGGACAACCATGGGACAGAAGCGTCTGTCTGCCCTCTCCCTGATGGCCATTGAATCAGAACTGGTTAAACAAATGGACTTGATCTGCTGAACGACTTTGCCAGCAGGAAAGTGAGAAAGAAGTTATAAAGGTAAGGCCTATTTACCATTATTTCTATCTGCTTTTTTGCTGCCATTTGACGCTGGGGTTGTGTTGCGCTATCTGCTGCTGTGACGTCACAAAGGTGTGGGGATTGCACTGTTCATTTCAGTAGGCGGTGTATTACTGCTGATAAAAAAAAACAGGTTCTTATTATTATGTGTGTGCAACAGTTGTTATTGGGTTTATGGTTTTGCATTTCCTCTGGTCATTTATGATGGAAATATTCATAGCCATAGTGAATTTCATTTTTTTTGTGTAAAGCTGACGGACACAGGGGCACTTCATGTGAAGTCACCCTGGGGCACCCTAAGGGGTTAATCCGGGCCTGCTCGCACACCCTTGTCTTCTTGAAAGATGAAATGGTGGTTAGCATGCACATCTCTCATTGTTTTGCAGAGCATGTCTCAGCCTTATTACACATGGGAAATTTATTAATTTACACGCTAATTCCATCCGACAGGTTCTCCACAATATGAAGGAGTATTGTGCTTAAATGTTATCGACTAAAATGATGTTATGGGTTATGCAATGCAGCGCAAAGCAAATGACGTTGACATTCACTGCTAACTTTTGAAGTGGGTCAGTCTACTGATTTGTGTTTACATAGGAAGGTCCATCTCTAAACAAAAATCAGGTGCATCAAATGACGCTTGGGTGTCTCGTAAGAGATGCATCCACCCACTCCCTTTACCCCTAATGGATTTTGGCTGCACTCATGCGAGGCTGCAGTCACTTGAGCTTTTTGATACAGCCGTAAAAACCCGACAGCATCCATATATTTCAGTGACAAAAATGCGTTCAGGAGTCAACACTGCAACAATGAGTCCATCACAAAGCTTGGATGAGTGTTATGTTTTTTGTACAACACAGCCAAACTTCATAAGAAAACACATTTAATCACACAAGACATTTCTCAAAATGTCACCCTCTGTCTGTTTCGGGTTCTGCTGAGTGAGAGCGAATATCTGATGCATGAGAAGTCCAAAGCCAAAAGCATGTTTCTGTATATGTGTAACATATTATACTGCATTCGCTATTTCAACATAACTGCAAAAGTTGACAATGTTGATTGACTGCATTGACACATAGGACCCTATTTTAACGGTCATAAACGCAAGTGAGAAGCACCAAACGCAAGTAGCTTTGTGGGCGGTTCTATGGCGATGTTGCTATTTTACCGGCGGATAAATTACTCTTGTGCCCGGCACAAATCTAAAAAGGGTTGGTCTGAAGTAACCTAATTACCCGTAGGTGTGGTTTGGGCGTAACGTGCAATAAACCAATGAGAGTGCCAGCTCCCATCCCCTTTAAGGGCTATGAGCGCATTTGAATCTGACAAGTTCATATTTTGACAGCGTGTTTGCAGTCTCTGATGAAACAGATGCATGACCACATGAATTTCAAACTTAAAATGGCTCAGTTCATGGCCAAATAATAAGGCCTAATTCACACATCGAATAGCGTTTTCTTCCACAACTTCAGAAATACTGAGTCCTCAAATAAATTTCGGCAAAGAAAACTTAACACACGTATGATATGCGGTAACTGTGGTTCTATTTAATGATATACTTTAATGATCTATCTATTAACAAACATCGTTTCTTACCAGTATTGTATGCATTATCGTTATCGACTTGTGTTCCTAATATGCATGTGTCCCCCGTTAATATACATTGCCATGGACTGTATTATGCGTTACGTGTTTAGTTTGCGTGTGTTTAAACGGATGGATGCACACACGTGCGCCCGCATTCACTCATTCTTTGTAACACTCACTTGCAGTAAAACAATGTTTTCTCACGATCAAATACTCATCAATCCTAAAAGTTATGGGCTTGTACACGATGTCTGTGTCAAGAAAATATGTGTTTGCTGTACGGTGTTTGCAGATGCATTGATTTAAAAGTACAGCTTATTACCGCTGTATCTGCTGTTCTTTCCCAAATAATTTACCAAGAATGTGTGGCTAGGTAGATGAGAGAAGCAAAGTGTATGCGCGAGGTGCACAAGCAACATTATGCATGCGCCCTTAAAATAGCATCTGAACAACGTGCCACTGACTTTAAACTAGGTATTTCCTGGTTTGTGGTGGAATTGTTGAAACTGCAAAATAGCACCAGGGAACGTTTGCGCCAGAACACGCCTCCTCCTTTCGCCGAACCGCCCCTTGGGGCTCAAGATCATTCCCTAATTTACTGACACGTGGCGGTGGAGGGAAAAGAACGCTCTGCACCAGTTGCAAACTAGCAACGACGCATGCGTCAGTGTCGAAAGTAAATTGGGCTGGATGCAAGATAGGGCCCATAGTGTACTAATGGAGGGGTCCAGCTATGTCCTGAGAACCCTAATGGTGCTGCTCTGTCAACTCGCTGCTGCTCATCATGTGATCGTTGTAATATATGTATTGTCTTAATTGGTAAACATTGATTAAACCTTTGACCTGCTGAGGAATCAGTTTAGCAGACTCAGCACATTTCCTCATTAGAATACATTGATCGGATAGGTGTCAGAGTTAAGCTGTTCAAGAAAATCGCAGCGCAATCAGATGTAATTTGACAGCATGCTAATGGTTCCTAGCAACACCCTAGAAATCCCCCAGAATCCGCTAGAAACACGCAAGCAGGGGAGCTTTAGAATGTTAGTATGCACATCAAAATGCTTCATAGTATGTGAATGTAAGTGCCGTATCGTTCAAGCGCATTACCCTGTTAGCATGTTGTGTGCTAACTTTAGTGCTATGTACAGTGCTTTGTACAGCCCACGCACAAACTTCACCACGAGTAAAGATGAAAAACCGACCCAAAGGCAACAGTTGCTGTCTTCAGAAAGTAGACGCTCAAGTAATAATTGCCATTATGGTCCCTCTTTGATGTTGTATGCTATATGCTAAATATAGCTATTGGTATCAGGGTAATGCCTTTCTTTTTTTTATTTGTCGATTTCTATAGCTATGCACTTTATCTTGTTAACCTCAATATTTGTTGATGTGGTCACTAGAATAGCACAATAAACATGAATTTGCATAAGGAATTGAAGGGGGAGGGCCTGACCCACACCCACAAACACAAACGCATATAAGCGGAATCTGAGGTGGTTGCATGCTTGGGTGCACAGGTGAGTGCATGTGTTTGTAAGCAGCTTTGTGTGTGTGTGTGTGTGTGTGTGTGTGTGTGTGTGTGTGTGTGTGTGTGTGTGTGTGTGTGTGTGTGTGTGTGTGTGTGTGTGTGTGTGTTATTGGCCCAAATTTAGGAGTGGGGGCGGGGGTTACAGGTACACACTAACACAAAGAGGGTGTTTGTAGCCTTGTGTGTATTATGTGGATGGCTTAGTGAGCTGGCCCATACGTCCTTGTAGGTATGAATACCCAGGGGTTCAGGAAACAGAATAGCGTGACTATTGGCAGTGCTGCATTTCATCTCTGTTTCTAAAGTAAAGATAAGTAAAATATAATATGACATACATTTTATGCTTACTTTATGCTTACATTTTATGCTTATATATATGCATATATGTATATATATATATATTAGGGATGGGCGTGAGGAATCGATTACTCGAGTACTCCTCGTTACAAATGAACTTTGTTGGTGGACAGGCAAACTCGATTTTGCATATACACACACACACAAAGTTTTCTGAAGCAAATGTATAATTTCTGTGCGGCGCCACTCACGCATGCCGTGGGCACAAAGCACATGAAATGCATCAAATTTCTGTGTGGCGCGTGCCGTGTGCAGGCACGCCAGAATTCAAAAAGTTAAGAGATGGCGGTAAAGCAAAGCGCAGCGAAGAATTGAAATACTTTAAAGAAATAGGAGATCATAAGGTGAAATGTAAAATATGCCAAGCGAAATCGAGCTACCAGAGTACTACAAGTAGGCCTACTATGCGGCAACATATGCTCCTGAAACACAACGGTTAGTTCGGCAAAGCAGACCCGCAGCAAACAAGTGTGTCGGCTATTTTCACCGCCGCAAGACGCAGCTGTAATCCCGGCGAGAGAAGATCACAACGCTGAGTATTTCCATGGTCCATTTGCTGCCGTTTTATTTGCAGCTTTAAATTATTTGCAATGGTTAGGCTACTTGTTTCGTTTTTTTTTTTTTTTTAACCGTTACAGGCCTTGGTTCGACGTGATTTAAATTGTGAGACGCATGTTTATTTTTGTAAGGGAAATGTGTTTTGAACGTTTGCAAAAATAAATAATGAATACTCTGAAAACTCTGACTGTTTTGATGGAGAATAAGCATTACATGTTTGGTTGGTAATATTGCCGTTCATCATTAGGCCTATTCCTGCTGCAGATGCGTTGCATTCTAAAAATAGATTTGATTAAACGAGTACTCGATTGATCCTCGAGGAATTCCTTCGATCACTCGAGTTTGGAATTTACTACTCGTGCCCATCCCTAATAAATATATATATATATATATATAAATATATAGACTTAGTGCCTCCATGTGTTTTCTTCCAACCAACTCTCCAACCTTTAAGGTTTTTGTCCCCGTTCCTTTTCTTCTCCCTTCCCACATTGGTGAAGAAGCTGATACATTTCCCTGGGGAGATTGGCCATCTTTGTTTTTCTTTGAGTCACTTTTTTTATTCCCTCCATAATAATCCTGCGAGGGAGGTGTCAGTGAGCAGGGCAAACCACCAGAATCTCTGTCATCTCCGGCTTTCATTTATAATTCATTCTCCAACCACAGCATTGGCGTCTACCGTGACGGATCCAATGGCTCTTCTTTAACATGGTAGTTCTCCCTGCTCAGTCCTTCATCATATTCTCTTTGTCATCAATACCGTTTAACTAACAACAAACAGTCGCACCAAATCACATGAACAACAACGCTTTTCTAACACGACAGAGAAGGGAAAAAACAGTTTGAAGGGATAATGACTTTGAAGAGGGAAGACAGGGATGAAGTGGGTGTGGAAGATTGAGAGTGAGTAGTTGAAGGAAGACTCTTGAAATACAACGACCAATGCCCAACCTAGATCCCGACAATACAGGGTGTGTATTGTTCAGATACCAAACTGAATATGACTGGAGTCATTGCTATGAATGCAATTATGGATGTGCAATTACTTCCCAGTAACGTGGGAAATGAAACGCTACATGAATAAAAACCCTGATGGTTGAGGGATGCTTGGATGCGTCCACAGTGTCTGACGCTGGCCTTTCACTGTAGAGGGCAGGCAGCAATCTACCGGTTCAGCCTGACCTCAGCTTTGGAGTGGCCATTGATTTTCATCCTTTATATTCTCCAGTATGACCTGACTTTCTTTGTCTGACCAATTCTCCTCAATCGCTTCTTCACAAGCCAAAATGTCAAGCTGCTAGTGGGGAAGGAAGAGAGACATTGGGAGGACTTTTCCAGCTTTGTACTGTCAAACGGAAGCTGGTGGAAGGGGGTTGGTATGGCACTGTGGAATACCTCAAGGTGTTGGATCACGCTGACAGGCTGTGGGGATAGGTGTGCAGGCGGAACAAAGAGCCCCAGCAGTTCCAATTGCACGTCAGTCACGGACAGTCCTGGAAGTGTCAAGAGTCTGTCAGGCTATCGTTCATTCATACACACACACCCACACAAATTTATATATATATATATAGAATAGGACTTGGTTAATGCAACGTTCAACAAGATTCAATGGAATAATCAACTATATTTATTTGAATTTAACCTTTATTTTAACAGAATGCATATTTGGCACATAGTATGTTTCCATGAAATTATCCAGTCACTTCGATTTTTTTCCCATGTCTTCACTTCATCCTGAATGTTTATAGACCCCATACTTTTTTAAACCTTTCTGTTTTGAGCGTAAAAGGCACGAGATTACTTCAAATACATTTTTATATGTATATTTATGTATATACATATTAGAGCCCGACCGATATATCGGCAGGCTGATATTATCGGCCGATATTAGGCATTTTTCAAACTATTCGGTATCGGCATTATAATGGCCGATAAATGAATATTTAAAAAAAAAAAAATTGTCCACCAGAGTGCGCTCTAACGCCCCAAACCCGCTGATTCAGGCAGAGTGAATGACGGAGATCGACGGAGATCATCGGTGTTCATAGCTGTGTTCGAAATCATTCCCTATCACGGATATAGTGCACTATATAGGGGGCTCGCCATTTTGCAGTGGTGTTCGAATTCTCAGTGGTTAATTTCATGCACTAACATTTGAGTGTACATACGATGTTCCCTACTTGTTACTCCGTATACCACAATGCAATGCGGTAGTGTTCTTCCGGAGGAGAAGAAGAAGCTGAATAACCGCGAAAACTAATACATTTAATGATGGAGTCTCCGGCTTTCGTTTAGAGATGTCAACAATTTAATTGGGAGTTAACATAGAAAATCAATACAAGCTCCAGCTTTCCTCGGGATTGACCGGTTTGTTTACATGATGTGGGAGCATCTGTCTGCGTCACACAAATACCCGGCGCATTTACTGACGCAAATGACGCTTAGAAATGTTCAGCGTAGTGTCCGAATTCTCGTTTGTTCGTTCCCTATATAGTGCACTATATCATAAACACTATATAGGGAATAGTGAGGGAGTGAATATGGAATGATTTCCAACACAGCTCATGTGTGCAAGTGTGTTCATGGTAAGTTGGCAACTGTCACAAGACATACATTGCTTGAATAACAATTAAAAGAACATCCCCATCAATTCTCTAAAGTCGATAAGCATGACTTAATTCATGACTACCATGTCCAGTTTTGCTGTTGTTACGTGTTAGTTGAGAGTGAAAAGGATTTAAAGGATAACTACAAATAACCAATGTTAGGGAAATCTGTTTGTTTTGTTGCGCGTTTCTGGATTTTCTTTTTTTATATATATCGGCCGATATATCGGCATATCGGATTTTTTAATCACAAAATATTCGTATCGGTATCGGCCTTAAAAATCCTATATCGGTTGGGCTCTAATACATATATATGTATGCATATATACAAAATATCAAGAAATAATCATATATTTATTTGTAATTAACCTGTTCACCGTATATTTCAATGTAATTATCAATGTCACTTATATGTATTATTTTACATGTATTCTCTTTATCTTGCATGTTAGCAGACATCCCCATATATTTTAATTTTTTTCATTGTAAACTGAAAGGCATGAGACCACTTGCAAGCAGTGTTGTGCCTGAACGCGTTCATTGAACGATAGTTCATGAACTTGTTCATATTTTGGGCGAACGTGAACTGAACGTACTGCATTACTGCCTGATGAACGTTACTGTGAACTCGTTCATTCTGGTTTCTGTGAACGGCATGCTCACTCGGTTTAACTTCGTTCAATAGGGGGATTATTTGTTCATCAACACTACGGATGCAAGCGCAGAATGATGGAAAAAAATTAATTAGTTTGACCGGTTGCCATGGTTGGTTAATTTGGAGTTGCGGTGTGTTGTCAGCTTACTGTTACATTAAACTGTAATCAGAAAACACAGTTATATGCTGTAGACCCTATAGTGTCTGTGGTATAATGACTGGGACGAATTTCAAATTTTAAATATGTACACTTTATGTTGAAAGTATAGGCCGTCGCGATTCCCATTGAAACAAATGGCGCTGTGATTATTCTTCAAAACGAGAGCTGGTAAATTGTGAAAAATGTATTAAACTGTAATCAGACAACGCGGTTATATGCTATAGACCCTGTAGTATCTGTGGTATAAAGGCTGGGACGAATTTCAAATTATAAATGTGTACAATCCATAACGTCAGCTCTCTCTCTGGCTCATAGCTCAGTGGACTAGAATACCACCTAGAATCATTGCTTGTTGGCCGGAAACGGAAAGGGGGGCTGTTTACATTTGGTTGTAGTCTTTTTGCTCGGTTCTCCATCCCAACAGTAGGGCTAGAACCGAGCGAAAAGACTACAACCAATCATGAATACCCCCCCTTTCCGTTTCCGGCCAACGAGCAATGAGTCTCCCAACAGAAATCAATGAAATTTACAAAATGCGCGAAATGTGCAATAAAACGCGATATAAACTGTATTTGGCTACGATACTTGATTCAACCACTCTATTTCATCCTAGACAAACTAGAAAGGGGGCTCAATGTTCAAAATACCGCAAAAGAAGAATAGCTCACAGCAACACTTTGAAAAAATGAATTATGAACTAGTTCATTTTTGGAACTGTAAACTTAGTTCAAGATTTTACTGAACTAGTTCATTTTAAAATTTGTGAACTGAACTTTGAACTTTCCCAACACTGCTTGCAAGTATATGTAAGCTATGGCCTTGCGCTGTGTTCTTCAGTTGGCAGTTATCATCGTAAAACGTGAAGCCACTGAAGATCAGCCGATTCTATTATTTTCATTCATTCAACGTTGGAATTAATATTAGTGTGTATTGTAGTTCATGTTGCCATTATTTTGATCGGTTTATTTGTCGTCATCCAAAGGCTTTATTCATTTTCTTTTAACGGTTTCATTTATTTTCTGTCAGTCTCAGTCAATATAAACACAGTAAGAGCCGGAGGTTTGATAATAATTGTTATCTTGATGCCTCGGGTAATGTGGTTTCGGGGCAAGCTTTGGCTTGAAGAGGGGTAAAGGTTCAACACGATTGTTTATTAAGTGTGACAAGGTAAATGGACATGCACTCTGGAGGGGGTTCATGAAGCATTTGCCAGATCCAAGTGAATTTTCAGTCTATATCAGTGTGGGGGGACGTACGGCATCTGGCCTGCAGGGGGAGTATGGGCATGTTGGGAGCACACCGGATCTGCTGGGTGGATTGGGTCTGTTTGCGGGCACCTGCTCGCAATCAGACCAATCAGGGAGTGGGTATTTATGTGCCTGCTTTATCTTGTAGTGAGGAGGTGATCGGGAGCAGAGACGAAGGACTGGAGCACATGAACTTCATTGCGAGAAAGTCTCTTGAAATGCTCTCTGTGGCCGCGGTGGCGGGTTTATCATTTCTTTCTTAATTCATGCAAATAAAAGACTTGCGTGTGCTTCCAAGCAACCCCGGTGTCCATTCGCTCCTTGAACCTTGCTACAGTGGAGCCCAATATGGGACTGAGCGCGGAAAATGGAACAGTCACCATTAGCGAGTGTGCTCGGACATCTGGCACAGATGTCCAAAAGACAGAGCCAGCTGCAGCACGCGCAGGCCGAGGTACTCACAGAGCTAGCCCAGTCCTTGGCGGCCGATCAGGCTATTTTCTGTGAGTTCCTCGCCTCCGGAGGGTGCGGAGCCGTGCCCCACATCCATATCCCGAAGATGGGGGAGGCAGACGATGCTGAGGCCTTCCTGGAGACCTTCCAGGGTGTGGCCGAGGTCTCTAGGTGGCCTCGTCAGGAGTGGGCTCACCGTATTCTGCCACTCCTGACGGGGGAGGCCCAGCTCGCAGCCCACAGTCTGCCGGCTGGGGCCCAACGGGACTACGACACCGTCGCCAGGGCCATCCGGGACCGGCTTGTTCTCCATCCAGAGGAACATCGGCGCTGTTTCCGGGTGTTGACCTTCGCGGAGGGGGACCGACCCTTCACCTATGCCCAGCAGCTGCGGGACCAAGAGCGGAGGTGGCTGGTCCCGGACTGGAACACGCCAGAGGGGGTCGTCGAGCAGATAATCCTGGAGAGGATCATCGAGGGGCTTCCTGCCAGAACCGCCGCCTGGGTCCGGTACCACCGCCCCGAGAGCCTCTCAACCGCCGTCGACCTCGCGGAGAGCCACCTGCCCCCCCCTCCGACGGGCTAGCGACCAACAACACCGGGCCCGCGCACCGGCCCAGCTGCCCTGCGGCGGGACAGGCTGACCCCAGTGCCGAGGGCGAAATGGGGGGCCACCATGTCAGAGCGGGCACGTGAATCACCCCCCCCCCCAGCAGACGAGCTCTCAGACGGGAAGGGAGGGGTGTTGGCGGTACGGACGGCCTGACCACTTCAGGCGGGAGTGCCCTATGATGGAGGTGTGCCAGGTCGTCCGCGTCACCGGCCCCCCGTCCTCCCCATGGTCGAGTCGAGGCGTACAGTGTCCCGGTGAGGATACAGCAGGGTACGTACCAGGCGCTTTTGGATTCAGGCTGCATGCAGACCATGATCCATCAGTTCCTGGTGCGATCCGAGGCATTGGTGGAGGCATCTAGCGTTTCGGTGAGGTGTATACACGGGAATGAGTATCCCTTGGTCCATATCGAAATTTGTTATGGGGGGAAAAAGCATAGAGTCAAGGCGGCGGTTAGTACGAGCCTCACGTATCCCCTGATTCTAGGGTTGGATTGGGCTGGGTTTCCACAGGCTGTTAGGGGGACTATGGGAGTGTGTACACAACAGATAGGGACATGTGAGTCGTGTGCTGTGTTCTGCGCCGATGCAGGGGCGTCGGACGCTGTTCAGGGACCGGAGGAGGCGGGGAGTCCTCAACCCGAGGTCCCAGCGCCGAGCTTCCAACCGCTGGAGGATTTCCCTTAGTCACGAGACGCTACCTTACGCTCAGCCTACAACCAAGTGATAGCTATTGATGATACTCGGGTACAGTCAGACGCAGTGCTGACTTACCCACACTTTGTGGTGGTCTGGGATAGGCATTATCGGGTGGGTCGTGACACCCAGAGTGAGGCCAATTGTTGGTACCCAGGAGCATTATAACCCAATGGCGGGCCATTTGGGATACGATAAAACACTTAACCGTATAATGGCTTGGTTCTATTGGCCGGGGAGGTGCGCAGGTGGTGCGCCTCCTGTCCCGAGCGTCAGTTGGTGAATCCCCTGGCCGTCCCCAGGGCTCCCTTTCGGCCCCTTCCCCTGGTAGAAGCCTCCTTCGACCGCATTGGCATGGACATTATCGGGCCATTAGAACGTTCAGCACAGGGGAATCGATTTGTGTTAGTCCTGATCGACTACGCAACCCAATACCCGGAAGCAATTCCTTTGCGCAACTTCTCTGCGAATAGTGTTGCGCAGGCGTTGTTTCATGGCATATCGCGGGTGGGAATCCCAAAAGCGATTCTCACTGATCAGGGCACCAATTTCTTGTCACGCACGATAAGGGAACTTTATGGGTTGTTGAAGGTCAAGGCCATTCACACGAGCGTCTATCACCCAGCCACGGACGGCTTGTGTGAGAGGTTTAACCGGACGTTAAAGTCCATGATCCGTAAGTTCGTACAAGAGGATGCTCGAAATTGGCATCAATGGCTAGACCCTCTGTTTGTAGTGCGAGAAGTGCCTCAGGCATCCACAGGGTTTTCCCCATTTGAGTTACTCTATGGGCGCAAGCCCAGGGGCGTCCTGGACCTCATTAAAGAATACTGGGAGGTGGGGTCCAGTGACAGCAAAAATGAAATACGGTACATCATGGACTTGCGTGCAAAGCGTCACGTGAGGGGTATTGTCACGTGAGCACTTGCACCGAGCGCAAGAGAGTCAGAGACGCCTGTACGACAGAGGGACTCGATTACGCGATCTCACACCGGGGGACAATGCCCACCTCTAGCACCAAAATACTTGCGAAGTGGCAAGGGCCCTTTTTGGTCACACGGCGAGTCAGGGACGTTGATTACGAGGTAGCGCAGTCGGACAGGGGCGAAAACAAACAGACATACCACATCAACCTCCTTAAGAGGTGGAACGATGCAGTCCCTGTCGCGTTCGTGACAACGCTACCAGAGAGAGATCGGTAGTCCCTGCTCCAGGTTCCACCCCTCCGGTCGGTCGAGGTGAAGATCTCTCTGTGAGTCAGACGGCGCAGGTTGCTAGCCTGCAACTCCAGTTCGCCGACGTGTTTCCGTCCCTGCCCGGTCGCACCCCGTTAATCACTCATAACATCGAGATGCAACCCGAGTTAACGGTGTGGACACGCCCCTATAGGCTGCTCGTCCATAAACAAGACCTTGTGCGGCGCGAATTGGCAACAATGTTAGAGTTGGGCATGGTTGAGGAGTCCCACAGCGACTGGTGCAGCCCCGTCGTGCTTGTGGGGAAGCCGGACAGGGTTCTGTGTGGATTCCCGTAGGGTGAACGCGGTTTTGAAGTTTGATGCCTACCCAATGCCTCGGATCGATGAGCTTGTGGACTGGCTTGGCATGGCCACCTACTACACGACTCTGGACTGCACGAAGGGCTACTGGCAGATTCCGTTGTCTCCAGCAGCCCGGGAAAGAACTGCCTTCTCCACTCCGCTCGGTCTGTACCAGTTCAAGCTGCCTCCGTTCGGGTTGTTCGGGGCACCGGCCACGTTTCAGCGGCTGATGGACCATGTATTGCGGCCCCACGCTACGTATGCTGCTGCCTACATCAATGACACTGTCATCTATGGTGACACTTGGGGGCAGCATATGCAACTGGTGGCGGCCGGTCGCTGAGACGGGCGGGGCTCACGGCCAACCCGTAGAAGTGCGTGATCGTAAGAGGGCCCCAGATACCGTCCAGTGGTCGGAGCCATGTCAAGTGTCGTTTGAGGCTATTTAAACAGCCCTCCTAACTTTGATCTCCCTTTTTCCCTGCAGACAGACGCGTCGGACAGGGGATTGGGCGCGGTCCTGATCCAGCAGGTGGAGGGGGCCGACCGACCGGTGCTGTACCTGAGCCGCAAACTGTCAGACCAGGAGGGTCGGTACAGCACGGTGGAGAAGGAGTGTCTCGCCATCCGATGGGCCGTCGGCGCCCTTCGCTACTACCTGCTGGGTCGCGCGTTCACCCTCTACTCCGACCACGCCCCCCTCCAGTGGCTCCACCGCATGAAGGATGTGAATGCGAGGATTACCGGGTGGTACCTCGCGTTGCATCCCTTCAACTTCTGGGTTGTGCACAGGCCTGGGGCGCAGATGGCTGTGGCGGATTTCCTCTCCCTTTCCGGGGGAGTGAGTTGGCGGCCGGATGTGTCCCCGGCCTGTGTCAGGTGGTGGGGGTGTGCGGGGACGTACGCCGTCTGGCCTGCAGGGGGAGTATGTGCATGTTGGGAGCACACCGGATCTGCTGGGTGGATTGGGTCTGATTGCAGGCACCTGCTCGCAATCAGACCTATCAGGGAGTGTGTATTTATGTGCCTGCTTTATCTTGTAGTGAGGAGGGATCGGGAGCAGAGACGAAGGACTGGAGCACATGAACTTCATTGCGAGAAAGTCTGTTGAACGCTCCCTGTGACTGCGATGGCGGGTTAATAATTTCTGGACTGTCCTAATTCATGCAAATAAAAGTGTGCTTCCAATCAAACCCGGTGTCCATTCGCTCCTTGAACCTTGCTACAATCAGTATTGACGGGATGGTAAAGAAGGTCTCAAAACCAAAAAACTGTTTATGATACTGTCTTCATCACTATGTGGAGAAGCTGAAAATAGTCAGCAGTACGAATGTGTGGTCAAAGAGGCAATGATGTTAGCTTTAATATTGTGTGGTGTAATGAGGTAATAGAATAATGAAGAAACATCAGCTTGAATAGCTGATTAGCAGCCGTTAGCAAGGCTAGTTTTGGGTTGCTATGGAAACCAGGCAGCTCACGGGTATTGATATGCCACCCGTAAACAAAGACGATACATGAGAATATTGTGAATGTAATTTTTGTTTGATTGAAGGTATAAGGGTAAGATAAGATAAGTGTTTGTACTGGTTATAAGAATTCAAGATAATATAGTTATCTATAATGAGCACTGGCAATATCCTCATTTATAATTTGAATAGCCTAGTTATATATAGGCAATAGCAGCATATGTTATGTTCATTATGATTCTATTAGCCTATTGTCTTTTATATGGACGATTTTAGTGAATACATAATTCTTACTGTATTGTTAATATTGTTCGAACTAAGTTGGTTGGCAGTTAACATCGGAAATGGTGAAGCCACTGAACATATAGGCTACGTTGAGCAGGGGCGGCGCCAAACGGTTGCTTGCCGTTGCTAAAGCAACTCCAAGCAATTACTCAGAAACCCCAGAGCAACCCCTGATTTTTTGTCAAACTCAAACAACATATTTGAAATAATGCCATTTTCCGTAAAATGGTATTAAATAAGTTCAACTAAACCTATGGCCGAATGCGGTACCCGTCACCATACCGACCATTCCTGTCATATGAATCACCAGATTAAGTGCATAATCAGTGAGTAGCGTCAACATTTCAGGGCCGTGACTGGACTGTCGTTCAAATCAACACGAGTCAGCCTGGGACTCTCCTCTCCTCCCCTCCCCCTCACCGTGCCCAGTTCCCGAGCGTTGGGCATGCTTGCAAGTTCTTTTTTCATTTTGTGTTGTGAATCACACGATGTGTCTTGATATATTAATTTGTTGTAATACGGTACCTCCTTTTAGTTAAAATAATATAATTAGCATAGGCTTATATTTTTATACATGACACATTTTGGATGTGGGCAATGTCTGAAGAAACGGAAGAAAATATTGTAGCCTACACAGTTCTGAATTAGCAATACAATGTTAGCACATGCTTGCTAGCAATGTTGGTGTGTTAAACCGTATGGATTAAAGTGGAATATTGCAAGACGTCCTGTGATCAAGACATCGATTTAAGGTAGGCCGTTTGGTTATTAAGTTTGCCCGTCGCAGCATATTGACTTGGGGCCCATGTGATTTTGTTTTGAAGTAGAACTAGATTCTAGGTTTGGCTCATACCAAAGGATGGGTTTATCGTAGCCTGGTATGATCTGCCCTTAATAGAAGTATTATGAAGTATAATAGTATCAACAATAATAGCAACTATTGTATTAATGTTCCACATAGGCCTACATTTGAGACGTATCGCGCAAGCAACTAATGTGAATGCTTTGGAATGTACCGTGGCGACGGTGGGTCTGAGATGTGCAATTCACCACTATTGACAGGACAGCTAACCTTGTAGTTGGGGGACTGCTGACGGGCTGTTGATTGAGAGAACTATGTTGTTTGTTATATGTCGTGTGGCCGCAGTGCCACCTGGACTAGCAGTGAATGTGTACATGCCGCTGGGCTATTTTCATGTTGGCCTTCTTAAAGATCTTCCTCTATATTGTTCTATGTCTTTACGTTGTGGTGACCCGGTCCTCGGTTGGACCGGGTTCCACGGACAGAACTTGCTTGGCTGTGGGGTTTTAGCCATTTCAGGCATTTATTCAACATCAACGTAACAACAACGAAACAATCAAACGAAAGAAGGAGTCGCGGTCTCTAGGGCCTCCGTGGGCCTCTAGGCTCTCTCCTTGCCACGAGCCCTTCCTTCCTGCTCCCGACCCGTGCTGTGCCGTGCTGTGCCTCCTTTTAAAATGGCTCCTCCGCTTTCGGCCAGGTGTCCCCCAATCACCCTGATTGGGGAGCCGAAAGGGCTGCTCTTCGTCGCCGGCTGGTGGGTGGGGGTGGTACACCCCGTCCTCCACGGTACCCCGGGCCCGTCCAGGCCGAGGACCACGTGGCGGGATGCCACACTCCTCCACCCTTTGTCCAAGCCCCAGGTAGCCGAGGGACCCGCCCAGGATGGTGTCTCGCCGGGGCCGGGTGTCTCCTGCGGCGCCGGCTGCGTCGTCTCCGGCCGCGTCGTCTCCGGCCGCGTCGTCTCCGGCAGCGTCGTCTCCGGCAGCGTCGTCTCCGGCAGCTTCGTCTCCGGCAGCGTCGTCTCCGGCAGCGTCGTCTCCGGCAGCGTCGTCTCCCGCCGCCTCGTCTCCCGCCGCCTCGTCTCCCGCCGCCTCGTCTCCCGCCGCCTCGTCTCCCGCCGCCTCGTCTCCCGCCGCCTCGTCTCCCGCCGCCTCGTCTCCCGCCGCTTCGTCTCCCGCCGCTTTGTCTCCCGTTGCGCCGGCGGCAGCTGCTTCTCCTGCCGCGGCGGCGACCGCATCTCTCCTGCCCCGGGACTCTAGTACCGGGTCCCACCACCGGCGGAAAGTCGGACAGTCCCTCCCGATTACCACGGGGACCGGTAGGTGGGGGACAATCCCCGCCCGGATCGTAAACACACCGTGTGTGGTGCGGACAACCACGTGACACGTGGGGTAGGTCCGGGTGTAACCGTGGACGCAGGCCACCTCCATCGGCTCCCCTGCCTTCCCACCCGCCAGGTCGGGGCGAAGGAGGGTAACCGCACTGCCGGTGTCCAGGAGGGCCTGCGTGTCCTGGTTCATCACCCGCACCGGGATGGTCGGACTACCCGATGTTCCCTGCGCCCAGCAGGTCGCCAGCATACAGGGCCGTCCCGTCCCCACGTCCGCGCCGGCCGGCGGCGCAGCCCCGTCCCGGCCTCGCGCTGCGGCCTTCTCTCCCGCTGCGGCGGCGGCGTCCCTTGCGGCGGCGGCGGCGTCCCTTGCGGCGGCGGCGACGTCCCTTGCGGCGGCGGCGACGTCCCTTGCGGCGGCGGCGGCGTCCCTTGCGGCGGCGGCGGCGTCTCTTGCTGCGGCAGCAGCGTCTCTTGCGGCGGCAGCAGCGTCTCTTGCGGGGGGTCGTAGTGGGATCTTCGTGCCTGCATTCTCCACCAAGTGTGGTGACCCGGTCCTCGGTTGGACCGGGTTCCACGGACAGAACTTGCTTGGCTGTGGGGTTTTAGCCATTTCAGGCATTTATTCAACATCAACGTAACAACAACGAAACAATCAAACGAAAGAAGGAGTCGCGGTCTCTAGGGCCTCCGTGGGCCTCTAGGCTCTCTCCTTGCCACGAGCCCTTCCTTCCTGCTCCCGACCCGTGCTGTGCCGTGCTGTGCCTCCTTTTAAAATGGCTCCTCCGCTTTCGGCCAGGTGTCCCCCAATCACCCTGATTGGGGAGCCGAAAGGGCTGCTCTTCGTCGCCGGCTGGTGGGTGGGGGTGGTACACCCCGTCCTCCACGGTACCCCGGGCCCGTCCAGGCCGAGGACCACGTGGCGGGATGCCACAACGTCTTTATGTCTGTGCGTGTGTGAGGGAGAGGGAGAAAGATAGCGCACGTTGAACTGTCAAATGATACGATCACACTCAATCACAGTGGTGCGATTAGTCTGTGTTGTTACTGTACTGTAAACTTGCCTCGTACGGGACCGCAACCACCCCAACCCGTGCCGAAAATGTCTTCCCGGCCGTGCCTCTGCCAAATTCAGGTGTTTTGATCAAGGTTTTTTTTTTTTACCAGCAACCTCTTGAATTCATACAGCAACTGTTAAGCAACTGCAACAAATTATTTCTGGCGCCGCCACTGACGTTGAGATTTAAAATATATTTTGCAAGGGTGACTTGGTCAAGAGGGCACTACAGCACAGGGTCAAAAACAACACAAAATAAAGATACAACATTTGGTGATTCTCATTCTAGTATATTAACCATCTAAAGGCAGTTCATGATGGGATAAATGTAATGCGGCATTCCCTTACATTTGTAAATGTACGTTTTTTTGTCCATAGATGGCAGACTAGGACGTCAACATCACCCCAATCCCCCCTCCCCCCTGCTTTTCAACACACCTTGTGCTTTAGATAGTGAGTGTGTGTGTGTGTGTGTGTGTGTGTGTGTGTGTGTGTGTGTGTGTGTGTGTGTGTGTGTGTGTGTGTGTGTGCGTGTGTGTGTCTGTGTGTGTGTGTGTGTGTGTGTGTGTGTGTGAAACAATCCAGTTAGAGACATGATTAGCGGCCCATGTTGGTAACAGAGCCAGGGTGGGAATGGCCAGGAGTGGGGATGAGTACCCACTCTTGCGACAAGTGCCATGGGATCTTGAGTGACCCCAGGGAGGCATGATCTCAGCTTAATGCAGGGGACTGTAACCTTTCAAGTTGCCAATGTCATGCAAAGATTTGAATGGTTAAAATGATCTTTAGAAGAGCCAAACAACGCTTAAATTCAACCTCTTTACAGAAAAGACACACATTAGATATGATAATTTAGGCTACAGATAATGATACTTTGTTATATTCCCTTTTGTAGCATTTCGTCATCTACTCTGAGGGTAATGATTATTGAAGAGTTGCTGAATTGCTCAAAGGTTCTGGAGAAAATTATAGCTGAACAACTAATGGAACATCTAGAGTCTAACCAGCTGCTTCATCCACAGCAGTTTGGGTTTAGACAGAAATACTCAACTGAAACAACTAATTGTTATTTGCTTGAAAACATACAAGCTTCAATGGATAAAGGAAATGTTGTTGGGGCAGTGTTCCTAGACCTAAAAAAGGCCTTTGACACGGTAAACCACAGTACTCTAATGAACAAGTTAAAATCGTTCAAAATGTCATCAGAAGCTCTGCAGTGGTTTGCATCTTACCTGGAGGGGAGAGAGCAATGTGTCAGGGTCAATGGGGTCAGGTCCCATCTGCGTGCCAACAGCATGGGTGTACCGCAAGGGTCTGTACTTGGTCCACTGTTGTTTTCTATGTATATCAATGACCTACCAAACTGCTGTCCGGGGTCCAACTGTCAAATGTATGCTGATGACACTGTTATCCATGTGTCCAGTAAAACACCCAGCTTAGCAGGTGAGCACCTGACAGAAGCATTACTCAGCATTTCAAAATGGCTTGAGCTGTCTCAGTTGACCATTAATGTGAAGAAAACCGTCTCTATGTGCTTCTCCATCCGTAATAGGCCTATCACCGATGTTTTCGAGGTACGGATCAAAAATGAATTAATTGAATCAGTAAATGAAGTAAAATATCTGGGCATCATCCTGGATCAGAATTTAAAATTTGTTACGCAAATTAAGTATGTTGCAAAAAAGGTACAACTAAATCTAAACTGTTTCCGTTTCATAAGAAGGGACTTGTCATGTCAAACGGCCAAATTATTTATGCACGCTATGATATTTTCTCATTTGTCATACTGTATCACATCATGGTCACAAGCTTCTTCTACTGCATTAAAACCTATCTTTTCAATATACAAACAGACGATAAAAGTCATGGACCGGAAACCCATGAGATGGCATCACTGCGGCATTCTAAAAAAACACAACCTTTTCACCTTTGATAACTTTATTAATTTTAGTAATCTTCAATTGTTTTTCAAGTGTGTAAAACCATGTGTCACCACTGTTGTCTGAATTGGCCATCAGACGTCAGAGCTCTCGTCGGGCAAATACACGAGCCTCCATCAATGGTGATTGTCTTGTTCCCATGTACAGGACATCTTTCGGTCAGTCTGTCTTCTCTGCAAAGGGGGCAAAACTATGGAACCTCTTGCCCACTAGTCCAACTAGAGACTAACAGCAACACTTTTAACAGAGAACTTAAACGGCTCAAATCAAATCAACAGTACTCACACAAATTATTTACAACTGGTTTATTGTTTGATCATGCTGCCTTTGTTTTTCTCTACGTAGCCTATATATATCAGTGGCGGCTGGTGGTTTTTAAAGTGAGGGAGGAAGGACTGCGCGCTTGGTTGCCATTGGCCTGCTTGCACTGTTGGTGTATGGTGGCATAAGAATGTGAGACTCAAGTTGTTTCAGGGTGTTTTGGTGAACTACAAAATAGCAGGGAGGGAGTTATGTGAACAAAATGTATACAAAGCCACCAGTGGCATCACTGTAATTTGAGAAGGAAAGGATGCAAAGCATATTAGTCAAATCAGGCCTACTATTGATTTGTAAAAGTAAATAAAAAAATCTGGGCCTATTATTGCCCTCACTGACTGAAGTTATGTTATGTTTATGTTTATTTTCAGTTACAATTGCTTGTAATGCTACCAGTAAGTCATGCGTACCTAGCAAACCATGTAGCACTCACAACACTGACGTTGCCATTACTTCTGATGACCTTGATTTTGGGAAGTGGTCTACCTCTTTCTGAATGAATGGAATGGTTTTTGTAATAAGACGTTAACAATGTCCTCCGTTTCCAATGTTTCCATTGTGCATTTAGGATCTCGCTATCGCAGATTTCACTTGCTCTGCGTCTCTCAGACTGAGCACCGCGGCAATGCAGACCGGGTTTGTTATCGACAGCGTTGCCAGATTGGGCAGATTTCCCGCCCAATGATAATTTTTCCAGCCTAACATGGTTAAAAGTAGCCCAATTGGATGGGAAATCGGACCAATCTGGCAACACTGCTCAACATCCAGGGATCCTGCTTATTGGTTCATAGTGCAGACGGATAGATTTTTGCCCGAATCAGACCCCTTAAGGTCCCACCCACTCGGAGGAGGATTTTCCTCCTCTCTCCCATTGAAACCCATGTTATCCACCGGCCGCCAGTACTTTCGGGAAAATGAATGGGAGTCAACGGCGGCGGAGGGAGGACGTTCCTCCCTGAAGTAATTGTCAATAGGCGATAGGGGGTGCTAATGTCCCTTTACCCAGGGAAACGAACATTATATATTCAAAGGCAATAAAGTAGTCATATTTAAGGGCATTAATTCATTACAATAGTCAGGGCAATCTAAATTTTTTTATTCTCAACAATGTTAGGGAGGATCTTCCTCCCTCTCCTCAATGGAGGAGCCTCCACTGATATATATATATATATTCGACTCATTATATTGCTGCTCTGTACTATATACTGCATTTTTACTCTTTTTAATTATCACTATCAGTTTTTTATCAGTATTTGATCTTGTTTCTGTCTTGTTTAGTTTCTTTTGTTGTTTTCAAAAAGCCTCCTGTGGACAGGTGTTGTAAACTAGCATTTATGCTAATACACTGTAAACAATGCATCTGGTTCGTCCAATGACATTGTCATGTCCATGTCCAAATAAAATCTACTATACTAGAATTTGACCTAGAATTTACGCTAGCTTTGTTAGCCTACCTCGTCTGATGAAAATGATGTTTTGTGTCTCTGAAAGACATTAATACAATAGACAATTATAATTATCTTTGGCTACACAACCTTTTGAAGCCTTGTTGATCAGCCATATGCCGTCATTGAAAGAGTCTGAAATAATGGGTAAACATGATGAATTTGGGCAGTTTGGGCAAGTGCACATAGCACAGAGCTCTGAAGGACTCTGGACTTTTTAGTTTAGTGCATTTAGCCTGCCTCTATAGATCAATCAACACGCACACCCACACACGCACGCACGCATGCACACACACACACACAAGCTTGTCACCAAACCTTTGTTAATGGGTCCTTGACTTCCTGACAATCCAGGTGGTATGAGTTGTCAACCACCACTTCATCCCTGACCCTCAACAGGGGTCATTAATGGGGCCCCTGTGGAGAGGGTGAGCACTGAGCAGCCTGAAGTACCTCAGTGTCCTCATCCCAGCGGACCGGACGTGGGATGTTCACCGGGATACTCGGTCCCGGCAGCGCTTTAATCACCTCAGACGTCTGTGGAAATGTAGGGTGTCCCACTGCCCTGTACGGGAGCAGCACCCTGAAGGAGTACGGGGCATTGCAGAGGGAGGTACTGTCGGCTGGACGTACCACCCGCTCTCCCCAGTCTACCGGGACATATGCTAGGCAGTGGAGGACCAGTGCCATGAAGATCATTCAAGACAGCACACAAACGATTGCCTCTTCTCCCGGTGGAGGTCGAGGAACAGATACTGGGGGCAAAAACAGATCAACCCCAGTGCCACACGGTTCCTGAATGAGGATCATGCCCTGATTTATATGTGCCCCCCAAGAGCTGTATCACTACAATCTTAAATAAAGACAAGTTGATGGAGCAAACACCGTATCTTCATTGTGTGGCCCACGCCTACTCTGCGGAAACCAAACAGAGTATTCAGTTATTCTAGAGCCTATGCAACATCGTAGCCCTACATTAAGCCTATTTTTATTGTAACTATTTTTTGGGGCATTATTGTCGTATCGGCCTAATATGACCTAATACAATTATATAAATCTGACTGCAAAACAAGACAAGAGTTACATAATTATACATAGAAGACGTTAATTAATTGTTTTCAAAGTTATTTGATTGTAATCCTTAGGAATAGGAATCGTTTGGCCAAACAACATTTTTCTTTAATTTGACCAATCACACGGCCTGGTGTGACCATCCTGATCTTGGTGTTCACATCCTGTTTCTTCACTCTGCATATCAGTCAGTGTCTTTGAAAGCGTTTTCCCAAATTGTTGAAATGCTTTGGAACAATCTTTTCAGATAACATATATCTTTGCTTTACTTTCAATCGGATGTGAAAAGGGCACGCAAGCAACTCTGAGTGGCTGGAGTTTTAAACAATTTAAGGCTATGCATTTATTTGGAAATCCATTGCTTCCCAGCCAAGGCCAGACTGATATTTATTGCAGAACGCAAACGTGAATATCAGGATGGTCTCACAAGGCTAAACCGTACTTGACTTCTAGCACTTTGGAACACTTTATGTGCGTACCTAAGAGAAAAATCTAAATTCAAGGATTTTGTTGAATACGAGAATTGCTCTCTATTCCATGTATGAACGATTTAAGCACAAATTTGTGAGTAAGGTTCATGCAGGTTGAGGCCCATTGAGAAGTGACATTTTCATTAGAGAAGTTCTTTGGTCATTCAGCCAAAAGAATATATATTGCAATAAGTCAATGTGTAGAAATATAATATGTGTGTGTTAGAGGCGCCCCCTGTTGATTTTATTCGGTAATAAAACAAACCGTTCATTCTTTGGATTATATTAGGTCTGCTCTGATGGCCCTGTTTTAATCAATGAAATTGATTTTTATATCATGGATTTGTTTTTCATTTCAATTCATCTATGCCATGAGGGACCAAAATAATCTTTGACATTGTTTTTTACTTTCAAGCAATGGCCTTCATGAAACCGGATCCTGAATCACAATAGTTGTATATGCTTGATGGGAAGGGTCAAGTACCTTCTTTATACATATCGATGCTTGCTACTTACATTTAAAAGTCAGCTTATATTTGAGCTATACATCTTTTTAACAAACCACTGATCGATTATGGTTTGTTCACATACGACGCTTGCTGAATGGTGAAGAGAAAGAGTGTGTTTTGTACATCTCCTACGAGGAAATTATTATGATAGGGTTTCAGTAAAAAGTTATATGCATTGAATTAAACATTTCTGACCTTATGTGGGTAAAGCAAACAAAGCTAAATATGTGTACAGAGTGTACAGAGTAAACAGAATGGGGCCCAGGACAGAACCCTGAGGGCCCCGCTAGCGAGACTACACGGTTTAGATATAGATTCTTTCCAGGTTACCCTGTAAGTGCGACCCTTGAACTCAATTTAGTTGAGTCCAACATAATGGAATCTAATAAGCAACAGAGTAACGAGATAAACTTGTTGGATGATATCGACCAAGTCGCTAAAAAAATAGATTATCGATCCATCATTGACAACTGGAAGATCGTCAATAAAATGCCTTCAAAACCTATTCTAACTATTAAGGTTTCGTTCATGAACCAGGTAACCTAAATTCGATGGAGGACTTTAAGTGTTTCAACAAGGCGCTGCAATATGGGCAGTTACAAGTGTTGCCCGATCTGACTCTGGCGTAAAATGTTTATGAGGCCATGCACAACACAGTCGGGACTTTGGAGATTAGATGCGCCAGATCGGAACAGTGACGTCTGAGGTCAATAGTTGAATGCAAACTAAACACACTGTTGTCTGACCTGTTTCCTGCTGAAAGGGCACATGTTGGAGGGGCTAGGTTACGTTAGGGCTGAACGATTTGGGGAAATAATCTAATTGCGATTATTTCAACCAATATTGCGATGACAATTTAGTATGCAATTTTATGTTCTGTATTATTCACTAAACAAAGCCAATAAATCCTTCTATAGTATTTTCAACACAATATTGGAAGCAGTCACATATAAACTGCTCTTCGCTTTAGGCCATGCCTATGTGTTGCAGGGCTCCAGACTAACTTTTTCCTTGGGTGCACTGGTGTGCCTAAAGTTTTAATTTGGGTGCACCAGCACGTATTTATGGTGCACCCAAGTTTTGAGTTGTTGACGGGGGGAAGGGGCGTTGAACCGTGCCTGCCTTGCGCTGAGTTGTTGAGGGGGGGGGGGGGGGGGGTGGCGTTGGACCGTGCCTGCCTTGCGCTGAGTTGTTGAGGGGGGGGGGGGCAACTGCATCAGTTGCACCGTCGATATTTACGCCATTGATTAATAATATTTTGACCATTAAATAAATGCCTTAAATAAATGCCGAATCTGTATCTCTCATAAAGAATATCGTCAGACAATGCCAAGGGATCGGTTCTGTCCCGAAAAACCCTCTGTCTCCGGAGAGACGCCTGTACGATAACTGCGCCGTGGTCCATGGGAACACCGACAAATTGTGACGCCATTATCGGAGGAGGGGCTAGGAAGCTGCGCACGCCGATATAAGTAGCCGGTCTCCGGGTAGACTCGCTGAAAAGCTGCTCCCGACCAGGTTTGGTTGCGAGCGTAAGTCACCAATGGTGATACAGCGACGCTTAAAGAGATCGACTTTCATGGTACAGCTAACCCAGGCTTTCAGCTCAACATACCTCGCTAACCCTCTAATCGAGCTTCGTAGTACAGGCCCCTGGATTGGGCTTCGCTGGTTTGTTTACCGGCGTTACCGGTCTTGCGTGTTCCAACGGTTTATTAGGTATCTAATAAATTGCTGTCTAATCAATACTTCATTCACTGCCTCTTCCGTGGTTATTACAATATTATGAATAGACTGCTCTGTAAAAAAAAAAAATAATAATAATTATAGCAGATAAATTTTCAGTCGCACCGGTGCGCCCAAATAAAATATTTGGTCGCACTACCCCGAATTCTAGGCGCATGTGCGCCCAAATTAGGCGCACTCTGGAGCCCTGTGTTGAGATAAATTGATGCATGAATTGATATTAAAACATCTTTATTTAACTATTGAATTGTAAAAGAAAAATTAAAAAATAATCTTACTGATCTCCAGTAACCCTTTTGTCTTTTTCTTTCGGCCTTTTCTTTTTGCAAATTGTGTTCCATTATATCGCAATGTCCGTTTTCATTAGATTAATCGTTCAGCCTTACCACCCGTCATGAGCATCTGATATATTTTGCAATATAATATCCTATCCTTTGGACTGCGTAATACCCCTCCAACGTTTCAAGGTTATTAAATCTGTTAAATTTGTGTTCCCCAATTCAAACGCACATCTGGTGGTGTATTCTTGCACATGGTCAGATATGCAAGTTCTGACAATGGTGTTCGAGAGGTTGGCAAAGGCCTCTCTAACTCTCAATCTTGTCAAATGTGACTTCAGTAAAGCGCCTGACACCTACTTAGGTAAGCAGGTGGGTCAGGGACAGGTGGTCCGGTTAAAGCAAAAAGGGGCCATCACAGGTCAATTCGTTGGCTACCATTGAAGCATTTGACCGAAATGTTCTACAGTGTTGATACAGACCATATCCCACTTCCATCACAAATGTTGTACAACCAGAAGCAACCGCTGATACCCTGGTCCTTGATTGTCTAAAACTACAACCTGTAAGTCCAAGAAACAGTCCTGATAATGTATTGGTAGATGCCTTGTCTCGTGCTAAAAGCCATGATTCTCAGTTCAAGGGGGTTGCAACGGTGCCGTTAAACAAACGTAGTCGATTATAATAACAATAATGGATTGAATTTATATAGAGATTTTCTAGACACTCAAAGACGCTTGAGGGGGGACCTCACTAACCACCACCAGTGTGTAGCACCCACGTTCCCCCCTCCCCCTACTGTCTGTAAGCGTTACATTTCCTACATGACATTCCACTTGAGACGGTTGATAACAAACTCCTCTTTCCACTGTGCCACCAAGACAGGCTATAATACATAACATATACTCACACACACACACACACACACACACACACACACACACACACACACACACACACACACACACACACACACACACACTGTTACAGAAACGTGTCAGGTTATTTAATCTGCTACATATAAAACATAATAACATAACACACATCAAAAAATGCAATACAAAACAATTATTTAAATTTAAAGTGTATTATCATTTACACAATGCTTTGATTGGATTGAGCTTCAAACTTTTCAATATTCAATATTTCATTTAGGAATTGTGTTTGGTCCAATCTGCTTTTTATATAATCAGACCACATGTGAAGCGTGTTGCGCTCTCTCAGCCTGTTGGGAGACTGAAAGTGTAAAAGATGCGGTGGTGAGGTGATTCATTAAGTTTGAATGGTTCATACTGTTACTTGTTAAATGTATGTTGTAGATATATATATGTACATACTTATATGTATATTTATTTTTATAACATAACATTTTTATTAGAGCTGTCAGTTAAACGCGTTATTAACGGCGTTAACGCAAACCAATTTTAACGGCGTCAATCTTTTTTAACGCGCGATTAACGCAAATTATTATTTAAAAAGAAAAATGTTTTTTTATTTTTTTATTTTTTTTGGGCTCAAAACAAAGAAGCAGTAGCCTGACTGCTATGTTCAAGGCATATCTTTGTATGTTCATCGTTTGATTGCATTATAGGCTTTTTTTTTGTACCGTCCTGTTTTGATCAGTATATGCCAATGTTGTTATCAATAAAAAAACTTTTTTATTTCTTGTTTCTTTTTGCTTTTTATTTTTACTATTACTATCATTATTTTGTTTTTGTTATTCATTCTTGACTGGCTTTATTGTTGTTGTTTTTTGCAAAAAAAAAGAAGTTTTTGTTTTGTCTACATATTCGAAATAAACATGAAAGAAAGAAAGAAAGAAAGAAAGAAAGAAAGAAAGAAAGAAAGAAAGAAAGAAAGAAAGAATGGATGGTGCGAATAATACACTTGATTCACGCGATGGAATAAGACTTGAAAAGCACTTTCTTTCTACTGGGCAGCTTCGGCTGTAAGGCCTCCAGGAGCCGCCTCACGAGGTCCAGCCGGCCCGCTTTAATCAGAGCTCGAGACAGCTCTGTGACCTCAGCGGTGTGCGAGCGATACAGGTGCCTCAGCTCATCCTGCACCACCTTTTCGGTATACCTCTGTTCTGCCCTGTGCAGCGACTCTTCAAGCTGGGTGACCACGGGCCCCGGGCCGGGTTCGGGGCCTCCCTGGGCGAACAGTGCCAGGAGAGACTCCAGCAGGCAGCGCAGAGCCGTGGGGTCAGCGCTCCCGGGCCTCTCCAGCTCCATCGCTCTCTTGAAGCAGTCTGCAGCGTTCTGCTCCTCTCCCTTCAGGAGGAGGCAGCGGCCCCGGAGCAGGTGGAGGTCTGGGAGGCTGGGGCCCGGCTCCTGCTGCAGGGACTGGGATATGCTCACGAGGGCGCTGTTCACCGCTCCCTCGTCCACCAGCAGGCTTTCCTGAAGCGCATCAACACCCGAGTAGTACAGCACCTACAGGAGGGAACGGAGAGAGACAGTGGAGAAGAGATGCTGAAGCAGACATTGCTGTATAGTATGGCGAAACATTATTTTCATTTAGAAACCACTGTCATTGTTCAAAATTATGTTTAATTCTCTTTAATGAATCCAAAATTGATATTGCATAGCATTGACTGTTCAGCCAAATAATGGAGACACGTACGTTCATAACAATTATATTATGGCCAGTAAAACTTCAAGTGTGTCTTAATTTATGGCAACAGCACATCCGATAGACTGCTGTTCGGATCCCCGCTCTTATTTGATGTGCAACATTTCCACAACTACACTGGCCAGTGTTCAATGGGCTAAGATAACCCTGGTAACTCATAACACAGCCTACTAGCAGTTCACAAGATTACACTACCTTCTTCCTCGAAAATGGTGTTACTACAGAATTTGCATGCATGCAAAATTTGCTGACGGTGTTGCTCAATTTGTCCGTACTTTACCTAAGCTCATGCAAGCTTCTTGTTCAGGAAATATCATGTAGTCTATAAAGGGGTCTTGCTGACAGGACCATATGTATTTTTTTTAATCTTTTCCATCCCAGGTCGTAAATTATCTCCTGTCATGTCAACTATCTGCCTGACTGGTTGTGTTCCAGACATGACGCCCACAGATTTCTCCGGTCAGAGCATTGTTTTTGTACTGTTTCCAGGAACATCATAATGTCTCTAACAACGTCATTAGTACCTGAGCCATCTCCATGTGTGTCCTCAGGCAGGGGTGTACGTGTAGGACTTTGTCAAGGTCCCTCTTCGCTTCGGCCAGCTGCTGTCTGTCCGGGATCCCTCCCTCTCCCTGCTTGTACCTCTCCAGGTCCCTCACGTAAGCCATCACGTTGATCTGCACCCATCAGATCAACACACAGCAAGCTTTCAGAGATGATAACCCCCACTGCAGCACCATGGACACTTCCTATTTTTCCAACAATTACATTTTACTCAAAAGGTTTTGCTTGTTATGCTACCATTATGTCTGCACTTTAACATTGCACTCCTAACTGTCCCAGGAGGAGGGATCCCTTTTTCTGAATTTCTAAGTAAGGATTCCTCCTCGATAATTAAGTTTTTCCTTGCTCTTGGGAGGGATAAAGATGTATGGGTGTTAGTGGCTGGTGGCTGGTTTATCTAAATGTATAACAATGAACTGGATTTAACACCACCTCCTTCCTTTATGTTTGGAGGAGTGGTTGGCGGTGGTGGTGGCATTGTTGTTTTATCTGTTTTATTGTTACAGTTGTAGATAATGAACATGGCACGGATGATCCGCCGCCATGCAGGAGATGGCTGATTTAACCTGTGCACACTGATTACGTAACAGGTGGCAGCCTCACACAGGCTCAGAGTATAATCAGGTGGGGCTGCTTAAACCGGCCCAAATCCCCCCCCCCCCCCCCCCCCACAGGGTGTCATAAAAGGTGGCGTGTGAAGCCCTCAACAAAAATAATGTGGACTTGACGTTAATCCTGATTTATTGATCTGCTGATCTGTGCATAGGTTAGCATTCCATGAACATTGTGCCATTACCAATAGCTGAATGTGTATATTAATATAGCTGGAAGATGGAAGCGGTAGGGAGCCTACCTTGGCCCGGGTGCAGTAGGCCTGGTAGTTGAGCTCAGGGTCTGGCAGCACGCTGAGAGCCATATTACAGATCCCCATGGACATCTCCTGTTTCCCCAGCACGAAAAACAGCTTGGCAAGGAGGTTCAGGACGAACGCATTGTCGCTGGCCAGCTTTATGGCCTGTGGTTGAAATAGTTGTCTATCAGTTATGGAATTAAACATCAAAGCACACAGGGCTATTTGCTGTAGCCTTGCATCATTGTGCACTTGAAACTGTATACCATTTTTAAAACATGAATTAACCAGTTAATCATTATCTGTGTTTGTAAAATCCTACAGGCTTTTTAAGTCATGGGAGACTTACATCCAAATCGTCTTATAGTGATCATCAGTGACATTGGGTATCGAACCGAGTACCTTTCAGCCAGGAGTCGAACAACAAACAAACCACTAACCCGTTTTAAAGAAGTGTGATGGGGAGCAGTGTTGTTTATGACCTACACCACAGTCCTATGTCTGAATGGCTGTGCATGCTGCTGAAGGACATGAGAAGCTGTGTGAACCTACGGTTCCGTGGCAGGACAGGGGGTCTGAGCCGGAGAGACCACAGTCATGTATAGACATGGGCACCGTGGAGAACTCCTCCTTCTTTTCCAGCATGATGCCAATATAACACCAGGAAAGAGCTGGATGGACAGGGGGGAGGGTACATCTGCATGTTACATGATGGAATAAATGATTGTTGTCTATTGGTCAAGGTCTAAGGTTGTTGTGTGCATTGAGCTGTATTTAGGGGAATATTAAAATCTTGTTGTCAGGTCACGCTATTGCCATTACTGTAATAACTTTAAATAGCATCCTTTGTATAAATAATGTATTTATACATATTAACATATTACTAAGCATTGCCTTGGACATGGCTAAGGATGGAGGCAAATAATATCTTCTCCCTCTTACTGTGTGATCTACACTCAGTGGCTACTCTATTAGGTACAGCTTTTCAATAGTGGATGGGGCAGCAAGAAGGAGCTGGAAACATCCCTTAGGGTGCTTGCACACGGCCCCAACAAGCATCAACAACAGACGTTGGCCAACATCAATTCAACATTTTCACCATCAAGATAGTTTATCAGCCAACAACCTCCAACGATGTTGGTGTTTGTGTATGCACCATTAGGGATTCTCATCCATGTTGAGAAGATAGAATCACATAAATGCTGCCACATGATAGGCCGATAAGATTATTCGATTACCGACAATGTGTACATTAATTAAATACCAAATATGTTTCTTTCCACTCTCAGCACTTAAAATGTTTTCCACCCATTGGTCATTCATTTGTCCGTGAGGTAACAAAGTAGAGCCGACTATGAAAAATAGAGGATGAAGATATATAACCTACCTTTGAGCTGTGTTTTCTTTGACTTGAGTGCTTCAGTCAGAAGCCTAAGTCCCTTGTTGTAGTGGGAAAGCCTGGAATATTCAGAATCATTCTTGGTCTTCACTATGTCATCTAGCCTGCAAGGATAGCAGCGCTTCTGAATTATTTTTTTAGTGTAGAAATAACACAATCAAATCACCATGACAGCGCCGCCATTTATGACACATGATGTAGTTGGCTTTCCATTGGCATTCAGCTGTCATGGTGTTTGAGTTCAGAGTTTGGTTCCTTGAGAAAAGGAAGAAAGATAATTCATAATAATAAAAGCCTTATACCTGATGTAAATGGTTGCCATTTTAAAATACCAACTTCTTTTTTCTTCCAGTTGTATCTGAAAAAACCGGAAGCTTCTTTAAATATGCTGAAAACGTAATACTTTTCATTGCAACCTATTCAAGCATATATATATTCACAACAAGAACAAAATGAAAACAAATCAATACAATAACACAAGAAAAAAACGCCATACAAGAAGCTGCATTTGTGAGGACTCACCAGATCCCCTGCGTAGTCCAGGGCCCGGTTGTACAGGGTTAGTGCCGTGCTCAGTCGGTCTCTCTGCTCCTCCTCAGTGTCTAGCTCCACGTCATAGGGCTGGACGTAGGCCTGCTCGGCCAGGCAGCGGGCCGCCAGCAGCCGGGACTCCTCCTGACACGCCTCCCCGCCGTCCAGGCCCATCAGCTGGGACACCTTCTCCACACACTCCCCCGCCTCCACCTCCTGGCCCAGCTTGTCATAGACGTAGCCCAGGTTGGCCCAGGCGTTGAGGTTCCCAGGGTCTTCCTTACAGATGTCTCTGTGAAAGAATATACACTTTAATATCAAAGGTTGTGATGCATTGTTGTGTCTTTTATGTCGTCACATAAAAGGACACTTCTAGGTACCACTCAGATACAGTTTGGTTTGGAAAAGGTTGAGGTTAGGCATATTGCTAGTAGGATGCCTACAGGCAGGTTGTGTTCATTGGCGATCGAAGCAGAGTGAACTATTCAGCTGGGCGTCGGACACCCCCGGACACCACACTATCCTGCCCACTGTTAGGTATCTAGGGGAATCTATTGATCACTCTTGGATGGCCATATAACGTGTGAAGGAAATTTGTGAGTGGATATTTTATCTGGTATGGCATTCAATTCAACTCACACACATTCACTGTTTCACTCATTTACCCCCTAACTCACAAACACTCTTACTATTTCACTCACTCAGTCCCTCACTCACTCACTATCTGACTCCCTCACTCCAACACTCACCCTGTACCCTCACCTGAACCTTTCCTCTGCGACCTCCAGCTGCTCAAGGTGGAAGGCCAGGAAGCCCAGGAGGTTGCGGACGGCGTACTGCAGGTACCCCGACTCCGCCTCGACCTCCGCCCGCAGGCCGTCCAGCCTCAGGTGGGTGTCCCGCTGCCGCAAATCCACGGGCCCTGTCGGGTTGCCGTTGAGGTTGAGCTCCAGGTGGAAGTAGCCCGGGATGTACTCCATGTTCTCCATGATTGCCTCTATGTCATCTGTGCTGACGTCCGCTTCCATCACCCCCTCCTCCATCTCCTCCTACTACTACTCCTCCTCGTCAACTCCCGCCCTTCTCTGTTTGGTATTAACTCTAATTAGCACATAGGCTAGGTAAATGCAAAGCTGGTTTTCATTCTTACTCGTACTTCGCTGTTTCTGTTGAAGGAATACAAATAGACAGACAAAGAATCCTGTGTTGACTCTCGAATCGATTCACAGTCACAAGTTGTACTTCTGGTAATGCGGGCGGATTTGGAAAAGGACAGTTGCTACTCTTGACGTCCACAGAGCTGTGTCTGTGCTGAAGCTCGCCCTAGGTACAGCGGGCTGCCAAATGGTAGGGCAGCAGGTGAAGACAGGTAAAACAGGTTGGACCTGGGAGCCAAAAGGGAGTGGAACGCGGTGTGAGGGAAGACAGAGTGCACCAGCACTCTGTGTGTGCCACACACACACACACACACACACACACACACACACACACACACACACACACACACACACACACACACACACACACACACACATTATTACTTCCTTTTCAGGCCATAGTCCAATCTCAATCCAATCATAAGAGCTACAGAGAGATTAGACACACATAGAGAGCTTTGTGAAATACTTTGCATTGAAGGATGGCTTCTACTAGGACTGCAATCATGCATTGAATTCTAGTCAGACACAATGACCTGATATATGATGTCTTGACTACAATCTCGAGATAGAACACACACACACACACACACACACACACACACACACACACACACACGCACACACACAAACACACAAGCACACACACACACACACACATGCACACACTCACACAGAATGTCAACCAACAGGAATGACGTGTATTGGGAAAATATCACAACTTTTATAATATTTGTTCAAGGAACGGTTGAGAAACGCCCAATATTTAAATACCACATGTAACTATACCTCAGAGTGAGCACAAGGCACAATTAAATAGCCAAATAACTGTATCGTCATCTGAGTTTTTGTCTTCATCTCCAATATCACGGACAGCTCATTATTGCATCCCACTTCTAGGAAAAGAGAGGGGAGTGGTTACAGTGGGGAGAAAAGAAGGGGGTTGTTAGACATATTTACATTCACAATAGTTCCCTTTTTAAGTTTTGAACTCAACTGCAAGGCCACAACCATCCAGTAGAGGGGACTGTGGAATAACAACGAAACAGACGAGATAGAGAGATGACGTCGGAGAGCGGTAGGCTCTTTAATAGGTCCATGGGTATACAGCAAGCCCCAAGGAGCAGTGCATACTTAAACAATCCACAAGTGCTCATCGGCCAAGCCTTGTATTGCAGCTGTTTAAAGTGCGTATTGGAAGTTAATGTTTTTAAAAATATTTATCCATAACATTCTCTGAAAATTGCCCTTTGAAATTAAAATGCAGGATTTGATCAGTTTAAAAAAGTATATCGGCAAAAAATCCAGTTTTAAAGTGACTATTTTGAGCAAGGCTTCAAAAACCGTTGTTTTTTTATGTGATACGTCAAACGCGTCATATTACGTGGGAATTGGTAGACGCGGTCGCTGTTGCTGCCTCAGCTCTATGCCTAGTTGTGAGTAGTTACCGCGGTGAGCGGCCTTGTATTCCCCCCCCCTGTGGTTTTTGGGTTTTTCTAATCGACGAGATGAGGTTTTGTATCTGTGGGGGTTGTTCCAACTCCGACCTCCTGTCCTACCATCTCCGACGATTTCACAGTTTCCCCGATCGGAGAAAGGATGGAGCAGGCTTTCGAGCCTGGGTGCATTTTGTACAGGTGAAGAGAAAGGACTTTTTTTTCGCCTCTGTCACCAAATACACGTTCATTTGCGCGGCTCCTCTGCTGCCTCTGCGTGTGTTTGTTTTGCATTGTCATGAGTGGACCCAGTCTGAGCTGATAACCTGTAATAACCCCGCTGCCTCACACCGCCAGCACGGATCTGGGCTTCCTCCGACAGCCTGCAGACGAGTGGGCGTGTCCGTGTAGAACGTCTCCCTCTCTCAACACAACCATCATGGGATCTTGTGATTGATCGCAAGCTAGTGCTGTGCAAACCATCTGCGTGGGTCCTCCCGGCGGGAGGTCAAGGTCGCCGGAGGCTGAACGAGGTTGGGCTCGGATGGGACCGACCCGTGTAGGTCAGCCCACCGTTGGTATTGGTGGACGGAGTTCTTGAGCGCTCCACAAACACCTGGAAACGGATCTTGTCCAGTAGGGAGCAGTTTATGTGATCGACCCGAACCAGGTCCTCGATGCTCTTGAACGGACTGTGTTGGGTCCGATAGGCGACAATGTTCCGGGCGATTTTCTCCGTGATGCGGCGGATGCTCATGAGCTGCGGCGGGGTGGCGGTGTTGATGTTCATGCCGCTGCAGGAGGACGTATGCTCCGGGTCTCCGCAGGGAGGACGGGGAGTGCTGCGACGAACTGGTCCTACTCGACACGCAGATCTCCACTTTAATAATCTCCAGTTTGGTGGCGCCTATCCCACTCACCAGCGCTATGTCCTCCACCTTCTTGAAGCCCCCGATGCAGTCCCGGTACTCCACGATGCTCCGCGCCACGGGGCGGTTGACCCCGGGCAGGGTCATGAGCTCTTCCTCCGTGGCCGTGTTGATGTTCAGCCGCTCCTGGTTCACCATAATTCTCCTGACACCACAACTCTATCTCCCTCCTATTGCCATGGTGTCTCCCCCTATTAGGTGGTTGCTGTTCTCCCTCACGGCTAGCTGGCTCAAAATTGTACGGAAGTGGTCCGAAACTGTTATCCATTGTTGTTATGTTGCCTATGTAGTCTATGATGATTAGAACGTCCGTCTACCAATTCCTACGTCACGCTCGAAAACGAGCGTTTGAGATGCGGAAGTAAAATTGTATCACAAAAACGGCTCAAGATGCCACTTGTAGTGTAGATTTATTAATAAAAACTAAAAAATCGTGTATTCGAATTTTTTTCCTATATGATTCTTCATTGCAGTATCTAACTTCCAATACGCACTTTAAGCGGACTGTATAAGGTTCCCTCAATTCATGGAGCTACAGAAGTAGATCGCCGTTCACTCCAAAACCAGTGGGGAACAGGAATGTGTCTTACTATTACTATGACGTTGATGGTTTTTAGGCACTGTGTTTACTTTTTATCACTTAAAGTCGCTGAGGGATGTGTAAACAGACCTCTCGCTTATGATGCTACTATGCTATCAATCGGCGCATTTCAGATCGTCTGCATTTGCGCGCATGCATGCACGAGACTTGAGAACATCCGCCAGAACTAGTCAGAAACTCGTCAAATTCCCACAAAGTCATGTCGGACACAGGTGCATTTCTCGTTTTTTTAACAAGCATAGTTTGGGAGAGGGCAGGGCCTCTTTGAAAGGAGTTCTGTCATTTCTAACGTGGAAAATTCCACGTGGTAATTCCAACCAACCAGGGCAACATTTTGATATGTTGAGGGAAGTGTCTTATGGTGTGTTCCTGAATCCTCGAAAGCCAGACTTCCGAGTCAAAAGTCGAACATTTCCCAGCTTTCTTGCGGCATTTCTCGAAGGCAGGCCCCCTTTTGTCTTCATCTTTCGAAAATCTGAGAGTCGACCGAGAGCAGTGATGACGCTCTCAACAAAATGGCTGCGCCCATGAAGAGATTTTTTTTTTTTGTACCACGTAGGGGAGAGTGGGGTAAAGTGAGACATTTTTTACATTTGCTCCCCTCTAAGCGAGCTAAAATGATATATCAGTAAGATGTACACATTTCCCATTAATTCAGGATGTTTCCTAACAATGGAAATTATCAGAATATATTCAGGACGAAGGGCAGTGATACGGTGGCGCTGAGCATTCACCAAATAAAAAAAAGTTTCACAGCTAATGTAGCCGTTAGCACACTCAGGATCTCGTAATTACGAGATAATATCTCGTAATTACGAGATAAGGATCTCGTAATTACGAGAAAAGATCTCGTAATTACGAGATAAGGATCTCGTAATTATGAGATAAGGATCTCGTAATTACGAGATAAGATATCATATTTATGACATAAGGATCTCGTAATTACGAGATAAGATATCATATTTACGACATAAGGATCTCGTTTACGAGAAAAGGATCACGCCTCTCATTCATCAATAACGTTGCTGGCTAGCTGCAGGCCGGCAAAGATGACGCTATCCGACGCTATCGTATTTAATCTCCTGCTCGGGTTGAGGCATTGGGAAATATTGATGTTCCTTAAAAGTGAGGAGGGCATTAATATAAGTATGTCAACATTGCGCAGACATCTGAAGTCATTTGCCGGCAAAGATGACGCTATCCGACGCTATTGTATTTTATTTCCTGCTCGGGTTGAGGCATTGGGAAATATTGATGTTCCTTAAAAGTGAGGAGGGCATTAATATAAGTATGTCAACATTGCGCAGACATCTGAAGTCATTGGGACTGTTCAGGAGAAAAGCCCAGTCGGACCTGCTACAAGTGGCTCTCTTCCTGCAGGAGCAGTTGAACCAGTACGGGATGCTTCACGGATACAAATTGATGCATCTGAAATGCATCCAAGCAGGCTTGGTAGTGACTCAAACAACTATACGGCACCTGCTCTTACTCCTAGATCCTCGAGGAGTGATAATAATAATAATAATAATAAATGAAATTTATATAGCGCTTAATATGGTACTCTAAGACGCTTTACATATTGCCCAATCAAAACTATGTAAAACAGACTAGGAATAAAAGAAAAACAGAGGTTAAACATGAAGAATAAGGTGGGAGTTAGGTGGGGAAGGCTAGTGTGACAAGGTATGTTTTTCTTTTAGACGTAATCGTCTAAGACGTCCTCTTTACATAAACCCAGGTCAAAACTTATTGTGGCACGTCGATTCATACGACAAACTTAAACCTTATGGCATATGTATTAATGGTGCTGTCGATGGATTTTCCCGCATGGTCATATGGCTACATGCTTACACCACAAGTAGCAATCCCTGTGTTATTTCTGGCTACTTCCTTGATGAAGTGGAACCAGTTTTCTGAGAGATGCTACATTACCGGGGGTCATCCCTATGTTCCCCGGGTTCTATGTTCCCCGCTCGGGGAACATAGGACCCTTTTTTAAAAAAAAAAGGGTCGCATGTTCCCTGTTTTTCCCATAAAGGGTCCTATGTTCCCCTGTAGCCATACATGCCGGGGAGCATAGGACCCTTTTTGGGAAAAGCGGGGAACATAGGACCCTTTTCTTGGAAAAGGGTCCTATGTTCCCCTAAGATATTTAAACTTTGACGCGACATTCGCGTGATGACAGCCAATCGGCGTTCAACAGCCTGGCCACTGAGTGACATGTGTAACGTAACAGCCAATCAGCGTTCAACCGGCCAACTCAGTGCAGTGCAGTCCGGGGTGAACTGCAGCATGGAGGAGAAAGTGATTGTTGCCGTTTGCGACTCCCGGAGCTCTTTATATGATATTATACAACTGGTGGCTTAAATCCAGCGATCTGATTGGTTCATAACTGTTGTATAATGAGCGTATACATAACTGCTATGATGCCCAATCATTTTGTGAAAGTTTGCAAATCACTCCGCGCCTGGAAGTAGAAACAGTTACAAAGTAAAACATATGTTGAATGATGTAGAGGGTGTAAATGTTGTTACTCCGGGAGTGAGCAAGGCGATGGAGAGACTAACGAAAGCTTAGGCACACGGCGAGTGAACTGCTCCATAGGATAAATTGCCGGCGAACTGCTCTAGCCGAGCCTTCTCTCGGAGGGACGCTAAAGTGTGTTGCGACCGTCGTGCATTTTGAAGGCAGCCAGTAGGGATTACTTTTTTGTATTCTTTAATAAAACAGCTACTTTGACTTTCTTGTTGTTTTTAAATGTAGTGTGTCTATGACTTTCGTTTTGCCATAATAGTAACCGTTGTATAAAAGCAATAGATCACTTCAGTCAGTGGTATGTGCTCATTATACCACTGTGAAGGTTTTTTTTAAATAATTTAACAACTGACAGGGTTTGCCTTTACTATGTATTTTTCATAGTATTTTAAATTTGAATACATTAATTATGTGACATACTGTCACAGCCAATATTAAAACAAAATCTAATGTGGGCAGTGGGACAAAAATTCTATTTCCCCACAAAAACAATATTTTATTGATTTGTATAAAAACAATTTAGCTCATTAATTGGAAAAGAGCTTGAGGTAAGACGTTTGAACAATAATGCATAGTATAAAGTTAAACAGATAATGCACTGCTGTATTCAACTTTTAAGAGCCGCAATGTATGGGGCCAGCCACATGCCCTTTAAACCACCATGACAACAACATTTCCACTTCTGGGTTCCACTGAACAATTAACGCGTCAATATTCGAGGGGCTTTGGCACATCAAATGATGGAACAAGCATCCCGTACTGGTTCAACTGCTCCTGCAGGAAGAGAGCCACTTGTAGCAGGTTACTGGGCTTTTCTCCTGAACAGTCCCAATGACTTCAGATGTCTGCGCAATGTTGACATACTTACATTAATGCCCTCCTCACTTTTAAGGAACATCCATATTTCCCAATGCCTCAACCCGAGCAGGAAATAAAGTACGATAGCGTCGGATAGCGTCATCTTTGCCGGCCAATGACTTCAGATGTCTGCGCAATGTTGACATACTTATATTAATGCCCTCCTCACTTTTTTGGAACATCAATATTTCCCAATGCCTCAACCCGAGCAGGAGATTAAATACGATAGCGTCGGATAGCGTCATCTTTGCCGGCCTGCAGCTAGCCAGCAACGTTATTGATGAATGAGAGGCGTGATCCTTTTCTCGTAAACGAGTTCCTTATGTCGTAAATATGATATCTTATCTCGTAATTACGAGATCCTTATCTCATAATTACGAGATCTGTATCTCGTAATTACGAGATCTTTTCTCGTAATTACGAGATCCTGAGTGTGCTAACGGCTACATTAGCTGTGAAACTTTTTTTTATTTGGTGAATGCTCAGCGCCACGTACAGTGAAAATATGATTGTTTTTTAAAAAGTGGTCTTTTGTCTCACTTTACCCCATCTCACGGGTAAACTGAGACAGACCAGCGAAATCAAGGGGGTAAAGTGAATCAGCTGGGGCTAAACTGATCCACTTACTTTATCCACTCTGAAACTACCATAACAACACATGTTGTAACAGTAAGAATCCTGACAGCTAGCTTGACAACCACACATTCAAGAACTAATTTCAGACTAGTAAAAGAATCATGGGGATTGGTCAATTAAGCACTTTTTTTCTCACAACACTTCAAAATGTTTTAATTAACATTCAAATGACAGATAGAACCAGATATATTAGAACACAGTCTGGGGGTCAGAACACAAAAAAGAAACAGCTAGAACAGCCTGGGACTCAGAACACAGGACTAGATCCACCTGGATTAGAACATCAGCCTACTGTTTGGATGTGCTTTATGAGTTAACTCGAAGTAGGCTACTCTACATTCCAGCCCTGAAGGTTACAGGGAAAGATGAAGAGTTGCTCTCTCCGTGGGCTTCCTCCGGGCCTTTTAGGTGGAGGCAGCTTCTTCACCACATCAGTATTTTGAACACGTGCCACATCATTTTCCTTTATGGCAAACGTGGGTCTCTCCCAGTCTTTCGTGTTTCCCTTGATTCTTCTGAGAAATTGTGCAAGTATTTCGTCATCCTCAACTTTCTCAACCATGCCAATGTAACGGACGCTCCTGTGTTTGGTTGCAAAGTTAACTATGACAAAGTCACCCACGGACAGATCTGTGTTTCCTGGATCACTTCTCTCATCCTCAGAGCTCTCTTTGTCAGACACATCATCAAGTGGGACAGGGACATCACTCTCCTCAGAGCTGCTAACTACGATTTTCTTTTTGGTTGCTTTCTTTTTCGATTTTCCCTTTTCTTTGCTATTTTGCTTTTTCCCTGCCAGCGTCTTTTGACACTCTTTTATCAGCCTTTTCAATTGCCTGCTTCTCAGGAGTATCAGTTATGATGGCTGTCTTCACACGCTTTCGTTTGGTTTGTGTTCTGGGGGAACATTTGAGAAGTGGTACGATTTCACGAGGAGACACATTTCCAGGTCGGCTGGGAACACGTGGCACATCTGAGTCAGCTGGCGAGGCACATCAATGCGCAGTGGATGAATTAGCATCAGCGAGTGATTTATCTGCAGCGGGTGGACCATCTGCAGCGGGTGGACCATATGCAGCGGGTGGACCATCTGCAGCGGGTGGACCATCTGGATCATCTGCAGTGGCAGGATGTAGGTCAGGGTTTGGCCGGTCTGACACCATGGATGGTGCAAACGCTCCATCAGGGCAAATTTCTCGGTTATATGGGAAAATCCCAGTGGACCTAAATCCAGAAGGGATGTTGCGTGGTGTCACTGCTGACATGAAGGCCTCATTCACAAGTCCTGCAATCTGGTAGATGGAGACTGTTTTGCCAGGGTTAGATCTCATCCTCCCATGGTCATGGGCCTTACACGGTCACGTCGAGAGGCTGCATGCGATGGGATGTGTGGGGAGGGAGAGTGAGCAGAACAATACCTTTGCTCTTGGCTATTTGTACCGCCTTGAGTGAGATGTGAGCTTTAAGATTATCCAGGATAAGCAGCATGGGACGGTCAGGGGTGCAGTCAGTGTGCTGTATCAGGTGATCAAGGAACTCAGGCCAGGTGTCTTCATTCATCCATCCCGTTCTGGTGGAGGTACCTTTGGCTCCTGGAGGAGCTCCTATCATGAAGCAGTCCTTAAACTTAACTCTGGGGAAGACAAACATGGGAGGTGTGGCATTCCCAGCAGCATTCACTGCACACACCACAGTCACCAATTCTCCTCTCTCAGCCGATGTGACAGAACCAACTTGCTTTTTTCCTTTCTCTGTCACAACCTGAATCAAATAGGAAGTTTAGAATCAATGGCATGTGCAATTAGTAGGCTACTACTGGTCTGAAAGGTACATTGTATTTATTTTCAGTCCATTAATTTTTTCCAGTTGACAGGTTCACAAAATTACGAATAGCATTAGTTTCAGCATTCTGTCAATAGCTTGCTGGTCATTATCACATGCTCTCTAGTTAATCATGTGTAGCTTACCTGCCGTGGCTTTTGTACTGTAAATACGCCTGTTTCATCCACATTGTAAATCATGTGTGGAGGGAATTTATGCCTGTTAAAGATGAGACGCAAGGGAAGAACCTTATCAGAATCAAAACCAAATCTTACAGGTAAAACCTCCATAAAACATTTGCAACTAAAGAATTAATTCTGTCACCTGTCCATCACTACAGCCAGATTGTCAAAGAACTCCCCGACTGTAGTTTTATTGAAGGCTGTAGCCCTTCCCATGGATGTTGCCTCTGGAGTTCGGACAGAGGTGGCGATGTGCGACGTGCTAGGAGGCTGCCAAACCAATCTGCACCTAGAGTAGACAATTCATAAGATTTAGCTTTGTAGCAAGATCAGTTGGCCTTAGTTAACCTACAGAATCATGTGATCTCTTGCACACCCTAGCCTACCTGCACATTGTGTCTTTGTCCAATTGGCAGGGACAGGGATATTGTTTTTCGCTGCATATTCAAATGCCAGTTCACGGCACTTAACTGGAGGAAGGCCATGGAACTGGTCAGCTAGTTGTTTCAAGTGTTTTGCAAGCTCCTCATCCATCTCATCTGTGAATATTCTCTTTGCCTCAGCTACTGCACCCCAGGCTACTGATTTTACTTCCCCTTTCTCTTTTTTCTTCATGAACCTTAGAAGGCTTGACTTATTTCTGTCCCTTGCAGCTGCTCTTAAAGACATCTTCCCTTCCTTGACCTCAGCGGCTGCACTCTCCATCTCCTCGAGGGATGTTTTGCCCCAGGTTGTCTTCCTGCTGTATTGCCTTGGCATGATGACTTTTCTACAATGTTTATGAAATTAAAAATAAAACATATGTAATGTAATATTACATTAAAATATGTTAAAAACTTAACTTATGCCTCATGGTGGGATAAAGTGAGACACTGTCTCACTTCAACCCACAGCATTTGTCTCACTTTCCCCCACCACCACCATTTTAGAAAAAACGAAAGTTACAGATGTAACTACGGTTCTATGAATCCTGGATGACCGGTGTTTAAAGCACTGGATATATCCACCTCGCGCATGCGCATTTCGAGTACCTATTGCCAACATAGTCACCTGTGACCCCCACGTGACCGGGAAGGCTATAACTTCCGGTGGCGTTCCTAGAATCTTCTCGCGAAAACACAAGGATTCTGAGTGACTAGACACTCTGGCGGTCATCCAGGATTCATAGAACCATGGTTACATCTGTAACTCACGTTCTATTTCATCCTTACTGACCGCCAGAGGTGTTGCTTAAAGCACTGGATGACCATACCAACAAGGTCACAAAGAATCCAACACCCGCCTCAATCATTGGAGGCAGCAGAGCTTGGCCGTAGGACTGCATCCATTGGATAGGGGCCGGCGACGTTGACACGGTAAAACCTTGTGAAAGTGCCAGGCGTTGCCCATGATGCGGCAGCACAGATAGCCTCCAGGGGCACCCCTCTCAGTGTAGCCCATGAGGTTGCAACGCTTCTGGTGGAGTGGCACCTCACCCCAGATGGTGGGGGACGGCCACTGGCCCCATAGGCGTGCGTGATGGCGTTGACGACCCAGTGGGACAGTCTCTGGTTGGACAGGGCACGACCCCTGTTAGGGCCATCATGACATACAAACAATTGCTCTGACTGTTGGATGCTCGCAGTCGCAACAATGTAGGCCTTGAGCACCCATACTGGGCAGAGCAGCTCAGATCCCCCCTCAGACGGGGAGTCAAAACGAGCGAGCCGGATAGGCTGGTTGAGATGGGTGCGTGAGAGCACCTTCGGTAGGAACGCCACATTCGGCCATAGGACTACCCCTGAGCCATCAGGGTTCCAACGCAGGCATGTCTCTGCAACGGATAGGGCCTGCAATTCCCGACCCGCTTTGCGGAGGTAATGGCAAGAAGAAAAGCCACCTTCATGGACAGCCACTTTAACCCTACCTGGGTCAAGGGCTCAAACAGAGGTGACGACATGGCCTCCAACACCAGGGGCAGGTCCCATGCTGGGCCCCTCAGGGTCCTAGGGGGACGCAGCCGCAGAGCCCCTCTAAGGAAAAGGGACACCAACCTGTGGCACCCCACCGTGGCTCCGTCGAGCCTTTCGTGCTGGGACGAAATAGCCGCCACATAGACCCTCAGGTTGGAGTGGGAGCGACCACTATCAAAGAGGGACTCCAGAACGGTGGCCAAAGGGCAGCGTACTGGGTCTACTGCCTTCTTGTTACACCAGTCGGAGAACAGTTTCCACCTGTTCTCATACTGTGCCCTAGTCGATGGCGCTCTGGTATTCAGGATGGTGTTCCTGACGGGAGCCGTACAGAACCTCGCCCTGCAGTGGCCAATTCCAGAGCTGGAGGCGGCGGGGGTCTGGGTGCCAAATCCGACCCCCCTGTTGTGATAGGAGGTCCTTCCTGTAGGGGAGGCGCCATGGAGAGCTGCAACAGAGCCTGCGCAGCAGTGGAAACCAGAGTCTCCCTGGCCAAAAGGGGGCCACCAAAAGTAGCCTGTGACCCCGCAGGAGCACCCTCTGAAGTGTGGGAAGAATCAGTGGTAGCGGTGGGAAAGCATATAGAGGACTCAGTGGCCAGTCGTGAGCCAAGGCGTCCTGACCGAGGGGGCTGGTCACCTCCGTCCAGGAGAACCAGAGGGGGCAGTGGGCGGATTCCTCTGAGGCAAAGAGGTCCACTCCCGCCCTGCTAAAGAGACCCCATATCCTCTCCACCACCTCCAGGTGAAGCCGCCACTCGCCCGGTGGGGGCTTCTATCGCGACAGGAAGTCCGCGACCGGATTCCGGACCCCTGGGATGAAGACTGCCCGCACGCTGGCCAGGCGGGGATATGCCCAGGTCAGCAGGCTCCGAGATACCCGGAGAAGCCGTGCGGACCGAGTGCCCCCTTGCCTTCTAGCTGAGACAGAAAGTGGATGAGTGCCAGCTGCACCGCACGGAGCTCCAGCACGTTGATGTGTGCGTTGCTCTGGGCCGGCCACTGCCCCTGGGCAGTCCTGCCCTGCCACACCACTCCCCATCCCGAGAGGCAAGCGTCGGTTGTGACCAACTACCGACGGGACGGGATGGCGCCCATGGGCACACCGGCCGACAGATATGGCCTCTTTCCCCATGGGGACAGAGAGAGGAGGCAACGCTCCGACACCCTGACCTTCCGGTGCCTGTGCCACTTGGGGTCCAGATGGAGGCTGTTTAGCCACATCTGCAGTGGCCGCAGGGACAGCAAGCCGAGAGGCACCACAGTTGAGGCAGCTGTAAGTTTGCCCAGGAGCCGGAGGAACTGGATGAACGGCACCATCCTGCCACACTCGAAGAGGGGGAGGTGGAGGAGGATGTCGTTCCCCCGCCATGGTGACAGAGAGGCCCTCATGGCGTCTGAGTCCAGAACCATCCCCAGGTATGTGACCTGCTGGGATGGGTCCAAGTAACTCTTCAGTAGATACACCGTCAGGCCCAGCCGGGCCCGCGTGCTGAAGCAGCCGAGCCGTATCCCCGGCAAACCTGAGACTGGGATGGTGCGAAGACCAGCCAGTCGTCCAAGTACGGCAGGACCTTCATGCCCTGCTTTTGCAGGGCTGCGAGAGCTGCCGCCACAACCCTGGTGAACACCCTTGGAGAGAGGGAGAGGCCGAAGGGAAGTAACCTGAACTGAAAGTGCCGGCCGCGAAAGGCAAACCTCAGGAAGCACTGATGGTGTGACGCAATCGGGACGTGGAAGTAAGCGTCCTTCGGTTCTACGGCGGTGAACCACTCGCCCCTGGCAACCACCCGCAGTGTCTGATGTGGTGAGCATGTGGAAGGGTAGTACCTTGAGGAACTTGTTGAGTCCCCTCAGGTCGAGAATGGGACGGAATCCGCAGTCTTTTTTTGCCACGAGGAAATACCTAGAGTAGAAACCTCTGGGGTGCAGCCGAGGATCCACTGGCTCGATGGCGCCCTTGGCCAGGAGGGTGGACAACTTGGCCAGGAGGGCGGACAAGCTAAGGCCTTCGCCGGATTGCTGACGATAGTCATCTTGACCCGGTTGAAGGCTAGGGGCCAGCGTCGGAACTGCAATTCGTACTCTTGGGTTAAGGTGGAAACTACCCAAGGGTCTGAAGTACAGGCAGCCCAGTAATTGAGCTGCTGCTGGGAAAAACAGCTGACGACAGACCCCATGGGCCTAACACCTGCCCCCTCGGCCTCCTGAGGCTCTGGGGGGGCGTTGGTTAGGCTGCGAGGCACGGGGTTGTCAGGGGGGGGGGGGGGGGGGGCCAGAACCCCTACGAGGGCTGTTGAACGGACTGTTGAACAGGCCGCTGAGACTTCCGTAGGCCAGCAGGGTACTGAGGCTGAGAGCGCCGCTGGGGGACAGCCAAGGGGCCCCTAGGCCTGCTAGGAGTGGACATGCTCCTGTGGAGCCCAGATAGCTCCTGTCTGGTCTGCCTTGCCCGGGAAGCCCTCTCCAGTGCCTCCAGGGCAGCTGCCCCAAAAAGCTCCCCTGGTTCCACTGGCACTGCACGGAGGACCTTCCTGCATGTCTCCGTCAGGGGTGATTGAGCAAGCCAAACTTGGCGGCGAGTCTGGACGAGGGTGGACATTGTGCGCCCCAATTCCCTCGACATAAGGGCAAAAGCCTGCAGTGAGGCATCGCTCAGACTCAGGCTCGACCTGAGCCTGCTGCAGGGAGGTTGAAAAGCCCAGCAGTAGATGGGAGAGGGAGTTGCCAATGCGACCCATGCGTGCTGCTGAATCGTAGGCCTGTCAGAAGGTCGTCGGTGACCCTGCACTGCGGCTGGGGACACCTGGCATCCGGCCTCAGAGTCTCATCAGGAGCCAAGATGAGTGAAGCAATGGCCGGCTCAACTGGCGGCATGCGGCCCAACCCGACCTGTGCCGCATCCTGCATTGCAGCCAAGGTCCGGGCATCCGTGGTCGAGTGGGAGAAGGCCCTGGAGTCCCTCCAACAAGCATGGAGCTCCTTCACGAGGAACGGTGAATGTGGACGGGACAGGGTTGCGCCTGAAGAAGGCGCTGGCCTGACCCGGGTCAGTCTGCGGGGCATCGAGCCCGAGGCGAGCCAGAGCCACACGTGTAATGCCCGCCATAGAGGTGTCTTCCGCGCCCTGCAGAGAGCTCTGAGCCAAGGAGGCCTCCCCCAACGTGTGAGAGGCGTCGTCTTCAAAGCTATCTTCGTTAAAGAAGTTAGCCGAAGCAGCAGGAGACAGGGCATCGTCCAACGAGGCACATCCTCCAAGGGAGGGTCAGGCTGCAGTCCAGCCAGTCCCCGACCAGTCCCAGGCTGAAGGGCCAGGAGGAGCGACTTCATCTGCTCCATGTCAGACGCCAATTGGTCCACCTTGGAGGACAGCCCGTCCCTCGCCTACTTTCTGGGGGGGGGAAACCCTTAGCCGCAACTCCGCCGTACCGGAGGCGAGAGCGACCGGGCAGATGTTGGGGGAGCCCTGTTAGGACAGAGGGGTCGTCGGCTATCGCCCGCTGCTCCACCCCCGCTAGCCTAGCCAGCCTAAGTGCCCACGGCAGGGGGCTGCAATTCATGCAGGCACTGGCAGTGAGGCCCTCCCTCAAATGCTCGAGGCCGAGGCAAGGAGGGCAGCTATCATGGCCGTCCTCCGGCTCCAGGGGAGCCGTGCAGGTGACACATAGGTGGGCCATTGCGGGGCAGCCCAACAGACCACGTCACCGGAAGCACTTCCCAGTGAACGGAATCAATTAGCCCGAGCGTGAGCGCTGCTGCTAAAAATAACAGAAAAAAACTAAAAGAGGCAGTGTTACCGGGAGCGGGAGCGAGAACACTGCCTTCACCAGTAACTAATAACTCGTAATCAGCTTGAGTGTAAGCGCTGCTGCTAAAACGGAAGAAACAAAACCAAATAAAACGTTACCGGGAGCGGGGGCGAGAGCGCTGCCTTCACCGGTAAGTTCTGAAAAGTAGATGGTGGTTAGAACAACAACACACCAAACAATAAGGGAGCAGTGGGGCCCACGCGTGCTGGGAGCGGGAGAGCGAACACACTGCCTTCACCAACAAGTGCCGACCACCTACCTGTCTCCCGATGTAACCCGCTAGCCACAGCCTCTGGAGGACGGATTTTCCGCGGCTCCGACAGTTGTCGCGAGGCTGCATGTGGCTTGCCGTAAGTTACATTTCTCAATCCTTTTCTCTACCAAAATGGTACCTGCGCTTCAGCGAGAAGAAAAAAGGAACAGATCCTCTGACGCCACCGGAAGTTATAGCCTTCCCGCTGTCACGTAGGGGTCACAGGTGACTATGTTGGTATTAGGTACTCGAAATGCGCATGCGCGAGGTTGATATATCCAGTGCTTTAAGCACGGTCAGTAAGGATGAAATAGAACGACCTCTCTTATTAATTCAGGCAAATCTTCAGCTAGCATCATCACATGGTTTTATATGTTGGTAGTTCATCAACATGTATGATATACGTTTTTCTACCTGAATCAATTTGCTTTGGCACAACAGTTGATTAAGTTGAAAGCAAGAAAATTTACTTTTACATGCAAAAAAAATATTTTTGTGAAAAAAACATGCTTACCACAGCACCAGGAGGTTCTCTCCTTCATGGCCAAGGGGAAATGGGAGGGGCTTGAAAACATAATGGTCACATGGCCACAAATGTGTACCGTTGCCTAGATACAGGGGGTGTCTCACATTACCCAATGTCTCACATTACCCTGTTCTCCCCGGGGTAATATCAATTTTAAATGCTCTTACACACTTGATTAAATTGCTACTTTCATTCGGTCACCAATTTATACATTGCATGGTCTTGCTGTGTGTGCAATACAATGTAAAGTTGTGTTGTTTGTTTTCGGGTTGGCTTGCTAAAGAGGCTAATGTAGCTAACAATTAACAACGACTAGCCAATTTCATGCCACAATCAAAAAGACGAACAGGAACGCTATGAATGCTCCGAGACCGAAAGTGGCGTCAAACGTGAAACTCGGAAGACTGGCGTCCGAGGAATCAGGAACACACCATTATGGCCGCACTTATTCGAGAGCCCAGAAAAGCAGGCGGAAAATGTTTTCCTGGAACTACCGCAAGTTTTGAAAGCCAGATGACTCGTCGCATCGGAAGTTATCACAGGTAATTCTGACGTTTTTCATCCCAGAATGCCTTCTGACGCATGGCAAACGAAGCCGCATGTCTCATCAAAACGAATATATTTCTGCATTCGACACGTCATGCACTAGGATTTGGCTGGCTCCCATGATGCGGAAGCAAATCTCTCCTCGATGTTGCCCTGCACCATTGAGCAGTTTTCATGGGAATGAATGGGCGCCATTTTTTATCCGCTGTCCTTTGTTTAATAGGTCCATGGTTTACAGAAATTATGCTGCTATCCATTTGGATTTACGAAGTGGTAAAGTCGCAAATCTCCCAGCTTTCTTGCGGCATTTCACTGAGGCACGCCCCCTTCTGGTCGTAGTATCTCGTCGCTTTCAAAGTAGAGCGAGCAGAGCTGTACAACTCACAAAGAAGATGGCTGCGCCCATAGTTAATGTCGTTTTTAAAACCTCTTACACACTTGATTTCATTGCTGCTTTAATCCGGTCACCAATATATGCATTGCACGGTCTTGCTTTGCGTGCAATTCAATGTAAAGTTTTGTTTTGAAGCTGGTTTGCTAAAGAGGCTATGTTGCTAATGATGACTAGCCTGCTACTACTCCCCCTCGTGGCTCGACAGAACCACAAATGGCAAACTGGAAGGCTGTAGCAAGGGAAATACGTCACGTTCTCGCTGAAGCTGGTCGTTCGTACCAGAGTACCATCCAAATGGATAGCAGCATTAGTATTCCAAGCAGAAGGGAAAACTCGGAAGATAGACTGGTAGGTTGGGTGCAAGATTATTCGATTCATTAAAATCATAAGGCCTACTATCTCAAAAAAAATCTGCCACTCTCTATGATTTAACTTCATAAAGGTTATGTCTGGAGTTTATTATTCTTCATTACATGGCTCTTCTCAGTGCTGTGGAACACCCCGTTCATTTGCATGGGCCTTCACAACTTCCGGTAGTGAATTATTTTTTGTTATTACACGGGTCTACTCAATGCCGTGGAACGCTCCGTTCACTTGCATGGGCCTTTCACAATTTCCGGTGGTGAATTATATTTGATAATTCAGGTTGTTAAGCAACGTCAACGTCTTTGGTGGACTATTTCTCTGCTGATCAACACTACAAATGCTGGTAACAAATAAATTGTAAAAATTGTTATTTTTTCGTTTTGGCAAGTAGCTGTGTAATAAGCGGGATAATGTGTAGAACGTCAGTGGTCATTATTGAAAATAAAACCCTTTAGAGCGAAGCAAAACACCTCCGCTTCACGTCGGTGTCCTGTTCACCCTGTCTGGGCTTTTTCTCCCGATAATGACCGGCGTTCTATACATTATCCCTTGCGTATTCTCTGTGTAAAAGTGCGACTGTAATTTTCCGATACTAATGGTTCACCCTTGTCCGGATGCGGAAAAAAAATTTGCAGGGTGGTAGCGGGAAGCTCGTGAATATTCATGAGGGAACTGATCCCTGATTGGCTGGGACTTGTTGGCTGGGACTTGGCTCGCTGGGACTTTGTCAGAGGGCTTGTGTGAAAATCACGAACGCAAATGAATTAAACGTTGTTATAAATCAACATGAATAATGTGACACATAATACCCACCTACTACACGGCAACTCTATAGCTACCTTTCTGTAAGTACAAACGGCTCTCACTCGTCTAAAAGCCCCTGTGAAACTGTTATGTGTCACGGGGCTACTGTAGTAAATCCTTTTTGTATTTATTAGGCTATATTTTATAACGTTATGTATAGCGCATCGGCAAATGAATTAAACGTTGTTATAAATTAACACGAATCATTTTAGCAATAATGTGACACATATACCCACCTACTATACGGCAACTCTATAGCTACCTTTCTGTAAGTACAAACGTTAGCTCACTCGTCTAAAAGCCCCTGTGAAACTGTTATGTGTCACAGCCTGGGCTACTGTAGTAAATCATTTTTTTATTTATTATATTTTATAACGTTATGTATAGCGCATCGCAGTGCTTTCGGCAGCTGGTGATTGTTTCCAAGTTTTTTTTTTCTAATTGTTGTCCATCCATGTCTTGATATTTACATTAAGATTCCATTCTGTTCTGTTTCTAGAAGTAGTGAGCATAATGGCAGGATTTATTAAAGCTTGCAACATTTGCCAGACCCATGTCAACTTTGAGGAGATGGAGCTGCTGGAGGTTAGGTGTAGATGGATAAGAATAAAACGTATGATTTCTGATATTTGTTCATAGTGGTTCTGCCACACCCCACAACCAATTACATTATAGAAAGAAGGGCCATAAAATCGTTAGGCCTATCCATAGAATATTTTCGCGTAGGGCTAAATGAATTTTAATATTGATTTTCACCTATCAATCCACCTACTACACGGCAACTCTATAGCTACCTTTCTGTAAGTGCCAAAACAAACGTTAGCTCGTAATGCTAACTCGTCTAAAAACAACTACTTTATAACATGTGTCACACTATTGATACAATGATTTGTGTTGATTTATAACAACGTTTCATTTATTTGCGTTCGTGATTTTCACAAGCCCTCTGTTTTCACAAGCCCTCTGACAAAGTCCCAGCGAGCCAAGTCCCAGCCAATGAGGGATGAGTTCCCTCATGAATATTCACGAGCTTCCCGCTACCACCCTGCAAAAAAAAAACTCGCTGTCCGGATCCCCCCATTGTATTAAATGTCAGGCAGAGCATTGTCACGTTTCAGAGCAATAACTGTAGTTTACTTTAGTTTAGTTTCTCAATCAATCTTTGCGCGCGAGTCTGTGTGTGTAGGTGTTCTGAAACCAGATCTGTTTGTTTTTCCATGCCCACACTGTTATCCTGGACCACTGTTGCTATGGCAATTATACATAGTCGGTTGGACAATGTTTCATAACGAAGTTATGATTCTGATTTGTCAGTTTACGTGTGTCATAGAGATAGGGAAAAGAGATATGTACGCCGCTGTTGTATAAACACTAGCTAAATAAAATGAATATCTTTGTTTGTACTCATATTCTATGCATTATGGATGATGGCTCGTGGTTCCCACATGCTCTCAGAACAGAGGAATAACATATTATGGGAGAGGTATTAACCCCCTTGACCCCTGGGGTCCTCGGATACGATCCAGGATACGCAGCAGGGATTAGGGCATGTATCCGCCTACTGTCACGGAGGTTGTAGTAGTGCTCTCCTGCTAAACCTCAGTTAACCTAGTTATTAGTGGGGCTCATAAAGGCCCAGCAAGTATTATGACTGAACACAATGACAAACAAATACCATAACGTTACAATGAATTTCGCTTTGGATAAAGACATGAATTACACAAATAACAACAAAAAAAGCAATAGTGAAATAATAGAACGGAACCCAAATTACCATCCTAACCATCCAAGCATATATTTGTATATATATATATACAGATATATATTTATCGATAAAAAGTATACACATTTCTTACTTGGATATGGGAATGAACTAATTGTACAGACCTGAATAACAAGTCTGTGTACTGATTGTCTCCATGTGCTGCATGGCCAGAGACACACTGAATGGAGCACAGCCAGACAGCTTCCAGCACACTACCAGCTGTGAATAGCAATGTACATAAACAAACGTTCCTCCTTTAACCTGCACTCCTTAACCTGCCCTAGTGTGTTCTTCTGGGATGCCTGATTCGTGCTGAGTTGCATTCAGCATGTTTTTTTATAAAGCTCATCCATTCTTACCTTAGGGTTAACCGGGTTAATTGTGGCGATAATACATTTGCCATATTAGCCGGGGCTAGCCGTTCAATCCTTTTAATTAAGGTTGTGTCCCAAAATGTATTATTTGGCTTCATTTTCGCTTCTTAAAGGTCCCATGACATGCTATTTTATGTATTCTTTAATGTAGGTATTAGTGGGCAACTAACACAGTATTCAAAGACGTTCCCTAAATTCAGCCGTGGTGCAGAGTTACAGCCACTCCGAGCCAGTCGCACATTGAGCTTCCCCCAAATGCGCTGTTTCGGTGGGCGTGTCAAGGAGGAGGGTGGGGGTGTGGCCCTGAGCAGCTTGCAGCCACCATGCGCTCTGTTTACAGTGGATGTATCGCAATGGCGAGGCGCACACAGCCTTTAGCCGTGTTCTGTAAATATTCTAGAACACACGGGAGTCCTGGAGCTCTATATCTAAATATTATCATATAGCCTACACAGATATCTATATCATATAATATATATTATCACGGCCAAAAGCTGTGTGAGCCGATATTATGAATCTCAAACGACCGCGTTGGGTTCTCCGACGTTCCTGGTTCTTCAACGTCCACATCAATGTGAATACACACACTGTAACGCAAGTGTTTCTTGTCGGTTCTTTGACGTGTCTTGTATTTCCACAACGAGACTGTCATGGGGGTTATCTAAGCCATGGTTGAGAAGGAATTGGGGGAAAGGAACTTTGGTTTGACTCGCTGAAGTACATGAACTGCGACATGCCGCCGGTTGCCGCGAGGCACCATCGCCCGGCAGCGGGCAGCCGGCCGCAGGCAGCGTGCGGTTCAGTCGACTTCAGGTTGATGTGAAAGTGGAAGAACCAGAGACGTCGCAGAACCCGACAAAGTCGTTTGTGATTCATAATATCGTCTGGAGGCGCACACAATGTTATATGATATAGATATCTATGTATTATATGATATTATTTAGATATAGAGCTCCAGGACTGTAACGCAAGTGTTGTACACTTCCTTGTTATTTGGATAACCGTTCTGCTGTTGGTGTGATGGCGCATAACACGTCGGACTCTCGTCTCTGGTATTTCTACAACGAGACTCGTATTGGGGGTTATCTCAGCCAAGGTTGAGAATGAATTGGGGGGGAAGAAACTTTGGCTTTGACTCCCTGTGTGACTCCCACATGTGTGTGTGTATTCACACACACACATGTGGCGCTCGCACGGTCGAGTCTCATTGGCGGGCCAACGTCTCTGGGCGGGCCAGGCAGAGTAAGGGGAGGAGCTGAGATTCCTGATGACGTCATGAGCACAGACATTCCAAATCAGCGCGCTTGAGCCTCCGTTTTTTCAAAGGCGAGCAGAACAGCTAGTGCTAGTTTTACACCAAACGCAAGTTTTAGCCACTGGGGGACCATAGGCAGGCTAGGGGAACTCATATTTATGTTAGAAAACCTCCCAAAGTGAGATTTTCATGTCATGGGACCTTTAACAACTGCATTTAAGCCAATACTGCTTGATGTCAATCTCTCACCTCACTTGCTGCAATGCTACATTTGACCACCTGCCTCTTGACAAAGTGCAGAAAACGTTGAAAGATGAAAAGCCCTGAAAGCACTCCAAGCCCTCTTGTAGCCATCAGAGTTTTTTCCTTTGCCGTCTTCCCAAATGCACCGTCTCCTAGTCAGCAGCCAGCCCTACAGTGGCATGCTGAGGAGAGCCAACCCTGGCAGGAATCCCTTTAGTTTCCCATGGCCCACCAACACACTGCACAGTTCTCCAAGCCTCCCTGCTGCCAACTTCCTGTCGCTTTGTGTTGTAAACGTGCCCTTATGCCTGGGCAGTGGGCTGAACCTGCATTGGCTTAGAGTTATCACTAATGGCCATGTTTATGTTTGTTGATAGCTTGTCGCTGGATATTCATTTTACTCATTAAAAAAAATCCTGTCTATCTTTGGGCCCATTTGTATGTCAATTCATCATCATGGACACCATTTTGAATTGCATGTTATAACATGATGACGATGATGATGATCAGGCAGTAAGATGATTTCAAGGGTTGTATCTTATGTTGCTGGATCACTAGGCTACATGAAGAAATCCCCAAAAAGTCAATACTGCTGGGTGAAACACACACGGTCTGCTACAGTGGACAGAATAGTTGAAGGGGTCTATAGCTTAAACAATGGCAATGCCCATTCTTGGAAATTTTCTCCCATCGTTGACGGACTTAGCATACAGAAGATGGGTGCAAAAGGGATTGGTTAGTATAAACCAGTTGTTTGAAAACAACACATTGCGATCTTTTTCACAACGTCGAGAAAGGTTTGACCTCCCCTCAAATATATTGGATAGATACCTACAAATACGACACTACATCACTAAGCACACATATCGGGATATTTTTAAAGGAGACTCAATTGGTTTTGAAGGGTATTTTATACATATTTCTCAACAATTGGTATCAAAAAGCATCAAATATCACGTATCTATAAGTCTATGAGTCTTATGAAAGACGCAACAGACAATACCAATAGGGGTTGGAAAGAATTTGACTGGAAGGTGAAGGTGAGATTCCTTAGGACCCCTTTTAAAGGTCCCATGACATGCTATTTTATGTATTCTTTAATATAGGTATTAGTGGGCAACTAACACAGTATTCAAAGACGTTCCCTAAATTCAGCCGTGGTGCAGAGTTACAGCCACTCGGAGCCAGTCGCACATTGAGCTTCCCCCAAATGCGCTGTTTCGGTGGGCGTGTCAAGGAGGAGGGTGGGGGTGTGGCCCTGAGCAGCTTGCAGCCACCATGCGCTCTGTTTACAGTGGATGTATCTCAATGGCGAGCCGCACACAGCCTTTAGCCGTGTTCTGTAAATATTCTAGAACACACGGGAGTCCTGGAGCTCTATATCTAAATATTATCATATAGCCTACACAGATATCTATATCATATAATATATATTATCACGGCCAAAAGCTGTGTGAGCCGATATTATGAATCTCAAACGACCGCGTTGGGTTCTCCGACGTTCCTGGTTCTTCAACGTCCACATCAATGTGAATACACACACTGTAACGCAAGTGTTTCTTGTCGGTTCTTTGACGTGTCTTGTATTTCCACAACGAGACTGTCTTGGGGGTTATCTGAGCCATGGTTGTGAATTGGGGGGAAGGAACTTTGGCTTTGACTCCCTCAAGAACATGAACCACGACATGGAGGAGAAAGGGATTGTTGGCGGCGAATGTCTCCCGCTTGAGCCCCGCTGAGGGACCACCGCCGGAGGCGGAGGTGCATAAGCGCTGCCCGGCAAAGATCCCTTTCTCCTCCTTGTCGTGGTTCATGTTCTTGAGGGAGTCAAAGCCAAAGTTCCTTCCCCCCAATTCATTCTCAACCTTGGCTGAGATAACCCCCAATACGAGTCTCGTTGTAGAAATACCAGATACGAGAGTCCGACGTGTTATGCGCCATCACACCAACAGCAGAACGGTTATCCAAATAACAAGGAAGTGTACAACACTTGCGTTACAGTCCTGGAGCTCTATATCTAAATAATATCATATAATACATAGATATCTATATCATATAACATATTGTGTGCGCCTCCAGACGATATTATGAATCACAAACGACTTTGTCGGGTTCTGCGACGTCTCTGGTTCTTCCACTTTCACATCAACCTGAAGTCGACTGAACCGCGCGCTGCCTGCCGCCGGCTGCCCGCTGCCGGGCGATGGTGCCTCGCGGCAACCGGCGGCATGTCGCAGTTCATGTACTTCAGCGAGTCAAACCAAAGTTCCTTTCCCCCAATTCCTTCTCAACCATGGCTTAGATAACCCCCACGACAGTCTCGTTGTGGAAATACAAGACACGTCAAAGAACCGACAAGAAACACTTGCGTTACAGTGTGTGTATTCACACACACACATGTGGCTCTCGCACGGTCGAGTCTCATTGGCGGGCCAACGTCTCTGGGCGGGCCAGGCAGAGTAAGGGGAGGAGCTGAGATTCCTCATGACGTCATGAGTACAGATTTCCAAATCAGCGCGCTTGAGCCTCCGTTTTTTCAAAGGCGAGCAGAACAGCTAGTGCTCGTTTTACACCAAACGCAAATTTTAGCCACTGGGGGACCATAGGCAGGCTAGGGGAACTCATATTTATGTTAGAAAACCTCATAAATTGAGATTTTCATGTCATGGGACCTTTAAGGTATAAGGTTCAAAAACAATTCCCCAACATTTGCTGGAGAAACTGTTTCTCCATTTGCTGAAGAAATAATATGTGGGACCATAGCCACATATTGTGGGTTGGCTCCGTGATACAGACATACTGGAAAGACATTAAAGAGGAATTGGACAACTTTTTCAGGATGGATATCCCTCTGGACCCCTTACTTTTCTTATTGAAGAAATACCTGAAAATTTGCTTTCTAAGGACCAACGTTACATGTTACATATTATGTTAATGATTGCAAGTAAAATTATTACTATTAATTGGATGCAGCCTAGTCCACCAACAAAAACTCAGAGACGACAAAAAATCTACATGTCCATATGGAAAATATGACTATTTTATGACTATGAATATTTTACATTTGAAAGTACCTCTGTTCATAAGAAGATGGACCCCTGTTATTCTAGGCCTTAATTTAGAATAATAATTTAAACATACTGTGTGATATGCAATTATTTATCTTTCATGATTATATGGCCAATATATGTTGAATGAAGCTCAACCACCTTTTATTTTTTATTTTATTTTATTTATTTATTGTTTGCTTTAACCTCTCCTTAAGATAAGATAAGATAGTCCTTTATTAATCCCCCTTGGGAGAAATTCACAGGTGACCAGCAGTACAGTGGGAGAAGAGAAGAGCGAAAAAACAGTATATATACAATACATTTACTAATTGAAAATAAAATTATAGTACAAAACTATTTTAATAAGATAAAGTTAAGATAAAACAAACATACTATATACATGTAACTCTCCGTTTGTAGGTGACCTGTGTGTTAAGTAAATAAATAAGTACGATGAAATATGAGGTATAATATAAATATAAGTATAAATATAAATATAAATGTGCCAAATGTGCAGGGACCCTGAAATAATCGAAAAATTTAGTAAATAAATAACAAATAACAAGGTTAACAATAGGTGCAGTCCTTAGGTGTGCGGTTTAGTCCTTAAACAGGTCTGGATAAAGGAGCTGTTGGGACTTGAGATAGTGTTTGTGTCTGTGTGTTTGTATTGAAGTGTACTACTAAAATTGCCAGCAATGTTTAATAAAAAAAGATCAATACTGATTAAATTTGCTAAATAATGCCACACTCGACACTCCTGCACTCACACAAATCAGACTTAATTATTGGTATATCGGGCGTTTCACTTGATTTCATCTCATCATTTGTTTTGATGAACTATCTACTGCAGCAGTGATCAGTAAGCATGTCATTGGAAAATGTAGTTGACCATATATAAATACGCCTATTATAGTCTTTATCCATTTGTGCCAATGAGTTTCTCTTTGGTTGAATATCTCTGTGATGAAACAGGAAACACAGTGTAACTTTGCCCCTTTACTTTCTTTGTTTCCGGTCCAGGCTCTTCCGCAGAGATTCTGCTGTAAAAAAGTAGACCCACTGACTCACAGATGAAGAATCAGAAAATCTGTGAATAGGGCCTTGGGTTCAAAATAGTAAAATTTTCCCTTAATAACCTGTTGTTTCCTTTTTTCTTTTTATAAATTCATATTCTGGTCTGTACTGTACATTTTCTTTGAGTGGATGAAATCGATGCCAGACCATGTTACCATGAGTAGGTCATCCATAAGGTTAGAGAAGGATTGTGTCTTAAGAGACTCTCCTGCTGCTCCCCCTGCCAACTTTGGCATTTAGAGAGAAAAACCACCAGGAGATAGAAAATATGTAGCATGCTGTAACTTCTTAGGAGCTCACTTAATTTTCTCAATAAATGAATGTGCGTTATCTTGTCCATATAGCACAAATGCATAAAAGCATGCTTCCAATTAACAGCCATAGTTTCTGAACAATGTCTAAAACAAGCATCCAAAACACCCTTCAATTGTTCATTGAGGGGTTTAACTCAATAGAGAGATGTGCAAGATTAGGTTTAATGTATGCATTCATATAATGATGTGATGAGAGGTGAATCGGCCAATGATCAGAGTATACACATGATCCAGAATTCTAGTCTTAATCTTTCAATCTGCAGAAAGACATGACTGCATTCGAATGCTGACAGAAGATTTGATTTGTTTTAAATATATGTTTTTGACCAACAAACCCAGGACAACTTTTCAACGTCTTTTTTTTCTTTTTAGCATCATATTTTTTGTGGGCAGATCCTGTCCCATTAGTCAAGGACTGCTGGAAAATATAAAAGCTCTGTGGAACAGGAGTAGCGAATCAGCCATGGGGAGCTTTGAGAGGGCGTGATATTACAGTCATTACGGCAGGCGAAACAGTGCGTTTATCGCTCAGCTCTGCGGCTGCTGGTTGCTGTGACCAAAATGCAGGGAGACTGTGGTGTGGCTGCCGTGCAGTTGGTCCTACGCAATGCATCTTGACGGATTATAGCCTTCCAAAACATCCCGTTTTCTGCGTCTCGACATCTCCATTCAAGTAACCAAGGAATTAATAGTTTTTGCCCTCGACGGTAGAAACGCCGGACGAGCGAAGCGACGGGGCAAGTCATCCACGATCAGTGCGATAAGGTTTCGTGCCGTTACATGATGAACTTATCCATTTGTTTGCCATAAGTATTGCAAAATGCCCGTCGAATGGTGAAACTCAGTGGTCGATTTTCGTTTCATCACAGCTGCGCTTTCAAAGGCTGCCAACTTGTTTATTCTATCGGCGCATCCAAACTAATTGACCACGGTAGGATGCTGGCCGTCTACCTAGAGGTGACACTTGCAGCTTCGCACACCACTCCGGGAAGCTAAAACAAAAAGGACCTGGGTGCTTTTCTCGATTTTTTTAGAGACAAAAAAATTGTTCGTCAACATAACAGGACGCGATGGATGACGGCGCAAACGGCGAGACTGTCCTTCCAGACCTCAGAGACATAGAGGTAAAGATCGGACGAAAGATCCCCGAGGGCTTGATCAAATGTATGAGAGACGAAGCGTCGTCGATGAAGGGGCTCGAGATTGCAGCGGCAGACCGCGATGCGGGCAAGAAGGGTTTGGATGAAAAGATTAGGAAGTTAAAGATCGATATGGTAAGATCGACATGTCAAGGCGACTGAATAGAGTGTTGCATGCATTTTAAAAAGAAAAACACACAGAAACACACACACACGCACACGCACACACACACGCACACGCACACACACACACACACACACACACACACACACACACACACACACTCACACTCACACACCCACACACATCCACACATGCAGGTCAATTTAGAAAGCAGGTATGACAGCAAGAATATAGGCTATTCCACAATGATTTGACTCATAGGTTTAGCCATCCACTCAGTCCAATGATTCAGTAGCGCCTTCTGTGTGAGTAGCGGCAGGTGGCTGTTAAAGGACACACATGAATATAATAACATAACAACATTAACAGCATCATAATCTTTGAAGAAAGATTATGGGGATGATCATGAAAGTAACATATCATCATTATCCTCCTCATCATCATCATCAGTCATCAATATAAGGAGTAATAGGATAAATAAGTAGTAATAAGTAGCAGGAAAAGGCCTAGCAGGAGGAATATTTAGTAAGCCAAAGTAGTATCAGATGCACATTGAAAATAATATAATTGGTCTGGGGATATAAACTAGGTGTGCTGTTTAGTCTCTACATATATAAAATGGAGATGTGTGTGTGGTTCTTTATATCCTAAAAATAGGAAATATAGATTTGCTTGTTGCATATGTACTAGAAATACGGAATACATATCTGCTTGTTGTTTATGCACTAGGTATATGTAATATAGATGTACTTGTTGTTTATACACTTTATGCACATATGGAATAGATATGTGTGTGTTCTTTTTACACTAGAGATATGAGATGTGATTGTTTTTATTTGTACAGAAAGCACAACTACAAACAAGTAGCTTTCCTCTTCTGAGGTCACATGTGGGTCCCACACATTCATGTCATTCCAGTGGCCAATTGAGAAGCTCGCCTCATCTGTGGTTGGGAAAGAAAAAATATAATGACGCTGAAGCGCTACACATAGGGGGACCTCTTCCACCAAGCCCATTTACAGCCCATTTTCACTTTGGGAACATGTGGATTTTAAATATTCAAATGTATTCCCATTGTTGTTTTGTTGTTGACCAAGTCAGCCTATCCCTGCCTCTAAGCATGCTGGGATTCATGTGGACATTTTCACAGAGGGGGGCATAGGAGTAGCAGAAGGTTGTGAGACTGCCAGGATAGAGCAGTGCTACTTCCCTGTGTGTGTGTGTGTGTGTGTGTGTGTGTGTGTGTGTGTGTGTGTGTGTGTGTGTGTGTGTGTGTGTGTGTGTGTGTGTGTGTGTGTGTGTGTGTGTGTGTGTGTGTATGGAAATTGCTTTCAACGATAAAATTATTAAATACCAGCCCATTCTAGAAATACTAAGGGACCTAGTAGGCTACCAATGCAAGCTAATAGTGTTTATTTTTGGCAGCTTGGGGCATGTCCAGAACCGTGTTTTCAGTGGGCTGGCAGAGCTCTCCAGCAGAAAATCTAAACAATTAGCAAAGTTCTGCTCCATATCAGCAGTGATAGGCAGTCTGCTAGTGTGGCGCAGGAGATGATTTTTTTACCCTTGAACAAAGACCTATCTCATCTCTGAAATATTTGAATCCTGTCTCTTGTAATGTGATTGGTGGATTCAAATAAAGAATTAAATTAATTACAATTTGTGTGTGTCTGTCTGTCTGTCTGTCCGTCCGTCCGTCTGTCTGTGTGTGTGTATTATGAAGTTAACTTAGATTCTAACAATGGCACTCAAAATAGATATGCTTAGTCAGATGTGAAGTACAGTACAGAATTGTACAGTACTAACACACATGCACAGGGCTGCTCTATGAACAGGCTGTGCACACACATACAAAAGCATCCACATGCTGATTCATATGTGTGCCACCATCCAAACACATCCCAATGAACAATTCTTCATCTCTACCTGTGTGTGCGTGTCTGTGTGTGTGCGTGGGAATATGGATCTCATAGTGATTGAACCATCATAGCTGTAAATGGAAAGAGTTTCCTTAATAATGATACTAGCAGGATGGCAGCAACATTATGTAGGTCATATTTTATTGCATATTCTTTATATGCAACAGAATGGAACACATTCCAATTGCGGAGGTCCCAAAGTAACATCCGAGGCCAAGATTTAGTCAGATTTTCCCTAATAATGCTTTTTCCTATCTGTCTGGGTTTAGGGTTAGCCTGTCATGCCCTTTTTAACCCCAACTTTTCTAAGTCCTAAAGCAGAGATGGTTGTTATTACCATCCCAGGAATTTATGTATAATTGCAGGGCAAACATATACTGACCTAGGTAAGATTTCTCAGATGAAAATTAACACGGAGAGTGACGAGAAAGAGAGAGATTGAATACGAGAGAGAGAGAGCAAGAGAGAGACAGAGACAGAGAGAGACACAACTCTTACAGATATTTTTATTTGATAGAAAAAGCTAAATTATACGAGCAGCACGGTAAACAAAGAGGGGGAGACAAGAGGAAATGATGGAAACCAAGGAACGATCATCAGACAGAAGCAGAGCTGACATTGAAACAGATGGCTCGATGGGAGGTCTGGGGAGAGCAAAGGAGAGACAGACAGAGACAGACGGACAGGGAGAGAGACAGAGAGAGAAAAAACAGTTGAAAGACATGAGTGTGGACACTGGGGTCAATCCATAATGACGTCCTGCAAGAAACGATTAATCAGATGTGACCTCTACTCTAATCAGCTCTGTTTACAAAAATAGTTCAAATGGAAAGGTTATACACATTGACGAATATGTGCAGTCAGTAATGCAGAAAAAGAGCAAGAGACAGAGAGAGAGATAGAGAGAGTGGCAGCAGCAACTGTTAAGTGTGTTGATAATCCCCAAGGCGTCGTTATCACTCATGTCCATTAGATGTCATAGATCTCAAACTGGTTTACTGTGTAGGGTCTCTGCACACCAGTCCATATGGTCTTTCCGCATCGCAGATCAACCGCTAACCTTCACAGTCACACACTATATCTCCCCGGCCCTGTGAGAGGGGAGGGGAAAGGAGTCACAGGGGCCTGCTCCGTTTGGCTTTAACACTCCTGCAGTCCCTGTATGCCTGGGGTATCAGTAAGAGGAAAATACCCTAAAGAAAACCACAAAGAGACCATGCACTGGTGGTCCCATCGTATTTGGTAGGGAAACAACCTGCATGCATGCATGCGTTTATCATTTGGTGTGAGAACCAGGAGGGGTGAGGCAGTGATACATGCAGCCAGGGACCACGTAGAGAACCGAGAACCCACACTATGCTTATTTGAGCTTAGAGCTTAAGGGCGATGGAACCCAGAGCATAACATCAACATAATTTGACACAACGCCAATGTGAGTGGCTCACTTTCAACCACGGATGCCAAGACGCGCACGGATGGAAACATGATCAAGGCTTTCTGAATAATTTTAACATGCGCGCACACCCACAAAGACACAGAGACACACAGACACACACACACCATCTGATTTGAACATTTTTGGAATGCAGGTAGTGGAATGCAATTTCCTTGGTGGGATTACCTAGAAATTATGTTTGTTATTCTTATAAATAAGAATACACACATGCACACACACACACACACACACACACACACACACACACACACACACACACACACACACACACACACACACACACATAGATAAGCACACACACCCATGCAAGGGAAAATAAACGTGGCGTTAGATTAAATGAGAGTGCCAATACAGGGTGCAAGTATAAAATACAACTTTTAATGAAATGTGGTGAACAGGCATGTGTGCAGCAGTTTACAGGATAGGGACAGGATATTGTTTGCTGTAGGAGCAGATTTCATGTCCAGATTAGTATAATAAATTATCCTAAATAGATTCAAACATGAAAGATTTACCATTCAAAGCCAAAGTAGATTAGGCAAATAGAAAACTCCCACTAGTAAACAGGAAGTTTTTGCATGAAAGCAGTTATGATTGGTCCACTCTACCCTTTAGTTTCCACCTTGAGTAGTACGGATCGAAATGAGCAAAAAAATAGATATTTTACTCTATTCATGTTGATATCACACTGACAAAAACCCACACCCACACACACACACACAAACCCACACACAAATACACACCCACACCGACCGACCGACACACACACACACACACACATACACACCCACACAGACCAACACACACACACACAATAAAATTTGGAACCAGAGCTTTGCAGAATCTAATGAAATATCAAAGGCAAACGCCTTTGATATTGGCAAAAAGTTGGAACCAGTTTGCTAATAGATTGTTGGCAAATAGCAAAGAAGGAATAAAAAACGGATTTAGGTTGTATGCATTTTTTTTATTTAGGTTATAAGTTTTCTTACTTTTTCTTATTAAAAAATTGCAATTTAATGTTTCGCTCAATGGAAAAAAACTGCCAAACGTTTTAAATGGGTTTCTAAAACTTTGAAACAGCCATTCCATAGATAGAGCATGTAACTAAGTTATACAATTTCTGCCCATTTGAAATCGTGTGCATTAATTTAAAAAAATAAATAAATACGTTCTCGAAATATCATGAGAAAATCCTTTACCGGTATTAAATAAGCCTGTTTGGCCTACTTATACGTTGTAAAACACAGGCAAACAACATAATAGTATAAACCATATTGTAAACATAGAACAGCAGCTTAAACAGTGTACGTTTCAAGGTACAGATCTCTCATACACACAAACACAGGGCCCTATCTTGCATTCGGCGCAATTGACTTTCTCACTGGCACATGTGTCGTTGCTAGTTTGCAACTGGCGCAGAGCGTTCTTTTCCCTCCTTCGCCACGCGTCGGTAAATTAGGGAATGATCTTGCACCCCAAGGGGTGGTTCGGCGAAAGGAGGAGGCGTGTTATGGCACAAACGTTCCCTGGTGCTATTTTGCAGTTTCAGAAATCACTAGCGCCTCAAACCAGGAAATACCGTGTTTAAAGTCAGTGGCGTGTTGTTCAGATGCTATTTTAAGGGCGCATGCATAATGTTGCTTGTGCACCTCGCGCACACACTTTGCTTCTCTTATCTACCTAGCCACACATTCTTGGTAAATTATTTGGGAAAGAACAGCTGATACAGCGGTAATAAGTTGTACTTTTAAATAAATTCATCTGCAAACACCGCACAGCAACCACATATTTTCTTGACACAGACACCGTGTACATGCCCATAACTTTTAGGATTGATGAGTATTTGATCGTGAGAAAACATTGTTTTACCGCGAGTGAGTGTTAAAAAGAATGAATGAACGCGGGCGCACGTGTGTGTATCTGTAAAATAATTAATGAATGCGGGCGCGTGTGTGTGCGTCCATCGGTTTAAACACACGCAAACTAAACACGTAACGCATAATACAGTCCATGGCAATGTATATTAATGGGGGGACACATGCATATTAGGAACACAAGTCAATAACGATAATGCATTCAATACTGATAAGAAACGATGTTTATAATGTATTGCGTGTATCATTAAATAGAACCACAGTTATCGCATATCATATGTGTGTAAAGTTTTCTTTGTCGAAATTTATTTGAGTTGTGGAAGAAAACCTTATTCCATGTGTGACTTAGGCCATACTATTTGGCCATAAAATGAGCCATTTGAAGTTTGAAATTCATGTGCATCTGTCGCATTGGAGACTGCAGAAGCGCTGTCAAATATCAACTCGTCAGATTCAAATGCACTCATGGCTGTTGAAGGGGATGGGAGCTGGCACTCTCAATGGTTTATTGCTAATACACCCAAACCAAACCTACGGGTAATTAGGCTACTTCAGACCAACCCTTTTTAGATTTGCGCCGGGCGCAAGAGTCATTTTTACGCCGGTAAAATAGTAACATCGCCATAGAGCCGCCCACAAAGCTACTTGTGCTTGGCACTTCTCACTTGCGTTTCAGACCGTTAAAATAGGGCCCACAGACACACCACACACAAACACACACACACACACACACACACACACACACACACACACACACACACACACACACACGAACACAAACACACAACTGACTCTGCTAGGGAGGTATATTTGCTGCCATCCTCAATAACGACTCTGCTCCCGCCAGTCGTAACCTCAAAACCTCAGACACCTGCGCACACACACACACACACACATACACACACACACACACACACACACACACACACACACACACACACACACACACATAGACACACACACACAAACACACACACAAACACACAGCCGACTCTGCTAGGGAGGTATATTTGCTGCCATCCTCATTAACGACTCTGCTCCCGCCAGTCATAACCTCAAAACCTCAGGTCTGATCCCCTCCCTTAACCGTCCATTACTCTGCTGCCTGTGGGACAGCCTTTTATAGCACTATGCCCCTACTCCTACAGAGCCGTGTGTCAAGTATTATAAGAGCATTTAAGTTATAACTATTTTTACCTGGCCGTTCACTATTTGGACTCTGATGAATGGATGGACGAGGAGATGAACAGATTATAGGTGAATGGATGGAGACATGGATGGGTGGGGGTTGTTATGTTTTGATAGACGAATGGGAAAATGCAGCTGGGAAACCCTGGATCGCATAAGGAAGCTTTAGCCTGTCACTCTGAGCCTTTCCTGATGGTTCAGCAAGAGGCCAGGCACCGCCTACTCATGCAGATGATTCTGTGGAAATTATTTGTTTTCCAAGACTGCCTTGGTCTTATTATGCTTCCTAGGACACTCATCCTGTAGTAAATCCTCTGTGTAACTATAGAAGACCTGTTAGGAACCATTGCTCCCACTGTGACCACAACACTATGTTGACATCCAACAATCAATGGATTGTTCTCCACAGTTTTATTGACAAGGACAGAAGACTGATGGGCCTCCCGGTTGCAGGAAATACAAAATGTAGACAATGATGTGTAAAGGTCAGAGACTTAAGCCCTTAGGGGCCGAGTGAGTAAAAATGCTGTGATGGGTTAGTAAATGCGTTATGTGGATGTGTACAGTAGTGCTATGACATTCATAGGTTATAGCAAAGGTAGGTATTAAAAAATGAAATACAGTTAAGATAAAATAAAATGTAGACCAGTCTACCTTTGCACAATGCTAGTTCTGAGCTGCAGAATTACATGGATTAGTCGGCACAGTTTGGGGCATCTGTTCCCTTTGGTGGTCTGGCCTCTCCCTTGTGTAGAGGCCAGACCACGCTGGCCCTGCAGTGAAGGATGGATGGGGAGTTGTTGGGATAGGGCTGTATGATGTAGCAGAATGATTATTGTGTAGTAGGGACGGATACTACCTGAATGGATGCATGACCTGAATGACGGCTCGCTCAGTCCTTGCCCTACTCACTCCTCCTCAGACCTCCTCATGTGTTTGAGGAGGAGTGATCCATGACCAACGTTTTCACCCTTATTCCTGCCTTTGCTTTTGTAAGCTGATTGGAGCAGTAGGTTGGCAGGCCCGGCCACTCTCTGGATCATTGTCCTCCTCTTAATTTTACCAAATGATTCAATATTTCAGCAGAATTCCGTTCCTTTCTAAATCTCTTCCAGTCTTTTTGCTCGCCATTATATTATCATTAGAGGTCATTTTTTCACCATTACTGCAATACTAGTGACATGCAACATATTAAGGCCATCATGAGATACGGCTAAGCAGCTGAAACTGAAATATATAAGCATCTTACTTTGACTCCCGGTGTTGTAACAGCTTTCGGGTTAATTTGCTCTGATACATTCATTTTTTTCCTCTCCTAAACTTGACAATAAAGCGATTCATTATATAATCCCTGCAATTCTTTAAAATTTACTACAAGGTCCAAAGTTAGAGTACACATAGCAAGATAACTATTTGGAAATGGTAACGATATGCGATAGCAGGAGGTAGCCCCCTCGTGATCCCGCTAGCTCACCCATCTTGTCTCTGTGCTCCCCAGGCTTTCCTGCGCTCACTGGACCTGAAGATCCTGCAGCAGCTGCTGGCACTCCATGAGGGCATGGAGGCGGTGCGCTGGCTGGCTGAGGAGCGCAGCACACTCAACAGCCGCTGCAGCAGCCTAACCAGCAGCCAGTACAGCCTGGGTGAGGGTCCAGACACCTCCTGGCGTGGCTCCTGGAGCAGCCTCCACGACCCAAACGACAAGCTTGACAACATCTCCATCGGCAGCTACCTAGACACACTTGCCGACGACATGGACGAGTATGGACCCACGAGTTCAGAGTCCGTCCTCTGCTCCCCCACTGCAGCTCGGTCCCCAGGGCCCGATGTGGCCCCTGCTGGAGGTCGGACTGGCAGCCTGGCCCCCAGCGCTGTGGAGGGGGCCGGCGGTTGCGCAGGCACCAGCGCCGGGACGGGTCCTTTGACCGCCAATGTGCCTGACGGACGTCCGGCGGGCACTGGGGCGGGAAGCGTGGCGGAGGCGACTGCTGTGGCCGCTGCCGGAGCTGCAAAGGGTGGGAGCAGGTCAATAGCCACTGGGAAGAAGGCAGCTGCTGCTGGTCAAGCTAAAGAAGGCCCTAAAGGAGAGGCTGCTATCTGGACAAAGACCAAAGAGCTGGGTAAGAAAGACCCAGTCAGCAAGGACATTGGTCAGGCTAGGCCCGTTAAAAACATGGGGACCTTGGAAGAATCGGCCAAGAAAACTAGTGGTTCCGATCCAATCCAGCCATGTCTCAGCGACAAACTGGGAAAGAGCCACAGCCCCAAATACAAAGCCTACACAAACGGGAAGAAGGACCTGGACACCTGCAAGATTAATGGGAAGATGCACCTGGAGTACGACGCCCACTGGCGCTGGGTACAATCCCAAGACGATGTCACGTTCTTGTGAGATCTACAAAGCCAATACATGAATGTGAATCCACCCCTCCTGGGAACTGTCAAAGACCGCAAAAGCCCAAACTTACAATCAAACTCTCCTCTAATAAACTCTATTTCAAATAACAATAATAATACTATTTGCAACCCAGGTCGAGAAGAGAGAAGTAAAGAGGGAGAATTGGAGTAGAAAAAGTACGAAGGAAATTATAATTATTATCATATTTTCTTGTACATATGCAAATACATTATCAAGCTATAATGTCAGGCTGGAGGGACATGAAGAGAGACCCCAATCTGGACCGCCCAGGTGGGCCATCACACACTAAATAATGATGAGAATCCTGTGTTCTCTGGTCTGATCTCAGGGTTGGTTTCCTATCGCCAATCCCTGGGTGTGATGTCAGTTGATGGAATGGTGCCTTGGTGGAATAATAAGACAAAGTTTTTTTGTTTGCCCGTTTAAAGATAGTTCAAGCACAGTGATCGGATGTGTGTCCTCACAACACCTGAGATTTAAAAACTAACAACAATTTCTCCTTTATTCAGGATAATGACTAAGTGTCAATGATTAAGTGTCATCTCTATTAAAGTTATGCAATCAGTAGAAGACAGCATGTGGTTAGACATGTTTTCAAACTTCACATGGATCAAAATAATTGTATAGATATTGGCATGTAATCAATTGGAACATAAATTGTGTATGTTATATTTTACTCCTATGTGACAGCGACATCAATCAACGATATTGGTATCGAAACTTATTATACTCAAATTTGTGGTCCAATGTATCTGTGGCTGTTTATCAATATCGATATATAACAAAAATTGTAAAATAATATAAAAGCAAAAGAGTACTTGATGATTTGGGAAAAACCGAAGCATAGTCCTTGCTACTGTATTAAATACTCTTTGGTTCCAAAGAGTATTTAATACTCTTTGGTTCCAAAACATCAAGGGCTCATTGGTTAAGAATGGAAGACCCTAGTGTTTCCTCCTAAAGAAAGGCAAACAAAGAACAACCATGACAACCGATCAAGTGTCTCTCCTTTGCAATGTAAACACTGTTTGTCGCCGTTCTCCTTTTGTGAAGCTAATGCCGTCAGTGCTTAAATGACTAAATGCAATATTGTATATTCAGTGAACGCAATACAGCTACTCTGTGCATCAGGTACTAATCGTGACTGGCTGTAGAGCTTATCAATCTTAAATATGGCTCAGTGTTGTGTTTTACGATTATAATGACCCATCTTAGCTACATTTGGAAAGTAGATGTTGTGCCTGGTTGATGTCAACCTAAACTGCATATGCCTGTATTCTCCTTCCTCTTCTAACTGCACTGCTGTTATTATCTTTTAGATTTTAGGAGTGCTGTTTTCTACTTTTAGTTTACCCAATGGATTTTGCATGACTCTGTTCGCAAAGATTTATTTATAAGAAAATATTTCAAACCATTACAATCACCATCATTAATGGTTGGGAAATTATTAATGTATTCATATTGTTGGACACCTCTGTGTGTGATTGTGTGTGTCTGTGTAATAGGTCAGGGTGCAAATGTAAAGCTCTTTCAACTCATCTTTCACTGCAATGCTGAATTTATCAACATACCGTTTTAAAAATAGCCTAAAGTATTTGATGAGGGGCGAAAGGGAAAGAACATTATGCAATCAGTGCTTTGTTTTTCTGAATAATACTGACTCAAGTAGAACAGGACCGAACAGCACGTTTACAAAAAGTGATTCTGCATCAGAAGTCATGAGAAGATAAGCAACAACATGAGAATCTCCTCTTATGTCGCTCTCGTGGTTTTTTTCTGGAGGGGAGTGGGGTCTCAAATCCTCCTCACCTCTCTACTGTCCAATAGCACATGGCTGTGGAAAAACCCAAAGCCATGGCCAAAACACACGCACACACACACACACACACACACACACACACACACACACACACACACACACACACACACACACACACACACACTTATGTGTGGACTGGTGTGAGATGAAACAGTGACTGCAGGCCAGACTCCAGGGACACAAGGACATTTCTAGTATAATCCAGACGCGTGTATCTAAGATGGTGCGTGCCTCAACCCAACAGACGTGAAGTCATTCTGAGGTCTAGTTGCTTTTTCCTTTCCGTTTTCTGAGTAACCATTCATGTTGAATGGTTGCTCACCACAAACTGCTTCACTAGTTTGTGGTTTTCGTTCCACATTATTCGCACCATATGGAGAAAGAAAACCACAGAGGACTCCAAATAGCTGTGATACGCATTAGTGGACGTTGGAGTAATATATCTTGAGATGTTGGCTGGCCACATGAGTGAACGTTGGAGTAACATATCTTGAGATTGGCTCGCCACATTAGTGGACGTTGCAGTAATGCTGGGAATGCGTGGGTCAGTTTGTCAGGGGCTTTGGTTTTTAAGCTTGGAAGCAGCCCTGTCCAGGGTTTCGTCTGAAGCTGGAGCAAAAACATGTTTTCATGACCTCAAACATGTCAATATATTTATAAGAACTGATTTTGTCTCTGTGTCTCTGTGTTGGAGCTACAGTATTTGTGCACAACAGCTTGTTATGATTTGCTTAATGCATGCAATATAGTTAAAACAATGTGTTCACTGTTTCAATCTCCACTAGCCTTGTGTGAAGGGTTTCTGTTTAATACGTTTATTTGGGTTAGGGTTAGGGAATCTAACCTTGTTTGATTTCAGAGATAAAGTTATAGGAAATGCATAATAGCATGTTATAACTATTTTCGCCATGCTTAAACTCAATATACAAAGACTCACTCGTTTATGTTGCCGTGGATAAGGGTGTCGTCTGACTCTAAATTACTCAATGTAAAGATTTATATCTAGATTTAATGCCACGGCTTGACATGTTTGCCCTAACCTCAGGTGCCCTGCTATTCTGGCTACAAGACAAAGCATGATTACATAGGAGAGATTGTATAAACGGTGTTGCCATGCCAATGACAGAACAGTGGCCCTCTAGCAACCATGTATTATTGTCTGTTCTAACTGGAATAAGGAATAGCCAGAATTTTTTTTGGTTACTTTGCCTGGAAAGGACCATATTGTTACAATAGTCATATTGGTCCTATCATCAGCTGTTGCATAACACAGATGTTTTATTCAAGGTAAAGACAGCTAACTGCTACTCATTAAGGGTGACTACTCCGGGGAAGGCTGTGAAACTGTCATGCAATGTTTAGCTTTCCTTCACCTCCGACTCCTTCAGTAGGGTCAATACCATGAAGTGAACCGCGATGCAGCTTTGGATCCAATGCGTATCGTATTTTGCACTCTCACTCTCTGCATTTGCTGAAAAGCTCTTAAGCATTGGGGTGGCGATGCCTCTGCCTCCTGGTGACCATAAGCACCGCTACAGGGTTATGTCTGATTAAGTGCAAGAGGCTTGCTAATTGCATCTCCAGAGTCGGAGCAGAGCAGCACAGCAGGCAAACATAGAGAACTACACCAGGGTTGTTGTGTGTTGTCCATGTGTTGTTACACTCAACTCGCACACATGCACACGCATCAGCATCCAGAGTGCCCATTTTGAGGCAAATTAGGCATCAAGTACAGCTTACCCTGGCACAACCATCAATGTTATTCTCCTGCTTATGTCACTGCGTATGTATGTGCATGTGTGAGGTGTGTATGTGTGTGTGTGTGTTTTGTCCCAATCTGTGTATGAGCCTCCATACGGCTATACAGTATGTTACATCTGGGAGAAAGGCCACAGAGGCTGACAGTGTAATGGATATTTTTGCACATCCACGTATTGCTCGTACGAGTAACCGCGAGTACAAAAGCGACTTTCTTTTGGTATGCAACTTGTTCAAGAAAGTGTTATTATACTTTGTAAAACAGTATTAATAATATGACAATTTATGTTAGGGAATATATTGAGCGGTATGCAAATATGTACATGCTTCTCCAGCGATTAAAGATATTTTAAATGTTTTACATGTCTGTTTTATTCAATATCCTGACCAAGAATGAGTTCAACAGAAATACTCGGCTCAAAGACTAACTGGGAAACTCTTTCCCATTTCCACAGGCCTGGCTGGCCTCCGCGGGCCATTTTGCATCAAATATTTTCTGCTAGATAAATCTAAATAGGATACTCAAACCAGGTATCCATCTCTCTCTCTCTCTCTCTCTCTCTCTCTCTCTCTCTCTCTCTCTCTCTCTCTCTCTCTCTCTCTCTCTCACAACCGTGTATCTCTGCCCAGACATCCCTAAACAGCAAGGCATTGTGTTCCACTCTAATCAATAAGCTAAGCAGTTCTGGCTTCCTCACATCCATTAGTAAAGTAGTGCATCCTGTCACTCAGCTAATGCACTCTATGTTAGCATGGGGAAAACAGACGTTCAAATCAGGTGTGTTGATGGTGTATGTGTGTATATGTGTTTGATGAACCACAAAGTTCATCATCCATGTTTTTTTATCAACGTACTCTTGATTGATTAGATATTTGCAGCTTCTTGACTTGCGATCAAACAATGTAATGAAATATACAGTGATACACACTGTACGAAAAAAAGGATGTTTACTGTCATTTTGATGCTTTTGCAGTTTTTTGTGACCCAATTGGATTAAGGTCACCCTTGTGAAGCATTAAAGCTTTTATTCTACAGCTAAAGACAGTAAATCAATAGCTAAATCCAGCTAAATTTGTTTTGGTTTTTCTAGGCAATTGATAACTGCACCCTGAGTGTGCACGGTAATCACCATGCAATTCAGACTCAACTATACTACTTCTTTATATTCTCTATACCACTGAAAGCAATGGGCTTTTGGTGTGGTGAACAGACACTTCATCCTGTAATATACTGCTGATGAATCACACTAGACAGCAGAGGAAGCAGGTAGATTACCTCTGTGGGTTGGAACAGAATCTGAGATGGATTTGGGTTAAAGTAGATTTGTGTCAAGTACTGTAGGCGGTTCATTGTGTCCCTAATTTAATTGTTTTACTAAATAGAAAGGGTGGGAAGTGGGGTGGTATATTATCCAGGTAGAAACAATGAAGTGACATAATTAAGAACCTATAGGATTTATAAAGAACCATGAAGAACCATGAATGAAATGTCCACAAACGTCACAGCCAGTGATTTATGCATTCCACTGTCTGAGTGAAACTGGTCTCCTCTGGTAAAGCATGGCTACTCTAATTGTGAAGCTGAGCATCTTGTGGATTGTGTGGACGCCTGTGTCAGCAACAATCCTCTTTACAGCAACACTGCAAGAATCCATCCCCCTACTGTTATTTTGGTGTTTAACAAGATCAAAAAGAGCTTAATAATCACCCACTGCCTGGTCACGTTTTGGATGTAAAATAATAACTAATGTCTAGTAACGCATACAAAAGCGTTTACCTCCCCTAAATGAGTGTTGGGGAATGTCAAAAGGCAGTAAAATATGCAGTGAAACAGTGGGAAGGAAGAGAGAGTACTGCTGTAGTAGGCAACCCCAGGGATTAGAGGGGGCGGGTGGGGTCAGTGATAGAGATCTGGATAAAAACAACTGAATGGAGTATAATTACATTAAATAAGCATTATATGGAGATCTGCTTACCCTGCACTGTGGTAAACGATGTAGCAAACAGCAGTCCACAACATGCATCATTCACTTTTTAATTGTTCTATTATGGGTCTAAGCTGAAATTAGGAAATGCAGCAATCAAAGGAATATGAGTTGAAAGAAAAGGAAATGTTGTTTTCTAAATCAGTTTAATTCAGAAAAATAAAAAATGAATGAGAATGTTTTCACAGCAATGGCTCCAAGTTCCTGTTTCTCCCTGCATTCCATCAATCAGCCATTCCTGCCATGGAACAACGCAATATTTCCCAGCCACCAGCCTCTCGACACTTCTAATTCCCAAAAGTGGCCTTTTAAAGAGTAACCAAACACTAAAACTCGAACCGCAGCCACAGAGACATCTCCAGTAAAAAACATGTACTGGGGCTGGACATCAATGTGTGACATAGTGGGAGAAAACAACAAGAGGGCTGAATTAGGCCACAGAGTTCCCACAGACTGACGTCATCTAGTAGGGGTCTCTAGCTCCCCAGGGCCAAGGCTGCTGGAGGTCCACTGGCAGCACTGAAGCATTTCACGCAACCAAGCAACCAAACCTAAATTGCAATCATTGAGGGCGTGTATGTACCTCTCCTTTTTTGGTACTATTTTACAAAAAAAAACAAAAAAACTTTAAAAGCTTTTAGCAATGACCATTCTATCCTATACTATACAATATAGACACATACTGTCTATCACACACCTACACAGGCCACACACAGGCCTGTGCATGCATAATGCCTTTATTTTTTGTTCGTTTCTTTCCGTATCTTTCCGTTTTTTTGTTTTTTATGCATATATATGCCCTGTTATGGTGTTTAGTTTGAATATTTAACACATAGTACATTTCTGCTACAAAACTATTGGATATATAAATCAGTAAGAAAATAATACATAGGGGGACCAGTTCGGCTAAATAACCACTGTGTGAAAAGAGGTGCATCAGGACTGGAATACTCCTGTATACTCCCAGAAATAATGATATCGGGATATACCAGGATATTGCTACACTCATGCTTTAAGAAAAATGCAACCAGAGTTGGATAACTGATTATATTATTATCAATGTTTGTTTTGGACCGATTGGTACGCTCTATGCTTAAAGCAAAATACAACAATCAATAAACAGATCACTGAGGGCAGAGCACTGAGTTAAGTGGCACCTCTCTCACAACTTTGGCCTGGGAAAAGCCTTCTTTGTAATTGTGACACATGTACTGAGTGATGTACTGAGGAGATTCCACTCAGCTGACCCACTTTCACAAACAGCCTTCTTCGGCGGGTAGCTTTCTAACACAGTAAGTGCCTGGCATATGCATCTAACAGTGTTTTCTGCTCCTACGTTGCGGAAGTGATGAGGCTAATAGCTAAGCCCAGCAAGCGGGCAAAATAAAGGGTAAGTATAGAGGGATATGTTCTATGGAGGCAAACAGCAAGAGGGTGGTTTGTTCATCCAAAAAGGCTGAGTGAACCTGCTTGCCTGCAAGCTAGAATCAGCAAATACCAACACACACTTTGTAGAAAATCAGCTTATGCACTCTCATCTGTGTGTGTGTGGGGGGGAGGGGTGTTTGTGTCTGTGTGTGTGTGTGTGTGTGTGTGTGTGTGTGTGTGTGTGTGTGTGTGTGTGTGTGTGTGTGTGTGTGTGTGTGTGTGTGTGTGTGTGTGGTTGTGTAAAACCAAGAAGAAAACATTGCAACAGGACCAAAGGAGGTAAATCAAACATGCTCTGAATATTATTGCGGTAAATACTGATAATATACTAAATGCATATGTGAACAGCCCTGTAATGAAGTCAGTCAGACTGTAGCACACGTTTTTTACTGAAGCCCCTGAATTTGCCCCTAAATCCAAATTGGTCCCGGAGGGAGCATTTGGGGGTCATAGTAAATCCTCTGTACTTCTCTTGTCCCTTAACCCCACTTCGGTCACCCCTCCCAGAACCGCTATATCAGGGGTCAGCAACCTTTTCAACATGCAGTGCCAGTTGGACATTTTCTCGTTAATGAGTGTGCCTTAAGCAACAATATATTAAATATTAAGCTGAAGTATGACACTACGACCAAAAACATTTCCAGAAGACCTGGAATTGTATTATTTCCATATAGTCCACAATCATGCATCAACATTTAAAAAAGAATTTTTTTTGTAATATTTGGTACATTGCTACATCACATTTATTTTTATTTTTAGAAAGCACTTATTTTGAAAGCCTCTACCCCAAATTCGTTGCACTTGCAATGACAATAAAGGGATTCTGATTCTGATACATGGGCTTACAAATTGTAATTACATATGTCCCATCTTGATACACCACTTTCAGAAACTCATTCAAAAACATATTTGCACTGTGAGAAATGTGAAAAACAAGAATAGATGAGAATGTTGGCACCATCCACATCAATATCGTTAAGACATGTACAGCTTTGCAAAACCATGTGAAGGCAATGCATACAGTCAACTTGCAACAATATTTTAAATATTTTCTTCTCAATTGATCCCATTTCAGAACACTGCTTTCATTAACTTGTTTTGTCATATTTGTACTGGGAGGAAATACCCAGAACAGAATAATGTGCAATAAAAAATTGGTAGTAATAATTATGCTGGCGTATTGTGCGGTGAAATCTTTTAATAATAATAATGAAATAAAAAAGACTTTTTCTTTTTGTGAGCAATAGTTTTTTTATTTCAAATTCAGAAAACAAAACATTGTGATAAACATTTTACCCCCTTTTCTTCCCTCCCTCCACCCCGTTTTCCCCCTCCCGCTGGCGGCCCCTATCCCCCTCCCTCCACCTCGGTTTAGCATTACACTAAAATGTTAACAAAGTATGCAATTTCTACGTTTTAAGTTGGTCTGTTATTACACAGGCAGCCTTCTTCCACATTTCCAACGTAGTGGCCTTAGCTTTGTTTACCCGGGGTGTGGACAGTTCTTACATGACCACATCTTGGAAATATTGTAGCCATTTTTGCTGTAGTCCGTGAGGTGGTAGCCAGCGCTGCACTATACATTTTTTGGCAGCTATTAATCCAGCAAGCCATAGCTTTCTTTGTTTCTGACTCAGTCCAATTTGTGAGTCATCATTGAGTATAAAGCTTCTAGGGGTATAGGTGTTACGGTACGGGAAACTGGGACCAAAGTGCTGGACGCAGGGAGGCAGAGACAGGGTATGGGTAAAGGAATTTATTAGATGATCGTTCGGGAAGTCAGGCGGGCGGGGGTCTGGTACCGGGCAGGCAATCAGGTGGACATGGGCTAGACAACGGACGGGTAGTCAGGCAGGGGGAGGTCCGGTAGCGGGTAGTCAGGCAGGTAGCGGGAGAACTAGAGAAGGGGAAAAGGGATTACCAGAGGGACAGGGAATTCAAGCAGGACTTGGCAATGGAGCTGATTTGACGATAGGAACTTGCTAGAAGTGAACGACGAACTGGCGCCGGCTGATTGGGGATTCCCGGCTGAAGTAGGGAACGTAGATTGGAGATTACCGACAGGTGGGTTGAGGGAAGGGGGACCAGTTACGACCTGCCGCCACTAAAGGTGGGTGTTGGACCGTGTAGCGGGACGTGGCGTAACAGTACCCCCCCCTCGACGGAAGCCTCTCGGCGGACGCCCCACCACAGCCGGGTCATCCTGGAGATAGTCCTGGATGAGTGATTGGTCCAAGATGTGGCTCCGGGGGAACCCAGGAGCGCTCCTCAGGACCGTACCCCCCCAATTGACGAGGTACTGGTGACCCCGCCCATGGCGCCGCACATCCAGGAGTCGACGGACCGTCCAGGCTGGATGATTATCAATCATCCTAGGCGGAGGTGAAGGTGGGATGGGGGGGGACAACGGGCTGGTAGAGACTGGCTTGATCTGAGAGACATGGAAGGTGGGGTGGATGCGGCGGAGTGCAGGGGGAGGTTTAGGCGAACCGCAGAGGGAATGATCACCTTGGAGATGGTGTAGGGGCCGATGAAGCGTCCGACGAACTGGCGCAGGCTGATTGGGGATCCCCGGCTGAAGTAGGGAACGTAGATTGGAGATTGCCGACAGGTGGGCTGAGGGAAGGGGGACCAGTTACGACCTGCCGCCACTAGAGGTGGGTGTTGGACCGTGTAGCGGGACGTGGCGTAACAATAGGTTTGCCAATTATATCAGACAAAGTTAAAGCCACTTTCCTCCAAAAATCATATACCTCTGGGCAATCCCACATCATGTGTTTAAAAGTTCCAGATACATTGAGGTTACACAAGTCAGTTTTCCTATCCGTTTCATATGAAACCGCACAAGTGGTGTATGATAGGCTCTTTGACACATTTTGAAGTAAATCAACTGATGATTGGGATTCTTGGATGCCTGAAAAATGTTCTCCCACACAGTTTCCCAGTTTATGTCTTCATTCCTGCTAGCGAGGTCTTTAGTCCAGGCCTTGATCAAAGGCAGCTCTTTTATTTATTATTTTTAAGTGTGCCAATGATTATGTTGCCACGTGCCATTGGTGGCACTCGTGCCTAGGGTTGCAGACCCCTGCGATATGCTTCTTTCCCAGATCACTGCTCTCTCCAAATATTCATTTACAATCTCCCCTCTCCTTTCTGTTTCTTGTTACAGCCAGGTTTAGTCTGAGTTAGGCTCAGATTACAGATGGTGGGAGCGGCCTTCAAGCTTTACATTCCCAAGAGAGACATATAAGAGTGTGATGTGATAGACTCTATCCTGTCTAGGCAAGGTAGGTAGACATTTGTTCTCAATTTTTCAGCATTGCCTAGGTCACTCGCTGCCCCACAACTAGACTCGACTATGTACTCCTCCAGGCGTCTTTGCTTTTGCCTTTGTCTTGGAACACATGACTCAGGGATTTGGTGCGTTTCGCACAAGGCCTTTGCACGGTCATATACCTCCGTCGCTTTGGGGTCAGTGCGCATTTCTTTTAGAGTGGCACACACAGCGCATTTAAACTCCTCTGCTTTTGCCAGGTCCACAGTTTCACTTTGCAGGTATTTGTGAAGACTTTCTGTCACAGACAAAAAAGTCTTGAAGACCATCAACAGATAAATTGTGGTGAACCTGGCAAGGTTGGCATGCAAACCCACAGCCGTGGGGTTGCTGATGTTGGATAGGCACGTGAGAACTGCGGGGAAATTCTCTATCATAGAGTTGATTGACCTCAGCTGGCACGACCATCGGGTCTTGGACAGCTGTACCAGCTCAGAAGGCTGTAAGCCAAGCTGTTTCTGGGTCTCCTTAAACTTGTCGTGGTTAACAAGGGAGCCTGAAAAGAATGTATACACATTCTGCAGGAGGTCAAATAAATTCCTGGCCTCTGGTATGGCTTGACATGTGCAACACAGCACTAAATTCAATTGATGTGCATAGCAATGCACATAAATGGCCATGGGATGGTTCTCTCTGAACTTAGCTTGGACCCCTCCAACAGTCCCACTCATGACTGAGGCGCCATCATAAGCCTGTGCAACCACCTTCACATGATCTATGCCATTCAATCTTAGCTGATCTTCAATTGCAGTGGTAATGGACTCTGCGTCAAACCCTTTCAAATCTGTCATGGCTAGCAAATGCTCTTTCACACTCCCCCCAGCAACATAACGAACACACACAGCTAGCTGCTCAGTGGTGCCATCTCTCGCTTCATCTGCCATTACTGAAAACATTCCAGCCTCCTTTATTTCTTGACTGATAGCTTTTACTATCTCTTGGGCACAGCATTGAATGACCTCATTTTGGGATGAAGGTGATAAGTATGTACTGTGAGATGGTGGTGAATATGCCTGAAGAAAAGGATCAAACTCTTTCAAGAGGTTCATACACTCCAGAAAGTTTCCCTGGTTGTCGCTGGACATGCCCTCATCATGGCCACGGAATGGGATATTTTCTTTACCCAAAAACTTGGTAACAGCCACAACCCGGCTGAGGTACTCGCGTCTCTCTTTGATTTCACGCTCACTTGCAGAATCCAACTGCTCGACAACACTGCCATGAGCCGCACTGGCTTTATAACTACACCAAGACTCCATGCTTGCCTTATGGGCTGGTGATTTCTCATGCTCTCTATAGACATCCAGAGCTTTTTTCCAATTTTGAAAGCCAGTGTTTACAAAGGTGTCATTCTTCAAATGTTTCCCAAATATTCTACAGGGAAAACAAAAGGCTGCATCTTTAGACTTGGAATATTCCAGACATGTAAAGCTTTCAAACCAGTTGGCGTTAAAGGATCGATTCTTGGCACCAAAGTTGTGCTGGGGATATTTTGACAACTTAACTTGGTTTGGGCCAGACTCCTTTCCCCCAAGATCACTTGTATGTCCCTCAACATTGTGGACACTGCTTTTTTCTCTTGCCCCCAGTCTAATGTTCTCTGCCACTGTGGCAACTGTTTTCTCAGTCTCATATCAGGGGTGTGATCTCTCTGGCCTGTCTGTCTCCTGTTGTCCTTCCTTCTCTCTCTGCATTTCCCCTGCCTCAACCAGCTCATTCTCTTCTGCCCTCTGATTCTCCTGTCTGGTGCAACATACAAAAAATCATATGATCAATGGTTACCTCAGATAACCATTAAAAGTTCAAATAAAATTTATCAAATCTAAGCGAGTCTCACCTGTCAGTGTCATCTCTCAATGCCAACTCTACCTGCGTCCCTTCAATCTGCTCCTCTCCTCCTCTGCACTCTGCTGCACTGAGTCTTGAAGCAACAAGAACATATTACAGTCTCCTGTCTGCATTTTCACTATCTAGATTTTTATAAATGCATATGTAAAGTTACTTGTGTATAACCTGTTTGCAGTTATTCCTAATTAATATGAAAGTAATAGTCATATCACCTCTGCTCGTGCTCATCAACATCCCCCTCTCCTTCACCTTTTCCTTCAACTCCTCCGTCACCTCCTCCGGCACTCTGCTGCTGTTAGGCTTGGGCTAGTGACCAGTGGTCAACTCAACTGGGTTGTTACCTAAAAGTGGTTTGCATTGCCTTGTTACCTAGCGTACCTCTCTCATTTCTCCTTGCTGCTTTATCCCTGCTCCGAGTGAATAACTTTCTGATGCCCATCTACAAGAACAATGTTGTTTGAGTTGAATTGAGATCAAAATCATAACTAATTGTTAAGGAACTGCGGGTGCATGCAGGCAGGTAGGACCCAAACGCAGACGGTATTGAACGGAAACGGCACTTTATTCAACCTAAAGGCTAAGGCACAGGAAACTCGGAACTCGGGAGACAACTCGGAACTCGGGAGACTACAGGGAACTCGGGAGACGACAGGGAACTCGGGAGACGACAGGGAACACGGAACACGCAGGACTAGCCACCACAAACAACCACAGCAAACCACAATGACAGCACGAGGAACAAAGGAAAGACGAGGGCTTAAATAACAAACACAACGAGCAACAGCTAAGACACATTAGGGGAGGGAACAGTAATCAACACAGGAGGGAAAACCAGGGAAACACACACACCCTGACAGTACCCCCCCCTTAAGGGTCGACTCCCAGGCGACCCACGACAAGCAAAAAAAACAAAGAAAGTCAAACCCAAAACGGGTGGGTGGAGGGGCGCCAGGAGGGGGGAATCAAAAAAAAATAAATGGACTGGGGCAGAGCCGAGGGACGTCAAGCGGGCGGCCAGAAAACTGCCCCAGGGCATGGCAGGGAGCCTCAGGCGGACGGCCTGGGGGGCAAGCAGAGGCAGAGTGGAGGCGGAACCCTTCCGGAGGCCGGCGGCAAGGACGATGAGGGCTCAGTCCCTCAGGAGACCTGCAGTGGCGCAGAACCCCCTCAGAAGGCCGGCAGCGGTGAAGGCGGAACCCTTCAGGAGGCCGGCGAAGGCGAGGTAGAGGGCGGGTCCCCTCAAGAGGAAGGCCAGGTAGAGGGCGGGTCCCCTTAGGAGGCAGGCCAGGTAGAGGGCGGGTCCCCTCAGGAGGCAGGCCAGGTAGAGGGCGGGTCCCCTCAGGAGGCAGGCCAGGTAGAGGGCGGGTCCCCTCAGGAGGCAGGCCAGGTAGAGGGCGGGTCCCCTCAGGAGGCAGGCCAGGTAGAGGGCGGGTCCCCTCAGGAGGCAGGCCAGGTAGAGGGCGGGTCCCCTCAGGAGGCAGGCCAGGTAGAGGGCGGGTCCCCTCAGGAGGCGGGCCAGGTAGAGGGCGGGTCCCCTCAGGAGGCGGGCCAGGCAGAGGGCGGGTCCCCTCAGGAGGAGGGCCAGGCAGAGGGCGGGTCCCCTCAGGAGGAGGGCCAGGCAGAGGGCGGGTCCCCTCTGGTGGCAGGCCAGGTAGGGGGCGGGTCCCCTCCGGTGGACAGGGTAGAGGGCGGGTCCCCTCTGGTGGAAGGCCAGGCAGAGGGCGGGTCCCCTCTGATGGAAGGCCAGGCAGAGGGCGGGTCCCCTCTGATGGAAGGCCAGGTAGAGGGCGGGTCCCCTCTGGTGGAAGGCCAGGTAGAGGGCGGGTCCCCTCCGGTGGAAGGCCTTGAAGGGGAACCCCCCTCGGGAAGGAGTGGAGGAGGGCCCCCACAGGCAGGAGCGGGGAGCGTGCCTCCCCTGGACGGTCTGGAGGGCGGACCCCCTCCGGCGGACAGGGTAGAGGGCGGGTCCCCTCTGGTGGAAGGCCAGGCAGAGGGCGGGTCCCCTCTGGTGGAAGGCCAGGTAGAGGGCGGGTCCCCTCTGGTGGAAGGCCAGGTAGAGGGCGGGTCCCCTCCGGTGGAAGGCCTTGAAGGGGAACCCCCCTCGGGAAGGAGTGGAGGAGGGCCCCCACAGGCAGGAGCGGGGAGCGTGCCTCCCCTGGACGGTCTGGAGGGCGGACCCCCTCCGGCAGGAGCAGAGGCCGGTCCCCCTCTGGAAGGAGCAGGGGGCGGGCCCCCTCAGGCAGGAGCGGAGGGCGGACCACCTCAAGCAGGCGAAGAGGCCGGTCCCCCTCTGGAAGGCTAGGAGTGGGCTCAGGAACCGGACAGGGCTCGGGGACCGGAGTCAATGCGGAAGCTAGAGTACCAGGAGGAACCGGGTGGCACCCCCAACCCTCCCAGCGCTCCATTGTCTTCTTTGTTTTGGCTACTAAATCCTCCAACTTACGGTCAAATTGAGCGTCCGCTGGGTCCCATAGTGGTGCTGTCATTCTGTTAAGGAACTGCGGGTGCATGCAGGCAGGTAGGACCCAAACGCAGACGGTATTGAACGGAAACGGCACTTTATTCAACCTAAAGGCTAAGGCACAGGAAACTCGGAACTCGGGAGACAACTCGGAACTCAGGAGACTACAGGGAACTCGGGAGACGACAGGGAACTCGGGAGACGACAGGGAACTCGGGAGACGACAGGGAACTCGGGAGACGACAGGGAACACATTTGATAAATAAACCCTTTTTCTCTAATAATGCTGCCTACCATATAATTTATGTGGACATTATGCGCTATAGCTTAAAGCCTTTGGCTATAGGCCTACACTTAAATAATTCATTCATCTGTCAAGGCAGTAGCTGTTGTATAAACATTTTATATGGATATGAATTAATGAGTTTGACGTAAACCAAATTAGGTAACTTGTGTAACATGATAACTAATGAATCAAAAGTCATGCTTCCAAGTGACCAATGTATATATATTTATTGGTCAGTGCGCATACCCAATCGTAGCACATTGTACTGGTGGGGAAACACGCCAGCATGTGACAAAAAATAATCTGCCAACTGCTCCCTGACAAGGGCCGGTTTTGGTGAGAGTCGGGAAGATATCGGATGACTTGCGAAAGGAGATCATCAAACTTTGGCACATTTAAACCAACGACTCCCACAGACAAAGACGTCATTCTCGAGGTCGTCTTCAACGAAAAACTTTACTCCACATATTACTCCACCTACTGTTCTGGCGGTAAATTGCTTGGCAACACGCGCAACCTAAAAGGGAGCATGAATTGCTTTGAGTAAATTTTGCGCAACAACGTAACACCAACGCAGAAGCATGCAGCCGCCTTTAGGCACGTTACACGCGTTTGGTGTGGCCGTAGGTTTCACCCAAAAAATTGGCTTCGTGTGGACGGGGCCAAGAAGGCGAACACACGTCACCAAGACGGGGAGACAGCGCCAGGCGACTTACGCCACTATCTGCCAATGGATCGTGGATGCCTGGACTGATATATCAGTATATCATATATCAGACCACAGTTGAGACTGTTATATCAGTCCAGGCTGGACTGATATAACAGTCTCAACTGTGGTCCAAGCTTTCACGAAGGCAGGAATAATCACTGAACTGCCAGGCAACAGCAGCGACACTGACTCGGATAATGACGAGAGGGATCCGGGCATGTTGGATGCCGTACTCGCCCAACTGTTCAATTCGGACACACAAGAATTCGAGGGATTCGTAGACGGGGAATGAACTGAAAAAGTGAGCTTATTGTTAAGAGATATTGATATTGATCAGATATTGATGAGATATTGTTAATATGCACATTAACGTTTGAACATCGTTACCATGGGAGTGACCGGAGTTGTCAGAACGCTTAATAAAGTTTGACTTTATCTGACTGTTTTGTTGACATTCCCTTTAGCACAGCTCGGTCTAGTCGATGCATAACGCAACCCCATTCAAACGTTTGACTGCAGTATCTTCTATTCTATGCGCCTTATAATCCGGTGCGCCCTATATATGAAAACAGTTCTAAAATAGGCCATTCATTAAAGGTGCGCTTTATAATCCGGTGTGCCTTATAGTGCGGAAAATACGGTAGTCCTCGTTTGTATTTCTTTTGAAATGGTGAACTTTTGCCTGGTGCCATCTTCTATGTCAGATCCAGTACCCTCCGCCATTGTAGGCCTACTTCAGTTTTTATCAACAGCCTCTGTTATCTTAGCTTCAGACGCTGTGGATGTTAGTTTCTGCTGGTGAAGTCCCACCCACTGGTACTGCTCTAATAGGTCTGTAGCGTCAGTGGGTCCCACCCCCTAGAGGGGGGTGGGACTAGTGTTTGTAGTCTTATGAGAATCCTCCCCTCTTACACTTCCTATTTTCTTGTACGCAAAAATCGTCATATTGCATCATCTAAAACAGGAAGTGTTGGAGATCGATACGGATCTCTCCAGTGTCTCCAGAAAATAAGGGAATGATGCTAGACCATTCAAAAATATGCGGGGGGTTCTAAAAATACAAAGCTTATGTGAAATGGGTGAAGTTGCCCTTTAAATTGTAGTCAACTTTTAGTCATTACTTTTAGTCAAAATGTTTTCTCCTTTTAAACTAGTTCAATTAGGCTAACCCCATATGGACACCTGCTATATTGTTCCACTCAAATAAGCTAAGTGTTCGAAATCGTTCCCTATCACGGATATAGTGCACTATATAGGATGCTCGCCATTTTGTAGTGGTGTTCGAATTCTGAGTACATAAAAAGTAAATTGTTAAGCCTAATTTCTCTGATATAAAGGAAATTACAAAATAAGCCAACGGCAAGAATTAAATGACGTACCCAGGACGCAAACTCAGGTCGCCCGTATTGCAGGGCCTAAACCACTCAGCCAACTGCTGGTTCATAAAGTTGATGGAATGGAGTGGTCTTGAGAAAATATCCACGATAACAATATAGGCATATCTCAATTAATTTAATTACTTTATTTGCATAATTTAATCTTAAACCCTTAGTGAAAATATAGGCTGTTTGTACTTCATATCAGAGGCGGAGTGGCCGTCGGGACGATCGGGAGATTTCCCGGTCGGCCGGCGAGGTCAGGTGGACCGGCCCGCAATTGTGTAGCGGCCTGCGAAGTCAGTTGGACCGGCCCACAGTTGTGAGCGGCCGCGAAGCGTCTGCAAGCCGGCCCTGAGCATAATTTATTCCCCGTCAAGACCCCGCGAAAATCCCCAAAATAAACAATATATATATCTCGTGAACATCCAACCAATATTTATACCACTTGCTTACTCTCTATGTCTCATTCATGTTTTTTTTTTTATATTATTTTTTTTTACTTCATTTAATTCTTCATTATACAGGCGTTACAGAACTTTCATAGCCATAAATAAATAATACGAACTACAGTTTACTTTAATTTGTTTGTTCTTCAATTGATGTAGAATGGAGCAAAGACTCCTGGGATTGGGAAATGCGTTTATCCAATAAACAGCTTGCAGGGCAAGTCCATTTTCGGAAATGTAGGGGGATATATGAGCGGCCCCACGTCTAATGGAATGACCCTAAAGACACGTCAGACAGAGAAGGCGAGCAAGTTCGTGGTTGCTTGCTTTTGTTTACCGGCGTTGCTATGGTTACCGGTCTAGTAAGGAAGTGCGCCAATTCTCGGAGTGCCAATTCTCTTCCGCACAGAGCAGAACTGTGGCCTATTTTACACATTTTTATTTTCTTAATTATAATTATATCATTCATTTTTACCGAATTTTTTTTTATTACTGAAAATTCAAACAAAAAAAAATGTTGTTGGGGGGGGGGGGGCGGACCGGGGAGGATTCTCCCGGTGGCTATTAGTGTCCCACTCCGCCCCTGCTTCATATATGTACATTTATGACAAAATCGTGAGGACTAGGCTTGTGACAGACACACACATGTGGCGCTTGCGCGATAATAGCTCATTGGCGCCACCTAGTGATCATTACGTGCAAATGCACAGCCTCTCATTCAAATGACTTAGGGGTCATTTGACCCCTCTTGTGGCGCTAGTAGTAAGTAAAAATGGCCTGGCGTTTCTCGTGTTAATTTTATGCACTTAAAATACCGGCTGTGTCCCAATTCATAGGACGCATCCTTCGAAGGCTGTACCCTACCTGTTACTCCCGTATACCACAATGCAATGCGGTCGTGTTTTTCTGGAGGAGAAGAAGAAGCTGAATAACCGCGAAAACAAATACATTTAATGATTCGTTTAGAAATGTCAACAATTTATTTGGGATTTAACATAGAAAATTTAACATTCAAAATTAATAAAAACTACCTTGATCAAGGAAATGTAACATTCAACATCAATACAACCTCCAGCTTTCTTCATGAGTGCCCGTTTGTTTACATGATGTCGGCGCATCTGTCTGCGTCACATAAATACCCGGCGCAATTACTGACGCAAATGACGTTTAGAAATGTTCAGCGTAGTGTCCGAATTCTCGTTTGTTCGTTACCTATGTAGTGCACTATGTCATGTACACCTATATAGGCAATAGTGACTGAGTGATAGGGAACAATTTCGAACGCAGCTTTAGAGTACTAAAGTGAAAACGTCACGTTGTCCTGGCAACCGGATTCTCAGTTCTAAACAACCGAACGAGAGATGGCGTTGTTTCTTTCAAAATGAAAATAAATCAATTTGAAGAGGTGAAAATCATTACCAATCGAAACATGTCGAGGCGTTCCCCTGGGGTATCAAAAGGTAAAGTTCGTAAACGTTAGTTTAGGTTAGTTTTTTTATATATATATGAAGACAATCTATTCTCAATATTACTTACATCATTGGTAAAGCAAACTCGCAAATCAATTCGCAAAAAAATCGTTCCTTTTCTATAAAAGGTTAGTGTGGCATAGGATTTCCCCTTGTTAATTTGGTTTGTGTAGAACCGAAAAGCAGTTGCTATGGAAGCGGTTGCTATGGAAACACTTTAGTACTCTTGTCTGTTCAGCCTTCAAAACGATGGCTGGTAAATTGTGAAAAATGCATTAAACTGTAATCAGAAAACGCGGTTACATGCTAGACCCTATAGTATCTTGCAAAAAGTCCGCAAAATTTTACGACCGAATAGGTCGTTTGTACTGCCACGGATTACGACCCACTGGAGCGTATCAAGCGCCTCTACAGGTCGCGGGAGGTATGTATGCCACATATATGACCAACAGGGCATTTGGTGAAATTGTTACGTAGCCATATTAATCGAATAGCTGAATCAATTCATTAGTCAATCAGAAGCATGACCCCTCTTGTGGCGCTAGTAGTAAGTAAAAATGGCCTGGCGTTTCTCGTGTTAATTTTATGCACTTAAAATACCGGCTGTGTCCCAATTCATAGGACGCATCCTTCGAAGGCTGTACCCTACCTGTTACTCCCGTATACCACAATGCAATGCGGTCGTGTTTTTCTGGAGGAGAAGAAGAAGCTGAATAACCGCGAAAACGAATACATTTAATGATTCGTTTAGAAATGTCAACAATTTATTTGGGATTTAACATAGAAAATTTAACATTCAAAATTAATAAAAACTACCTTGATCAAGGAAATGTAACATTCAACATCAATACAACCTCCAGCTTTCTTCATGAGTGCCCGTTTGTTTACATGATGTCGGCGCATCTGTCTGCGTCACATAAATACCCGGCGCAATTACTGACGCAAATGACGTTTAGAAATGTTCAGCGTAGTGTCCGAATTCTCGTTTGTTCGTTACCTATGTAGTGCACTATGTCATGTACACCTATATAGGCAATAGTGACTGAGTGATAGGGAACAATTTCGAACGCAGCTTTAGAGTACTAAAGTGAAAACGTCACGTTGTCCTGGCAACCGGATTCTCAGTTCTAAACAACCGAACGAGAGATGGCGTTGTTTCTTTCAAAATGAAAATAAATCAATTTGAAGAGGTGAAAATCATTACCAATCGAAACATGTCGAGGCGTTCCCCTGGGGTATCAAAAGGTAAAGTTCGTAAACGTTAGTTTAGGTTAGTTTTTTTATATATATATGAAGACAATCTATTCTCAATATTACTTACATCATTGGTAAAGCAAACTCGCAAATCAATTCGCAAAAAAATCGTTCCTTTTCTATAAAAGGTTAGTGTGGCATAGGATTTCCCCTTGTTAATTTGGTTTGTGTAGAACCGAAAAGCAGTTGCTATGGAAGCGGTTGCTATGGAAACACTTTAGTACTCTTGTCTGTTCAGCCTTCAAAACGATGGCTGGTAAATTGTGAAAAATGCATTAAACTGTAATCAGAAAACGCGGTTACATGCTAGACCCTATAGTATCTTGCAAAAAGTCCGCAAAATTTTACGACCGAATAGGTCGTTTGTACTGCCACGGATTACGACCCACTGGAGCGTATCAAGCGCCTCTACAGGTCGCGGGAGGTATGTATGCCACATATATGACCAACAGGGCATTTGGTGAAATTGTTACGTAGCCATATTAATCGAATAGCTGAATCAATTCATTAGTCAATCAGAAGCATGACCCCTCTTGTGGCGCTAGTAGTAAGTAAAAATGGCCTGGCGTTTCTCGTGTTAATTTTATGCACTTAAAATACCGGCTGTGTCCCAATTCATAGGACGCATCCTTCGAAGGCTGTACCCTACCTGTTACTCCCGTATACCACAATGCAATGCGGTCGTGTTTTTCTGGAGGAGAAGAAGAAGCTGAATAACCGCGAAAACGAATACATTTAATGATTCGTTTAGAAATGTCAACAATTTATTTGGGATTTAACATAGAAAATTTAACATTCAAAATTAATAAAAACTACCTTGATCAAGGAAATGTAACATTCAACATCAATACAACCTCCAGCTTTCTTCATGAGTGCCCGTTTGTTAACATGATGTCGGCGCATCTGTCTGCGTCACATAAATACCCGGCGCAATTACTGACGCAAATGACGTTTAGAAATGTTCAGCGTAGTGTCCGAATTCTCGTTTGTTCGTTACCTATGTAGTGCACTATGTCATGTACACCTATATAGGCAATAGTGACTGAGTGATAGGGAACAATTTCGAACGCAGCTTTAGAGTACTAAAGTGAAAACGTCACGTTGTCCTGGCAACCGGATTCTCAGTTCTAAACAACCGAACGAGAGATGGCGTTGTTTCTTTCAAAATGAAAATAAATCAATTTGAAGAGGTGAAAATCATTACCAATCGAAACATGTCGAGGCGTTCCCCTGGGGTATCAAAAGGTAAAGTTCGTAAACGTTAGTTTAGGTTAGTTTTTTTATATATATATGAAGACAATCTATTCTCAATATTACTTACATCATTGGTAAAGCAAACTCGCAAATCAATTCGCAAAAAAATCGTTCCTTTTCTATAAAAGGTTAGTGTGGCATAGGATTTCCCCTTGTTAATTTGGTTTGTGTAGAACCGAAAAGCAGTTGCTATGGAAGCGGTTGCTATGGAAACACTTTAGTACTCTTGTCTGTTCAGCCTTCAAAACGATGGCTGGTAAATTGTGAAAAATGCATTAAACTGTAATCAGAAAACGCGGTTACATGCTAGACCCTATAGTATCTTGCAAAAAGTCCGCAAAATTTTACGACCGAATAGGTCGTTTGTACTGCCACGGATTACGACCCACTGGAGCGTATCAAGCGCCTCTACAGGTCGCGGGAGGTATGTATGCCACATATATGACCAACAGGGCATTTGGTGAAATTGTTACGTAGCCATATTAATCGAATAGCTGAATCAATTCATTAGTCAATCAGAAGCATGACCCCTCTTGTGGCGCTAGTAGTAAGTAAAAATGGCCTGGCGTTTCTCGTGTTAATTTTATGCACTTAAAATACCGGCTGTGTCCCAATTCATAGGACGCATCCTTCGAAGGCTGTACCCTACCTGTTACTCCCGTATACCACAATGCAATGCGGTCGTGTTTTTCTGGAGGAGAAGAAGAAGCTGAATAACCGCGAAAACGAATACATTTAATGATTTGTTTAGAAATGTCAACAATTTATTTGGGATTTAACATAGAAAATTTAACATTCAAAATTAATAAAAACTACCTTGATCAAGGAAATGTAACATTCAACATCAATACAACCTCCAGCTTTCTTCATGAGTGCCCGTTTGTTTACATGATGTCGGCGCATCTGTCTGCGTCACATAAATACCCGGCGCAATTACTGACGCAAATGACGTTTAGAAATGTTCAGCGTAGTGTCCGAATTCTCGTTTGTTCGTTACCTATGTAGTGCACTATGTCATGTACACCTATATAGGCAATAGTGACTGAGTGATAGGGAACAATTTCGAACGCAGCTTTAGAGTACTAAAGTGAAAACGTCACGTTGTCCTGGCAACCGGATTCTCAGTTCTAAACAACCGAACGAGAGATGGCGTTGTTTCTTTCAAAATGAAAATAAATCAATTTGAAGAGGTGAAAATCATTACCAATCGAAACATGTCGAGGCGTTCCCCTGGGGTATCAAAAGGTAAAGTTCGTAAACGTTAGTTTAGGTTAGTTTTTTTATATATATATGAAGACAATCTATTCTCAATATTACTTACATCATTGGTAAAGCAAACTCGCAAATCAATTCGCAAAAAAATCGTTCCTTTTCTATAAAAGGTTAGTGTGGCATAGGATTTCCCCTTGTTAATTTGGTTTGTGTAGAACCGAAAAGCAGTTGCTATGGAAGCGGTTGCTATGGAAACACTTTAGTACTCTTGTCTGTTCAGCCTTCAAAACGATGGCTGGTAAATTGTGAAAAATGCATTAAACTGTAATCAGAAAACGCGGTTACATGCTAGACCCTATAGTATCTTGCAAAAAGTCCGCAAAATTTTACGACCGAATAGGTCGTTTGTACTGCCACGGATTACGACCCACTGGAGCGTATCAAGCGCCTCTACAGGTCGCGGGAGGTATGTATGCCACATATATGACCAACAGGGCATTTGGTGAAATTGTTACGTAGCCATATTAATCGAATAGCTGAATCAATTCATTAGTCAATCAGAAGCATGACCCCTCTTGTGGCGCTAGTAGTAAGTAAAAATGGCCTGGCGTTTCTCGTGTTAATTTTATGCACTTAAAATACCGGCTGTGTCCCAATTCATAGGACGCATCCTTCGAAGGCTGTACCCTACCTGTTACTCCCGTATACCACAATGCAATGCGGTCGTGTTTTTCTGGAGGAGAAGAAGAAGCTGAATAACCGCGAAAACGAATACATTTAATGATTCGTTTAGAAATGTCAACAATTTATTTGGAATTTAACATAGAAAATTTAACATTCAAAATTAATAAAAACTACCTTGATCAAGGAAATGTAACATTCAACATCAATACAACCTCCAGCTTTCTTCATGAGTGCCCGTTTGTTTACATGATGTCGGCGCATCTGTCTGCGTCACATAAATACCCGGCGCAATTACTGACGCAAATGACGTTTAGAAATGTTCAGCGTAGTGTCCGAATTCTCGTTTGTTCGTTACCTATGTAGTGCACTATGTCATGTACACCTATATAGGCAATAGTGACTGAGTGATAGGGAACAATTTCGAACGCAGCTTTAGAGTACTAAAGTGAAAACGTCACGTTGTCCTGGCAACCGGATTCTCAGTTCTAAACAACCGAACGAGAGATGGCGTTGTTTCTTTCAAAATGAAAATAAATCAATTTGAAGAGGTGAAAATCATTACCAATCGAAACATGTCGAGGCGTTCCCCTGGGGTATCAAAAGGTAAAGTTCGTAAACGTTAGTTTAGGTTAGTTTTTTTATATATATATGAAGACAATCTATTCTCAATATTACTTACATCATTGGTAAAGCAAACTCGCAAATCAATTCGCAAAAAAATCGTTCCTTTTCTATAAAAGGTTAGTGTGGCATAGGATTTCCCCTTGTTAATTTGGTTTGTGTAGAACCGAAAAGCAGTTGCTATGGAAGCGGTTGCTATGGAAACACTTTAGTACTCTTGTCTGTTCAGCCTTCAAAACGATGGCTGGTAAATTGTGAAAAATGCATTAAACTGTAATCAGAAAACGCGGTTACATGCTAGACCCTATAGTATCTTGCAAAAAGTCCGCAAAATTTTACGACCGAATAGGTCGTTTGTACTGCCACGGATTACGACCCACTGGAGCGTATCAAGCGCCTCTACAGGTCGCGGGAGGTATGTATGCCACATATATGACCAACAGGGCATTTGGTGAAATTGTTACGTAGCCATATTAATCGAATAGCTGAATCAATTCATTAGTCAATCAGAAGCATGACCCCTCTTGTGGCGCTAGTAGTAAGTAAAAATGGCCTGGCGTTTCTCGTGTTAATTTTATGCACTTAAAATACCGGCTGTGTCCCAATTCATAGGACGCATCCTTCGAAGGCTGTACCCTACCTGTTACTCCCGTATACCACAATGCAATGCGGTCGTGTTTTTCTGGAGGAGAAGAAGAAGCTGAATAACCGCGAAAACGAATACATTTAATGATTCGTTTAGAAATGTCAACAATTTATTTGGGATTTAACATAGAAAATTTAACATTCAAAATTAATAAAAACTACCTTGATCAAGGAAATGTAACATTCAACATCAATACAACCTCCAGCTTTCTTCATGAGTGCCCGTTTGTTTACATGATGTCGGCGCATCTGTCTGCGTCACATAAATACCCGGCGCAATTACTGACGCAAATGACGTTTAGAAATGTTCAGCGTAGTGTCCGAATTCTCGTTTGTTCGTTACCTATGTAGTGCACTATGTCATGTACACCTATATAGGCAATAGTGACTGAGTGATACGGAACAATTTCGAACGCAGCTTTAGAGTACTAAAGTGAAAACGTCACGTTGTCCTGGCAACCGGATTCTCAGTTCTAAACAACCGAACGAGAGATGGCGTTGTTTCTTTCAAAATGAAAATAAATCAATTTGAAGAGGTGAAAATCATTACCAATCGAAACATGTCGAGGCGTTCCCCTGGGGTATCAAAAGGTAAAGTTCGTAAACGTTAGTTTAGGTTAGTTTTTTTATATATATATGAAGACAATCTATTCTCAATATTACTTACATCATTGGTAAAGCAAACTCGCAAATCAATTCGCAAAAAAATCGTTCCTTTTCTATAAAAGGTTAGTGTGGCATAGGATTTCCCCTTGTTAATTTGGTTTGTGTAGAACCGAAAAGCAGTTGCTATGGAAGCGGTTGCTATGGAAACACTTTAGTACTTTTGTCTGTTCAGCCTTCAAAACGATGGCTGGTAAATTGTGAAAAATGCATTAAACTGTAATCAGAAAACGCGGTTACATGCTAGACCCCAAAATTTTACGACCGAATAGGTCGTTTGTACTGCCACGGATTACGACCCACTGGAGCGTATCAAGCGCCTCTACAGGTCGCGGGAGGTATGTATGCCACATATATGACCAACAGGGCATTTGGTGAAATTGTTACGTAGCCATATTAATCGTTATTATCTGAATGGGAAATGCAATATTTTAGGACAGATACACCATTAAACGTGTTTCTAATGACATTTCTAGCGAGAAATGTACATTTTCCTTGCATAATCTTCACTCAGTGAATGTGTATGATCTTTATTAATCTTTATTATCTGAATGGGAAATGCAATATTTTAGGATCGATTCACCGTTAAACGTGTTTCTAATAACATTTCTAGCGAGAAATATACTTTTTACTTGCATAATCTTCAGTCAGTGATTGTGTCTGATCTTTAGTTTTATAGTTATTAGGAAGATTTAATCGGCTCGCTCGCATGTTTCAACGACGTCAGGTTGCGAGGGACGCTGCTTTCGCTAAACTAGCAGCTCACGTGTTTCCTGTGTTTGTGTTATTAAACCGTTACTTTATGTAACTTTTAATGATATTGAGCGAAGTAAGCTTGATAGCAGGTTTATTGGATTCCACAATCGGACAGGCAGGCACAGCTCCACCGGAAAACTACAACAACCAAAACTCCCGCCCGGAGGGAAACCCCCGGAACCCCCTCTCAGAAGGCCCGCCCCTTCCCCCCAAACCCTGTGACGTGAAACACGTTTATCTGAGAGCCAACCCAGTCGCATTTCAACATGAAATAGCGTGTTAGCACACACACACACACACACACACACACACACACACACACACACACACACACACACACACACACACACACACACACACACACACACACACACACACACACACACACACACACACACACACACACACACACACACAATGCATTTCGCTGCTAAAACAACAACTTGGGCTGCTTCTAGGACATTTTGGGTGGATTTGGAACGGTATGTGGGCAGGACGATTTTTGCAGGCAGGACCTGGCAACCCTGCGCTGTTGCCCGAGGTGCAGAAATGCTCTGGAACAGATCTGGATCCACCATGGCCAAAATAATTGTCATGAATAGCATGAATAGATTCATGCATTATCATTCAACTTGAACATGCGTTTTTACAGTATATAGTGGTGGAGGGATGACGTATGTTGGCCAACCAGGAAGTGAGCGTCGACCTGGGTTTCCCTTGACAAAAAGCCAACGGGTTTTTCCATTGGATTTTGGATTATTGCAGAAAAATTAGCATCTTTGAAGCACCTCCACAAAAACTGAAAATAAATAAAAATAACCGTGCTCCAAAGAACGAAATGTAAACCAATGCAAATAAAGACTTCATGGTCATAATAATTTAAATATCATTATTCTCCTCAGTGTGTAGGGTGGTATTCTATTTTTTTCAACGGGGTTGCATCCAGTCACTTGACCGTTATGGTTGCTATGGTGGTTGCTATCGACCCGCCCCTCTAATCCTTACATGGCTCTAAAAACCACGCGGCAAAGGAGCTGCCGTTGTCACGTTAAAATTGTACCGGGGCGAAAATTGTACCGGCCTACGTCATCGTTTGTTTACATCCTAACAACCTGACAACCTGCCCGGCAACAGACGACGCGATGCAGAAAACATGTTTCCAAACGACGAAATAACATAATACAGATAGCGGATCGCTATCTGTATTATGATAGATAGCGATAACACTTGTTTTTACTTTATATTTGTATTGTATTTAATTGTTTAATCGAAACAATAAAAAAATGTGCCCGCATAACGGGCGATCGCGTCAAATGACGCGTCAAATCACGTAGGAAGGTTCTTGAACATTCTAGACTATGAAACCTGCTTAAAACACTCAGTTTACTAGCTAAATTCGATTAAACAATTCAATACAATACAAATATAAAGTAAAAACAAGTGTTATCTAGCGATCCGTTATCTGTATTATGTTTCAAGAACCCTCCTACGTCATTTGACGCGATCGCCCGTTTCGCGGGCAAAACATTTGTCATTTGACGCGATCGCCCGTCTCGCGGGCAAATTTTTTTATTGTTTCGATTAAACAATTAAATACAATACAAATATAAAGTAAAAACAAGTGTTATCGCCATCTATCATAATACAGATAGCGATCCGCTATCTGTATTATGTTATTTCGTCGTTTGGAAACATGTTTTCTGCATCGCGTCGTCTGTTGCCGGGCAGGTTGTCAGGATGTAAACAAACGATGACGTAGGCCGGTACAATTTTCGCCCCCGGTACAATTTTAACGTGACACCGTCCATTGTGTTTTTGTCGTAAAATAGGGTCCGATGGTTAAAAAATAGACAGATATTCCAAGGTATCCTTAAAAGGCAGCTTGGTTGTTTTTATTTTCTGCAGTTTAGACTTCTTCTGTAACCTATTTTTGAAAGCAAAACACCAAGCTCAATGATTTAACGAGGCAGGGTTATTTGAAACAATTTATCAAATATATATTTGCGAGAGGTCATTCCTTCTCCTGAGTTTGCTTCCTATTTATGTCTAGTGTACAACCCTACTGTCCACAAGCATCACCCCCCCCCCCCTCCCCATATGGATTTGGAGAATTGTTGCCACGTCCCAGTGGTGGAGGTATCATATATATGAAGGAGGGCATTCAATTATACTACAATGATCAATTAGGAGGCCGAAGCCCGAAAGGAAGTGATGCAATAGGTGACTGCAGGTCGACAACATTTAAGTAAGTTGTACTTTGAGGTCTCTTATAGATCAAAGGGGGTCTCAAAGGACCCCCTGTCCTAGAAGCAGCCCAAGTTGTTGTTTTAGCAGCGAAATGCATTGTGTGTGTGTGTGTGTGTGTGTGTGTGTGTGTGTGTGTGTGTGTGTGTGTGTGTACGCTTCAACCTGTGGCTCCAGCCCTACAGGAAATGACTCAGCAAGTGCTCCATCTCGTTGCACCTGCACCCAGCGGCTCGCTTGCAAGATTTTGGCCTGAAGTTCTTCCCAGACCTACACCGTAGCCATCCAACCTGCATATCTGAGAATCAGGCCTCTCTTTAATAATGACAAAAAGTTATGAGAGAAATACACATTAACTTTTGTCTCATAAGCGGCGTGGTGCCGGCTCCTTTTGACCTTTTGACCCCAGACTTCTGGGGGAATAGCTGAATCAATTCATTAGTCAATCAGAAGCATGTAAATATCTTCCCGGTGGCGTGACGGGGCAAACAAGGTGTCCTTCAACATCTACGCTTCCAGGCGATTACAACGATGCCACACATGAGCATATTCAAACATGTTTAATGGTAGTAATTAGCTGTCGAAATTGGAGGCCTTAATCAATAATGAGCAGCTATTGATTTGCTTCCCGATAGAAATTTGTGAAAAATGACATGTTATTTAGCATCTACACGTTGAGCTGAGTCCAATGACACCAAGAACGACACTCTAGCTAATGGTAACATGTATTTTACATGGTACACCTAGGTCTAGGACATGATCTCGGTGTAGCAAGAGGCCGAGCTTGATCTCATTGGACTCAGCTTAACGTGTAGATGCTAATTAACATGTAATTTGTCAAAAATCTCCATCGGGAAGCAAATCTATAGCTGGTCATTATTGATAAAGGCCTCCAAAATCGACAGCTAATTACTACCCCGAAACATATTCAAATATGATCATGTGTGGCACTGTTGCAATCGTCTCGAAACGTAGATGTCAAAGGACACCTTGTTTGCTCTGTTGCACCACCGGGAAGATATTTTCATACTTCTAATGGATTGTTTCATGTTTTAAGGTTCTCGGAGTGAGACTTTAAGTGGCTGCAGCAGAAGTGTTGAGACGAAAGATGATATCAAGAGATTTATAGAATATTCCCATTCACATTATGATTCTTCGTCGTAACATCCGACCAAACATCCTTTACATTCACAGAGCGAAGATTATGAAAGTCCAGGCTCAGCAAGTGCTCCATCTCGTTGCACCTGCACCCAGCGGCTCGCTTGCAAGATTTTGGCCTGAAGTTCTTCCCAGACCTACACCCATAGCCATCCAACATGCATATCTGAGAATCAGGCCTCTCTTTAATAATGACAAAAAGTTATGAGAGAAGCACACATTAACTTTTTGTTATCTCATAAGCGGCGTGGTGCCGGCTCCTTTTGACCTTTTGACCCCCGACTTCAAAAACGGCCAAGTTTCGGTGCGGAGGTCCCAGTTAGGCCCTAGAATAAGGTATTAAAATTTCAGGGCGGTAGGACCTTCCTATCTCAAAAACGGAGTGGCTTTGTCCAAATGACACTCCATTTGGGAAAACTTTTTTTCTCTAAGGGCTAGAACTCCAAATCTCGGATATGCCGTTCACAGGGCCCCGGGAAATGTGTGTAAACATTTTAGCATCCCTAGCTATCTCGAAAAGGTCGGCAAAGGGGCGTGACCTCCAACAGTACAGTAAATGTACATAAGACAGAGGTTAGTTTCTAGTCCCCATTTTTTGTGGGATGGAGGTGTACATTTGTGGGGGGGAGGGGAGGGGGGGGATGCTTGTGGACAGTAGGGGTTTACCCTAGACATAAATAGGAAGTAAAATCAGGAGAAGGAATGACCTCTCACAAATATTTATTTAATAAATTGTTTCAAATAACCCTCTCTCGTTAAATCAATGAGCTTGGTGTTTTGCTTTCAAAAATTAGTTATAGAAGAAGTCTAAACTATGGAAGTAAATCTGTGCCATCGGGTTTTGAAAATAAAAACACATTGAATTATAAGCACTGAATATATATGCATTGAAATAACCTATCTGAATTTTTTGCCTATGAATTTAACTCTTTACATTTTCAATATATCATGTTCACCTTTATTTTTCAATGTTAAAAAATTCAACGTTAAAAAATTCAACGTTCAAATATTAAACTCAAATATTTTCAACGTCCAAAAATTCAGTCCGCCAAAGTCACCATCAAAATTCAGTGTACGAAATTCAGTGTTAACATCCGGGGACCCAAGAAAGAGCAATCGATCCTAGATGCTAGATCGCGGTCAAATGAGTGTGCACTGCGCGTCGTTGGATACCTGACTCTCTCACGCGGGAAGGCAAAACAGATTTTTGCCATGTCCAACGGCAACAGCAGCAGTAATAGTGCTTCGGTGAGTACATTTTTCTATATATATATGCCATTCGTATGGGTTGTTTCTGTAAGATTCAGCAATGGACAATACTAACGGACACTTATACATAAGAAGGACGTCGAATTGAAAAATAGGGGTAGTTCGGAATTTTGGACATAGAGCCTGATTCCCAAGTTAGCCTTGGTGTTCTTTATCATTGGAGACTAGGCTAGCTAGGCTAGCCACAAGTCAACGGGCATATTTTGATGCTGGTTTATAACGTCTTTATTGAAGATTTCAGGGGTACAGTTGTAACAGTCAGGTTTATAATATGTAGCGCCACTAGGTGGCGCCTCCCTCTTCTTCACGTACAGTAAAGAAGTGCGTGCTCTTTCGCTCGGCTAGAATAAACAGCTGTATACGATCGAAGTCTCCCTTTCTAATATGAGTTATTTAGTTACTGATTTGTTGTAGGCAGGAATCCCGGACTTTCCATCTGTGTGTTAAATATAGTGCCGTGGAGACCTGGTGTGGTATGGTCAAAAGCTTATAGTATACTAAAAGTACCGTGAGGAGAATCTCGCATGTTGTCTCCTTCATGCTAACCCTGACCTACTGTACCATCGCACGTTACACAGTATGTGGATAGACCAATTGGCTCTATCAAATAATGCTCCCACTGCAGAATCACGTTATTTTACACCACTACTCACCCCATGTACATTGTTTTATAACGTATATATTGAATATTTCAGGGGTGCAGTATGTGCAATGTATGTAATGAAAAAAAATAGCACTTCAAGAAAAAACATAAATAATCAATTAAACTAAATAAATAACATCAACTACAAAAGTGTAGCAAGTATTGTTAAAACTTGTATATATTTGTGAATGGGATTATGCATGGGTTTATATATGCAATAGCTAATAATTATTCAAAATATCCAATAATACAAACATTTTATTTTGAGTTACGTTATTTCAATGCATAGATATTCAGTGCTTAGAATTCAATGGGTTTTTATTTTCAAAATCCGATGGCACAGATTTACTTCCATAAGTGATGCACAACACTGCTTAGAGGGCTCAAAATTAACACTCGCCAAACTGGGTAAAATTAAGTTATTGAGTCCACCCACCACTTTGGCTGGACACATCTTGTCCTTCAGCTGCAGAGAGCTGAGAGCAGTCAACAGTAGCCTATATAGACACATTTTGAAATAAGCCATGGAAGAACTACTCCAAAAACATTCACAACAATCTATTTAATTTATCCTAGATTGTAGAAATATGTATAGTAATTAATTGAATAGGCTGTGTTCAATGTATAAAGTTTGGTTTTAATTAATAGGAAATGTTCTAAAAATGTTTATCATTATTATGATAATTATGTGTATAGATAAACAATATACAGATATAGATATTAATATTATTGTTCTATGGGCCAATGGACCAAGATGACATGCTCAAAGGTAATTAGAGTGAAATGCAAGGGTTATGGTTATGCAAGTTCACACTGTGCTACAAAATTTATTTTTATGCTACTGAATTTTTGTGCTTGCTGGCACCAGTGCTACCACTTAAAAAAAATAAGCGAACAGCCCTGGATATGCATTTATAGTTCTTCCTTAATGTATTTACTGTTTTTATATTCTTGCTTTTAACAGGATGAGTTGGATGACACTGCACAGGTCTGGAACACACACACCATCAGGCCATCGAAAAACCTTAACGTCCCCAGCGGTCGGCCGAACGTGATGTTTGCATTACCTGAACTCTATGGGACAAGAGACTTCCTTTCCCCAATTGAAGATTATGATTTTCAACTGTGCAAAAATGAATGTATCTTTCGCCAGACCAAACCGTGTGATCCAGATCTATATGAACTATGCAACATCTTTATGGCTGAGTCCAATCTCACTCTAGCAACAGATTCATATCAGGCAGTGAATTTGTACATGCACCTCAGAGAGGCCATCAGGGCATGAGTGTAGGTCAGACGTGTTTAGTTGTGTCGAGCTTGGAAGTGGCAGGATTTTTTGGTCACATAAGTAATTCACCTTGCTGTCCTTTTCCTTTATAAGTTTCCTTTAAAGTCATAGCTCAACATCTCTAGCTTTTGGCAAATGTTATATTCCTTTAAACGATAGTTTAGAAACACAGAAATGAGGGGGGGCTTTATAGACAAAGCCTGTAAAAAGTAAATCAAATGTGTATCAATTTCAGAACTTTACTTTAACAAATGTATCACTTTTTTCAGTTAGAATTGTATTTAACAAAAAAGGGAACTGGCTTCAGTAACTAAATGTGAATACTTATTCTGAGACTTTCATGATAGAATATCATTGGATTTCAAATGATGGGACCAAAAAAATGTATGTATCTATCAAACTCTGAACTTCTGATGGCCAATCAGTACAAATATTGACATGTTACCGACAGAAAAGCATTTTGAAATTATCTGCATTTACAACCTGTCGTTTCAAATACTGAGAGAACGACAACACACGCTATTCATGTTTTTGTTGAGAATGGAAGATTTTTTATTACTGTAACTATATTGCTATCCCGTATGTGGAACTCTGAATAAACAAAAAATTGCCAAACAAGTTTAGTGCTGTTTCCTGATTTTTTTCTCCATATTTTTCACTGGCCACATGAGCTAGATGAAAAACGTAATGAATTAATAATTGTACTTGTTCAAGAACAATTGACTTAATTATTCTTGTAATCAAACTAGTATTACTTTTCATACCATGACAAGTTCCTGCAGTCTTCTTAATGTCACATGATGTTGCTGTGGTGTCAAGACAGCTGATTGTATACAGCAGGGGGTGCGGTCGTCCTGCCGGTTCAAGTAGGATAACCTGAAACCTGTATAAAATCAGCTGTCTTGACACCACAGCAACATCATGTGACATTTAGAAGAAGACTGCAGGAACATTTACAATCAAAACATGTCAGGGTATGAAAAGTAATACTAGTTGTATTATTATGTACACTATATTATTATCTACACTAGTAGTTAGTTTCGTCGTCTGAGACGTCTCGCCCTTCGTGACACTCCTCTGGGATCGAGCTCTTTCAACAACAACCGCACATCCTCTTTCCTCACACGCAGTCGATGCTCCCTGCATTTAGCGTACATCCATCGGTATCCGTGAAGCTGTCCAGAGTAGGCTACTGCAGTTGGTCGCTAATAAAATCCACCAGGACCGACAGGTCAGAGTAGCCTACGCCTTGCGGCGAGAGTGTCCCCTATCTCACAGTATCCTCTTCAGATGTCTCTCACTTATGTGGAAGGCGTGCCTACTGGCAAGTATTGATTTGATGTCCGAATATTTGAGGCCAAGCTCAAAATAAACATTGATAAATCCCCCAAACTCCATCGTTGTGGTTGTTAGTTTTTTCCTCTGACCCGAATGACGCGACCACTCGTTTGACCGCGATCTAGCATCTAGGATCGATTGCTCTTTCTTGGGTCCCCGGATGTTAACACTGAATTTCGTACATTGAATTTTGATAGTGACTTTGGCGGACTGAATTTTTGGACACTGAAAATATTTGAGTTCAATATTTTAACGTTGAATTTTTTAACGTTGAATTTTTTAACATTGAAAAATGAAGGTGAATATGATATATTGAAAATGTAAAGAGTTAAATTCAGAGGCAAAAAATTCAGATCGGTTATTTCAATGCATAAATATTCAGTGCTTATAATTCAATGTGTTTTTATTTTCAAAACCCGATGGCACAGATTTACTTCCATACTAAACTGCAGAAAATAAACACATCCAAGCTGCCTTTTAAGGATACCTTGGAATATCTGTCTATTTTTCAACCATCGGACCCTAGTTTACGACAAAAACAACCCAATGACGGCAGCTCCTTTGCCGCGTGGTTTTTAGAGCCACGAGTATTAGAGGGGGCGGTCGATAGCAACCACCATAGCAACCATGACGGTCAAGTGACTGGATTCAGCCCCGTTGAAAAAAATAGAATACCTCCCTACACACTCAGTAGTAGATTAATGATATTTAAATTATTATGACCATGAAGTCTTTATTTGCATGGGTTTACATTTCGTTGTGTAGCATGGAAAAATCTGAGAAACACTCCCATTCAGAATGCATTGGTTTACACTTCGTTCTTTGGAGCACGGTTATTTTTATTTATTTATTTATTTTCCGTTTTTGAGGAGTTGAGGATTTTTCTGCAATAATCCAAAATCCAATGGAAAACCCGTTGGCTTTTTGTCAAGGGAACCGAGGGCGACGCTCACTTCCGGGTTTGCCAACATGCGTCATCCCTCTCCACCACTCTATACTGTAAAAACACATGTTCAAGTTGAATGATGATGCATGAATTTATTCTTTATTCTGCCATAGTAACACGGTAAATAAATGGCAAAAATAGGCTGAGAACGAATTCGTATTTACGATATTGTAGCGACCCTGGGACAGTTAAATAGTTTGTGTGTTATGTGTTGCATTGTATTTCGTTGTCCGTTACGCCAGTTGTTCTGTGTGCATGTATTGTAATGTTCTTCTTGTCAATCAGTGTGGGGGCGAATCATTAGGTCAGCTGGGGGAGGGCCTTGGAAGAACACGAGGGTGGGGGCCTGCACGTGAGTGAGACCGTGTTGGGGGTTGCCGGGGTAACCGGGGTTTGTTTTGGGTGGGATTTCTGCCGTTGGTTACGGGTTTCAGTGACCTGGTTTTGGTTCATTAAAAGTTCCTTCAATTACTAATGACTCGACATCGTTATGTCACCGGCGAGGTCATTACAATATGTTCAATAAAACGTAATCACGGACAAAATACGTTTTTTAGACAAACGTAATTGAGAATGCCGAATAGTTCTCTGGGAACGTAATTTTGATGAGAAAGGGTTGCTCTGTCAGTTGTCAAAAAAAGCACACGGACGTGGCCTCTATAGCAACGACCTCAGCTACCCAACACTGATCAAAAAAACGATTTTTCTATTTCATGTAGGCTACGCGTCTAGGCTTCGCCTTATGGGCTTGTCCCGTGCGCGCTATGCACCTATCAGCGTGGGCAACGCCCACATTTCCCACGGTATCGTGTCTATATAACGCGGTGTATACCGTCGCTCATCCTCCCTTTTCTTTCAGCACTTGTGCTTATCAGCGAGAAATTGAGAACTACTATTAAGAAGATGAGAACTTCAACACGGATCACCCAAGCCGGTGGCAGCGGCTCGGGCGAGGCCGCGGACAAACGGCCCTTTTCAGGGCCACCTGAGAGCGCTCCTGGAGATAGGTCCTTTTCAGGACTCCTATGCGACTCCTGTCCCGCCTCCCTGGCACCGGGTGACGGGCACCCCGTCTCCTGTGTCGCCTGCCGGGAGCTGCCTGAAGAGGGGATCCTCTCCAGGCATCTCTTCTTTTCCCCTGCGGTGGAACTGGCTGACGCCATCGACCTGTTCAGGGCCGGCCCTGACGTCGACGATGGCATCATCGACGCCTCCCTGGACAACGTCTTCGGCGACTCGGCGTCCGGTTTTTCCCGCTCTCGGGTTACAACCGCCACGTCATACAACACGAGGGTCCGCGCCGGATGACCGATCTCTTCCGGGAGATCATGGGTGAGGCGGCGGCCATCAAAGGGATTCCCATGCCGGCCCCGCCTCTCGCCCCCGTATCTGACGATATGCAGGGCGAGTGCTTTCGCACCCCATCTTTTTCCCGGCGGGTTACCCAGTGCCCCTTGTTCCCGCCTTTGCAGCACTTGTTCATTGCTGCAGGTGAGGACCCTTCGACCCTGAAGGCTCCGGTAAGATCCTACACGGATTTCACCAACGTGGAGGGGTGGGCCAATACTCAGGCGAGGGGGATCCCTTTCATGGGAAGCCCCCCTTGGTTCACACGCAGTGTGGAGGCGGTAAGGGCAGAGGAATACGGGTTATTCCTGGACGGTCTTCCTCAGCTGTCGGCTCGCCCTCTCTCCGACCGCTATGCGTGTTGGCAAGAGCGGTGCGTTCTGCCATCGTGGTTGGACACCACGTTGAGATGGGGCCATCCCATACAGTTCAAGCGTCGTCCCCCACCCTTTATGGGGTTAGTGGAGACCACGCTACGGGACCCGGCTGCGAGCACGGCTCTAGCAGCAGAAGTGGCACGTCTCTTGGTAAAGGGGGCCATCACTGTCGTTCCCCCCTACGAGTCTCACCTAGGGTTTTATTCCCGCTACTTCCTGGTTTCCAAGAAGTCAGGGGAAAAGAGACCTATTCTGGATCTTCGCGTGTTCAACAGATTCGTTGCCACGAGGAAGTTCAGAATGCTCACTGTCGGAGCGTTGTTCCAGTGTGTGAGAGAGGGTGATTGGTTCACATCGCTGGATCTCAAGGATGCTTACTTCCACGTCCCTGTTCGGCAGGCGCACAGGAAGTTTCTCCGCTTTGCCTTTATGGGGATGGCGTACGAGTACCAGTGTCTGCCGTTCGGCTATTCACTGGCTCCGCGAACCTTCTCGAAGTGTGTGGAGACGGCGTTGGAACCGCTCAGGCGTCAGGGAAAGAGGATTCTCTTCTACCTAGACGATCTGCTTATTCTGAGCAACTCAGAAGAGACCGCGAGAAGGGACACCATGTTGGTGATAAACCATCTCTCCTTCCTGGGTTTTGCCATCAACTGGGAGAAGAGCTCCCCGCTCCCCAGCCGGCTACGTCTACTTGGGGCTTTGCCTAGACTCAGCCACCATGACTGCGATGCTTTCGCCTCCTCGGCGAGACGCCATCCTGTCGGCGCTCTCCCGTTTTCACGTTCGCAGAAACGTGACCGCACTGTCCACCATGCGCCTGTTAGGGCTGATGGCAGCTGCCCACCCCGTGGTCCCCCTGGGTCTGCTTTTTATGCGCAGACTCCAGCGGTGGTTTGCTCGCCAACGGTTGGACCCCAGGCGACACAAGCTCAGGGTGCTCCTCGTTCCCCGTTCGGTGTCGCCAGACCTGGAATATTGGAAAGGACCCTCCGCCCTTCTCAGGGGTGTTCCCCTGGGCAGGGTGGCGTCATACGTAGTGGTCTTCACGGACGCCTCGTTGACGGGTTGGGGAGGAACGTGCCTCTCTCACTCGGTCGGAGACGAGTGGCGCACGCCCCCCACAGCACACATAAATGTGTTGGAGCTCGACGCTGTGAAGAAAGTGCTGTTGCATTTCTTTCGCCTCATTCTAGTGAGGCGGAGGCGGAGTTGCATCTCCTGTGCCCGGTTCGGGCGTTTGCTATGTACGTGAATCGCTCGGCCGCGTTCCGCTCCACACAACAGTTGTTTGTGTGTTATAGCGACGCTAGCAGGGGCCGCGCTCTCTCTAAGCAGCGGTTTTCTCGCTGGGTATGTGAGGGTGTTTGCCTAGCCTACTCTCGGCAGGGCTTGGCGCCACCGTTGGGCGTTAAAGCTCACTCCACACGGAGCGTGGCCGCTTCAACGGCTCTACTCAAGGGCGTTTCGGTGGAAGACATCTGCGCGGCTGCGTCTTGGTCTTCCCCCGGCCCCTTTGTCAGTTTTTACATGTTAGACATGTCCAGGGGCTCACTCTGCAACTCTGTGCTGGAGTCCGGGACCCCTTTTACGGCTTAAGAATATAGACATGTTCTTTAAAGCGGCGTGGTTGGATTTCCTCTCGCCGGCTGGCGAGTTGGACTTGATTACCAGTCTTACTCTCCCACCTTTTTTCAAATGAAAAACAGGCTAGGGGGTTTTCTATTGGCTCGCCAATTGTCTGGTGGTTTTGTTTACCAGTGTGGCACTCCCGCCGTTTTCTTCAAATAAGAAACGGCCGAGAGAGTCCCATTATTGGAGAGCCGGATTCCGTAGCTCCGCCCCCGGTGGTAGCGGACCTAATGGAAACCGTGTTGCTCTGGTTTTTCTTTTCCTTTTCATGGGTTCCATGAAGCACGGATTAGAGCCGGAGTCTTTACAGACTCACTTTTTTCTCCCTTGATCATTGCCTTGCTTGATCTAGGAGGAATTCGTTTTTTATTAAGCTGTTGTGTTTTACACTTCCTTGGCTTTTTGAGTCTTAATGTGCTCTGGTGACCTAGGTCGTTTTGACTGGGGTCCAGCAGGAGTAAATTGATCGGGCTCCGCTCGCAGCTTCACCTTAGCCCATAAGGCGAAGCCTAGACGGCGTAGCCTACATGAAATAGAACGATAGTTATGTTATTATAACTCTAGTTCTATGATTGTAGGCGTAGCCGTCTAGTTTCCCACCTGCTGTACCCTCCAAATGCTGAAAGAAAAGCGTGGAGGATGAGCGACGGTATACACTGCGTTATATAGACATGATACCGTGGGAAATGTGGGCGTTGCCCACGCTGATAGGTGCATAGTTAGAATTTTCAGCGCGAGCGCGCGCACGGGACAAGCCCATAAGGCGAAGCCTAAACGGCTACGCCTACAATCATAGAACTAGAGTTATAATAACATAACTATCGTTTCTCTCAATCAAAACACAAAACACGACAACTGATGCCCACAAACTTAACCCATACATGTTTTGTAATTAACAAGGACACGTTGGTGTAGTTGTGTTGAGGAATGTCACAAATTTCACTGTAACTTCGCCGTTAATGTGCAGCAACCGGGTCTTCCGTTAGCCAATGGGATGAATGCTCATAGCTTCATATATTGCCGTGGAGGGATTACATTGCAATGAGTGGAAAACCCCCTGCTTCGAAAAAAGAAGCACATGGTCCTCCGTTAGGGGCGTTGCTAGACCTAGAGTTTTACTGGGGCACAGGCCCCCAACTGCCAACACTTTTTTTTTTACGTGTGCACAATATGAAATAGATGGATACAGAAGGGTATGTACGAGCGTCAAAATCATTGTCACTGTCATACTGTAGGCTATATTAAAGCACTGGTAAAGGTAAAGATGCAAAGATGGATTCATGAGTACCGTACAATGATATTTATTTAAACACATACACATCTCAAAGATTTACAAATAAGGTAACTGACAAATAAACAAAAAGTCTCTTTATGACCTTCACCTCTTTATCAGGAGAAGTCTACACATCTATATTTATTTAGAAGCTGTGTGGAAACAGCATAATTTTGCCAGAACGACATGTACTAAAAAGACAAGAAACAAGGTTTAAAACTAATAGAATTTCAGACTTAAGGTGAGGTGGCTCATTACCACCAATCAACCTGGAAAATGTTATAGAACCATCAAAGCTCTTAAATTAAACTAAATAAGGCCATACACTACTGCATAGAGCCTTTTCAAATGATAATTTTTTCACTATTAAGCTGTATCGCCGCGCCTTCATGGTGGCAAAGCGGTCAATAACTTGGCTTTGACTCACTTTGCATAGTTGCTCCTTTTCAATGGACAAAAGAGAAAGTTGGTGAAGCCTTCCTTGCCCCATGGTTGACCTAAGCCAGGTGTGGAGCCTTCTCGACACACTGAAAGATCGCTCACAACTACAACTGTTTACAGGAATTGTGAGTGCAATCTGAATTATCTGTGTCAGTGTTGGGAACATTGTTGGATCCAGTATGTTAAAAACACCCTGTATATCCATAATTTCCTTTTTTGTGTTACAGAATTTTTTGTCCACTAAAACTTCCACAAGTTTTGAAGACAGACAATTTTTCATTCATTATTAATTTTCCGCGTGTTTACCTGCACGCATGGTGTGTGTGTGTGTGTGTGTGTGTGTGTGTGTGTGTGTGTGTGTGTGTGTGTGTGTGTGTGTGTGTGTGTGTGTGTGTGTGCTATAAAACTACAGGCAACAGACGCTCAGTATTGAAAAACTGGTGCTAATTATGTGGGCAACATTCTCTAACAGCAATCAAGTCGTCATTGTTTGTGTCAAACAAGTTGTGAATTTGTTGTAACGTTAAAACAGGAGATGACTTACTCTGTGCTGTTTCCTATGGAAAGCCAAGAAGGCCACAATCCGGCCCTAGAATGGCGGGGTAAAAGTGCAAAACCGCACGGAATCCGTACGGTTTGGCAAGAATTCCGTACGGTTTTGAATGACTAATAGCCGTGGCTATTACGCCTCGTTTCCACATACGTATGTTTTTCGTATCCGTACTTCCGTAAATTTACGGAAGGGGTCGCTAGTGCTTTACGTACGGACATGAATTTATTTACGGACAGCCAAAAAGATGGGGGAACGCATGATAATGGCCGTTTTTCGGAGACCGGTACTGTGGAATATGAGGATCGACATCTACCGCGATAAGAACAAAACCAACCAGGCTTGGAAGGAGATCGGTGAGGAGTTTGGCCTGCCAGGTAATTACATGTTTTGTGAAATATATTTAATTAAAAAGAGCGGGTTACCGTTGATAGCATGGTTGACCAATTCATGTTAGCTAACTAGTTTTAAGCTAATAATGCCGAATCAATACAGCCGTATTGTTCATAAATTGGTTATTATGACAGGTAGGCTATTTTACCCCTTGCATAGTGTTATAAATATCCCAATTTACTCAAGCATAACACAATAGGGTAGGCCAGATTACTTTGAAATGTTTAATGTTGAAAAGTAAACTTTTTTTATTGTCTTCCCAATAATATGGAATATGTTGCTATACCCAAACCTGATACTGTAGTATACTGTACTGTAGTACAGAGGTTTTCTTTTAGACCAAGCATAAATTGAATGAAGTAATATAAAATCATAGGATCATTAATGTTTATTGTAATGTAGAGTTATCTGAAAATTGCAGTTATTATTTGAAATGGCAACAACTTAATATCTATTTCCCTTGTGCGCTCACAGAAAAAGACTGTAAAAAAAGGTGGCGCGACCTGAGGGATCGATATGTGAGGGAAAGGAGGGAGGCATCAGAAACCACAGCCAGTGGCAGCGCTGCCAGCAACAGGAGGCCCTGGTGCCATGCTGGACTGATGGCCTTTATAGACCCCTTCGTGGCATCCAGGATGACGACCAGCAACATGCCAGAGAGTTGTGGGAATGGTGTGGATGAGAGTGTGAATGAGAGTGAGATTGAGAGTGTGCATGAGAGTGAACGGGAGGCCTTCTTGGCAGCTACCAACTCCAGCATGGAAGATTTTGTGAATGTGAATGTGACTGAGAATGTGATGAATGAGACTGTGGCGAATGAGAGTGTGGAGAATGAGAGTGTGGTGAATGAGAGAGTGAATGTGCAAGTGAATGCAGGTCGGGCGGCAGGTTCTGCTGTTGCTCCGGGCAGGAAGAGGAGGGCTGGAAGGGCAGAGGCACCCATGCCAGCCTTTGAGCGTAACCTGATGCTCGCCCTGGAGAGAACAGCTGGCCCCAGTGTCCCTACTAGTCCGGTCGTGGATGAGGACCACCATTTCTTGCTCAGCCTCCTGCCATCACTGCGGCGGCTGGAGCTTAGCAAGAAGGCATTCTTGAAGCTACAGATACATCGCCTGATGTATGAGGCAGAGTTTCAATGTAAGTGGGCAATGGTTACAATATACCTGTTAATTGTTATTGCAAATATTTCCCTGACTTGATCGACCTGTCGCTATAACCTGGCTGTTCTGTCTTTTTGTCATTTGGCTTTTTCAGAACAAACTCCTGTGACCTGGTGACTCCTGTTCTTTTAATTTAAAATGTTACAGTTCTATTTTTTTAAATTAAATAAAATCACTTGATTGTTTATAAAAAAGATTGTTTATGATTTGGTTCTTTTCACTTTAAAGCAAATAAGATAATGTTACAAGTACTCATAGAGCAAATTATCTGACAAGATTATATGACAAACCACAAATAATTTACTTTATCAGCCTGAAAAAAATATCCTATCATAACCTATGCAAATATTTATTCATAACACAGTGAAGATGCGTGTTCAGAAAAGTATACTGTACAAATTCATATGGGTTTAAGGGACGGGAAGTTTGCTCTTTATTGATGTGAGTGGCCCTGAAAAGGGCCTTTTTTTATGAAGATGATGGTATCAAACTACATTATTCTGCCATGAAACCTCGCCAGCAGCGCTGTTGAAGTAGGTCATGAACCTCTCCCTCTCCTGCATCACTTCCTTGGTGGAGTTGTTGGTTCCAAGACGCCTGCCTCTTTCCAAGGGGACTGCTTCGTCACTTGATGGAGGTTTGGCCTCTGTTGACCTCAGCAGGTTGTGGAGGATGCAGGTTGCCTTTACACAGGCTTCCACATGCTCAGGATTTTGCCCCATCACTCGGTAGTACATGTGGAACCTGGATGCAAGGATCCCAAAGGCACACTCGACCACCAGACGAGCCCGAGACAGACGGTAGTTAAACAACCGCTTCTGCCTTGTCAGGTTGTTTCCAGGGTAGGGCCTCATGATGTGCTTCTGCAGAGGGAAGGCCTCGTCCCCCACAAACACGTGTGGCATCTCACCAAGGAAGGCTTCTGTCAGCTGGGATGTGGAGTGTGCCTGCTTGAAGGGCTTTTCCGAAGGCAGATGCTCTCAGGGTACCGCCATCACTCCCTTTCCCATAGGCACCGACGTCCACCATCCGGAAACAGTAGTTTGCATCCACTACTGCCAGCAACACAATCGAGAAGGTCCCCTTATAATTGTGGTACATGGAACCTGAGCAGGGTGGAGCCCGGATCGTGACGTGTTTCCCATCTATCGCACCAATGCAGTTGGGAAAGTCCCACTCCTTCTCGAACTCCTCTGCGATGGCTCTCCATTCCTCCTCTTTTGGCATCTGCATGTGAGTGCTCACAAAGCCATCCCAGATGGCATTTGCGACCTCTGGCACGATGCGTGAGATTGTGGAAACACCAACCCGAAAGCTGTACCCCAAGGACTTGTAGGAGTCCCCTGTTGCCAGGTATCTAAAATCAGAAAGACAAAAATAATGTTACATTACAGGTAATTTACTATTAAGGGCTGCAGCGATTTTGATTACAATGTAATCAATGCTTAGACATGCCACACACATCTTGCTCTTACAAAGCTGTAAATTGTGCTGTTTTCTGTATATATCACCAAATACTAATGTCAACATCTGATGGCATTACTGTTGTGTGTGTGTGTGTGTGTGTGTGTGTGTGTGTGTGTGTGTGTGTGTGTGTGTGTGTGTGTGTGTGTGTGTGTAGGCTATTAGTGTGTGTGTGTGTGTGTGTGTGTGTGTGTGTGTGTAGCCTATATCTCTTTAATAAAATAATATAAAGTATTTCGAACATAAAACATGCAAGCAGGATTATAGTTATTATAATTATAGTCCTATCAATAAGCTTACCTCAAACAGATTGCCAGGCGCTCCGCAGGGGAGATCGCCTGGCGGTAGGTGGTATCCTGCCGAGCGATTTTTGGACCCACGACGGACAGAACAGAATCGAACATCAGCTTGGGCAGTCGGAAGAAGTTTTTAAAAGCATCTCCATCCCCGAGTCGCAGCTCCTGGACCAGCCGGTGATAAGCGCCAAACTCCAAGCGCTTGGCCAAAAACTGCCTTGTCCAGCATGATGCCCTGCGTCTCTGCCATCTCTGGCGATTGCGCCAATATAGATAAGCGATGGCGAGCACTCTCACTCGTGTTGGTGTCATCGCAAAGTCTATTTAACAAAAATAAAAATGAGCGCTAAAATTATTGAGGGAAATCACAGCAGTAGACTATAATTATATAATAATAAATTAGGCCTATACAAATAATACAATCAACATACAATCAAATCCGACTGTATTTTATATTAAACTCATACAAACGAATGATCAAACAGATATCTGACCGTTATTTATGTAAAACATATGATATATTAAACTGATCTGTAACCATTATAACCATTTCATATCAAAATGATGAAGTATAGAGGATCTGAAAACAGAAATACTCACAATTTGTCTTCCAAACTCAAAAGCAAGCGAGCTAGCAAAACTTTCATCCGGTATCTCCGTAAAACGACGGCGAAAGTTAAATTTTTTGAACGTATATTACGGACATACCGGACAGAAATTTTACGGAGGGGAGGAGTCTCGGAGGAAAAACTGACATTTCGGAGAATCACATTGGAATGAATGGACTTTCGGTCGGAGACGGTTGGATCGCATACGAGAATGTACGTATGTGGAAACGAGGCGTTAAGATAAACAATATATTACATTGACACAGACTAGTGCTTGAGCCCCCGGTACGCCACGTGCCCCCGGTACGCCACGTGCCCCCGCTACGCAACGTGGTCCCGCTACGCCACAGGCCCCCGCTAAGCCACAGGCCCCCGCTATAAAACAATTTTCTATTAGGCTATCATCATTACCGTAACATTCCTACATTTTACATTACAAATACGACATAAAGACGCTCTCAGGCGCAAACGTAGCCCCCGCTACGCCACAGGCCCCCACTACGCCAGTTGATCCAGTAACTTTACTTCGATTACTAAATTCAAGCATTATACTTCGATAAAAGCAACTCTTTCTATTAGGCTATCATCATTACCGTAACATTCCAACAGACTATAGCCAAAATTAGCTGACGTTACAAAGAGTATTTCGGAATCATTTCACTACCGTTTTGGAACTGACTTACCTCCAACGAAAAGCAATTTGGCTGCAATAGGCTTCGCCTCTTGTTGTCGCCGTTGTGTAGGCCAAATTACCTCTATCCAGCCCTGCTCCGACTCGAGGTCTTCCCTGCAGTTAACCGTTATTTTTTTATTTCTGTATGCATCACGTATGACGGATGTATTTTCTGCTCTAACGGAGCCGTCTTGGAAATAAAACAAACCAAACATTGTCATTGTTAGACCCGGAGATATTAGGTGCTCACTGCTCAATTTCAAATAGAACACTAACCGTCCGCGCCAAGTGTATTTGAGTAAACCACCGATTGGCGCGCTAAATACATTCTACATTCTCATTGGACGTCGATTTGCAGCCGCACACTGATTGGATGGCCGTTATAAACTTGCTATTTTCAAATTTTGGTTCTAGCCTTGGATTTTCTTTAATAGTTAGTCGTTGGAGCTAGTAAAAGTAGCCATTTCAGTATTATTTATCTGTAATTTTTTGATAAATTCAACACTTTGGTTGTGATGATGTATGAAATAACCCATTCCATCAACTTACAAGTGGAATTTATGGAAATATACTTAAATAAACTTCTAATAAAGTGAAATTAAAGTACACAAAAAATGAAGCATTTTAATAGTGTATTACTAATTGTACTTTTCAGAATCACACTGAATGACAACTATAAGTTTTTGCAATTTAGCATACTTTTTCTAAGTACACTGAAATACAGCTTAAAATTAACTTGCATTAAAGTGAACTGTAAGGAAGTATACTTAAATACACTACTAATAAAGGGAAATTTAAGTATACTTTAATAAAGCATTTTAATAGTGTATTACAAAGGACTTGAAACGAAGTGTACTTTTCAGAAGTACACTAAAATACCACTTTAAGTATGTGCAACTTAGTATACTTTTTCTAAGTACACTGAAATACAGCTTAAAATGTATTTGCATTAAAGTGCACTTTATGGAAGTACACTTAAATACACTTCTAATGAAGTGAAATTAAATTACACTTTAAAAAAGTATTTTAATAGTGAATTCCAAAATACTTGAAAATGAGTGTACTTTTCAGAAGTACACTTAGGTACAAATTACAATACACTTACAATAAAGTACACTTTTTTATAAGTACACTAAATTACCACTATAAGTATTTGCAATTTAGTATACTTTTTCTAAGTACACTTAGGTACAATTTAAATAAACTTAAAATAAAGTATACTTTTTAAAAGTACAAAGCAATACCACTTTAAGTATTGCAGAATTAGTATACTTATTTTTAAGTACGTTAAAGTTTAATTTAATGACATCTATTGCGAAGTACACTTTTTTAAAAGTATACTTTAAATTAAGCACAAAAAGTAAAAGTATACTTAGACTAACTTTTGTATAATTGAATTATACTTGTAATACACTAAAGTATACTACTTTTTCACCTGGGTTCCGTAAAAAACATTCAACAGAGCATGCATTAATCGAGCTGTCTAACATAATTTCATGGACAATAGTAAGTTTGCCATTGGGATCTTTTTAGACCTAAGCAAAGCATTCGATACCGTTAACCACAGTATTCTGATTTCCAAATTAAATAGATATGGAGTGGAGGATATTGCCCTGAACTGGTTTAAAAATTATCTAACTAACAGACAACAATATGTGTCGCTTAATGGCTGTTCTTCTACCAAGTCCAGAATCATAGGGGTGCCACAGGGTTCAATACTGGGCCATTTATTATTTTGGATTTATATAAACAATTTAGCCATGTCGTGTAAACATCTTTTTCCTGTTATAATTAACACTTAACGTGAAGAAATGTAACTTTGTGATCTTTTGCAACACAAACAAGTCTTACCCCAAAGAACAAGCAAAAGTACTCATTAAAGGACAATTCCGGTATTTTGATCATTGAGCCCCCTTTCTGGTTTGTTTAGGATGAAATAGAGTGGGTGACACCGAAATTTGAACGATTAGTCCTTTCTCGGGTATTTGGCTCATTTTGAATCGCTCCTGCCTGCTTCACAATGGTTGTCTGTGTGCATACACAAACCTGTCAACCCAGCAACCCTAAACGTTCGTTTTCAAAAATGTGCAAGTAACCGAGTGGTTAGGGGCATTCGTGAAGTAAAAAAAAAAAATATCGGCGCAATATATGGTTTCTGTCGTGTTTTATTGCACATTTATCGCAAGTTGGTTTCAGTTGGAAGACTCATTACTGCACGTTGATATTACTCCGCCGAACCGGAAAGGTGGGCTGTTTACGTTGGTTTGAAGTCTTGTACCGTGAGCACCTCGGATTAGGGAAAATCACATAGAAAATCACTGAAAATGGATTATGAAAGGTGGCTTCTGGAGGACGCACTCGATTTTGAGTTTGACGGCAGAGGATATCGTTTTGAACCAGAATTCCCCCAAGAGGAGCTACGTGAGATGGAGGCTAGGGCTACGGAGGCGCCTGAAGCTCCGGCTGAAGCGGTCCCCAGGATCACGGGAAATTGGTGGTGTGCCTGTGGGAAGTGCAGGCAGATGCCGACGGAAGTCGAAAGTAGGTGCTGCACGGAGTGGGACCTTGTGCGAAAGTTTATATGCGGTTGTGAGGTATCTGAAAAAACAGTTCCAATTAGCAACTAACACGGATGGAAACCATATATTGCGCAGATTATTTTTTTTTTAAACCTCACGAATGCCACTAACCACTCGGTTACTTGCCACTCGGCAAGACAACCATTGTGAAGCAGGCAGGAGCGATTCAAAATGAGCCAAATACCCGAGAAAGGACTAATAGTTCAAATTTCGGTGTCACCCACTCTATTTCATCCTAAACAAACCAGAAAGGGGGCTCAATGATCAAAATACCGGAATTGTCCTTTAATGGATCAGAAATTATGCAAGTAAAAGCTACCAAATTTTTGGGAATTTTAGTTGATGAAACTTAACTGGTCAAATCATATAGACCTGGTTTGCAAAAGGTCCACGAAGATCATGGGCATATTAAGAAAAGTGTGGCCTCTAATTCATCCTTCTGCTCATTTAACGTTATACTATAGCTTTTTGTTTCCATATTGGAACTACTGTAATCTGGTCTGGGCAGCTTCATATCCCAACCATCTCAAGAAATGATGTATCATTCAGAAGCGATTCTTAAGATTCATCTCACATTCAAACAGATATGCTCCATCAGCACCACTTTTTATAATTTTTTCTATTTTGCCAATTCACAAATTAATCAGATATGTTTATTCATTCACGAGTTTATTTACAGAAACCAAGATCTCCCGCTTTCAGTCTTTGTTTACTCACTCATTTAACGTACATTCACATCGTACTAGACACAGCAATAATAACAACCTATCTTTACCCTTTTCCCGCACATCACATCATCAATTTAGTATGTCTTATAGAGGCCCTGCATTATGGAATGTATTACCTCCCTTACTAAAATCCATATCATCCCACTCTTCAAAAAGCAGCTTAAAAAACATCTGATCTTTTCATGAATCATCTTATCACAGATTTTTTTGTATTTTTGATTTATTTATTTACTTTGTCTCCTTATTTTCTAAAGTTTATTTTTTAGCCTTATAAATATTATTTGATTGTGATTATCGACAGGGGTGGAACTCTTGTACAAGCCCATTGGGCTTCGTTCCCTCCTTGCACCATTACTGTGAATGTATGCTAAATAAATAAACCTAAACCTAAGATAGTGAGCGACTCTGCGGTCCGGAGAGCGGCAGGGAGCTCGTTTCACCACTGAGGTCCCAAAACCGAGAAAAGTTGTGACTTTGCTGAACGGCCTTTGCTAGCTCTTAGCGATGGCGGTACCAGACGTCCAGCTGAGGTAGTGGAGAGGAGGGATCAAGCTGGGGTGTGTGGCTTGAGCAATGCTTGGAGGTAGGCAGGGGCAGTTCCAACGACTGCCTTGTATGCCAGTACCATCGTCTTAAATTTGATGCGAGCTACTACAGGGAGCCAGTGGAGGTCCCGGAAGAGGGGGGTCACATGGGAGAACTTCGGAAGGTTGAACACGAGGCGCGCTGCCGCATTCTGGATGCGCTGCAAAGGTTTAATCGCAGAGGCAGGAAGTCCAGCCAGGAGTGAGTTGCAGTAGTCGAGGCGGGAGATGATGTCATTGGACTAGAAGCTGAGCTGCTACCCTTGTGAGGAAGGGCCGGATTCTGCGGCTGTTGTAAAGTGCAAATCTGCAGGATCGGGCCACCGCAGTGATGTTTGCGGTGCAGGATAACTGATTGTCCAATACCACACCGAGGTTTCTGGCAGTTGGAGAAGGAGATACAGTGATGTTCTCAACGGTGACCAGTAAGTCCATGTGTGGACAATCTTTCCCTGGGATTAGGAGGAGCTCGGTTTTGTTGAGGTTAAGCCTCAAGTGATGGGCTTAACATTACCTTAGGTGATGTCCAGGTGCTGACGTCCGCCCGACATTCCGATATGGGTGTTGCAATCAGGGCTTTATCAGATAAGGCGAAAGAGACAAATAGACAATAGACAAATAGCTGAGTGTCGTCAGCATAGCAGTGATAGGAAAAGCTGTATGATGCAATTACAGAGCCCAGAGATCTGGTATAGAGGGAGAACAGAATAGGCCCCAGTACAGAGCCTCGAGGGACACCAGTTTCAAGCGTGCAAGGTTTGGACAAGGAACCATTCCATGTCACTTGATAGGTGCGGTTCATCAGGTAGGATGTGACCCAAGAAAGAGCAGATTCAGCGATGCCAAGTTCGGCAAGAGTGGTAAGGAGGATCTGGTGGTTCACCGTGTCAAATGCTGCGGACAGGTCGAGGAGAATGAGAACCGATGAGAGGGACGAGGCTCTGGCAGCACGGAGGGACTCAGTCACCGCGAGGAGAGCCGTCTCAGTGGAGTGTGCCTTCTTGAAGCCTGACTGGTGAGGGTCAAGCAGGTTGTTGGATGAGAGGTAGGAGGACAGTTGGTTAGCAACGGCACGTTCCAGTGTTTTAGAGAGGAATGAAAGAAGAGATACCGGTCCGTAGTTCTGGATGTCGGTGGTATTAAGAGTTGGTTTTTTGAGGAGAGGCTTTATTCTGGCAATCTTGAAAGACGCTGGAACAATGCCTGAAGTTAGAGAGGAGTTGATAAGTGAGGTGAGAAATGGCAGGATGTCGCTTGAGACATCCTGGAGGAGAGAGGAGGGGATAGCGTCAAGGGGGCAGATGGTGGCATGGTTAGATGTTATTATTCTGTTGACCTCGTCAGAGGTGAGAGGGCTAAATTGGGTAAAGACAGAGGAGGGGATGGGAGGAGGGAGGATGGAGGCAGGGATAAAAGAGGAGCTAATGTCCTTCACTTTCAGGGTAAAGCAGTTAACAAAGTCATCAGCAGTGAGGCAGGAAGGAGGTGGGGGTGAGGGAGGGTTGAGGAGGGACGAGAACAGAGAAGACAGTTTCCTGGGGTTTGAGGCGAAGAAGTTGATTTTGGTCCGGTAGAAGGCAGATTTGGTTGTTGACACACTAGTGGTGAAATCAGAAAGAAGGAAAAGATAGTGAGATAGATCATTAGGACAGTCTGATCTCTTCCATTTCCTCTCAGCTGCCCGCAACTTTGTTCTACAAGTCCGCAGAGGATCGGACAGCTAAGGAGAGGGGGGGTGAGGATCGCGCTGGTCTGGAGTGGAAGGGACAGAGGGAATCCAAGGAGGAGGAGAGGGAGGATAGCAGAGTGTCTGAAGATTCATCTGTAGATAGGTGAGAGAATCGTTCGGTAGAGGGTAGTGAAGACAGAACAGTAGAGGCAAACGTAGAGGGAGAGAGGGATTTGAGGTTACGGCGAGTGGTGACAATGTGGGGACTCGAGAGGAGGGGGGAGAGGATTTCAAGGGGAGAGAAAAATCAACAAAGTGATGGTCAGACACGGGGAACAGGGTAATGGAGAGAGCAGAGGTGCCGCAGGACCTAGTGAATATTAGGTCAAGCTGGTTCCCGGCCCTGTGTGTGGAAGGAGAAGGAGAAGACCTTTGACTTTGTTAAGTCAAAGGTGGCGAAAAAGTTGGTTAGTTCAGGTCAGCCTATAACAGCCAAGACATCAGCCTATAACAGCCAAGACCAGTACCGCGGGAAGTAGGGGTGCTGGGGGTGCTGCAGCACCCCCTGTCTGAGGCCCTGTCTTATCACAGTCACAGAAAACGATCATTTCTAAAAACTCTGGCCAAAGTGGAGATTTCTGAAAATGCCGGTTATGTGTTGTCGTGTCAACGGGGAGAAACAGGATTTTAGGTTCTGAAGCGTCACATTATGCACCAGGAAATACTTAACGTCATGTGAGCGCCCGCTGTACCGTATTGGTCCGAACATAAACACAAACCCCATTGTAAGACAACCTATATTTGTAAAAAGGATTTGAAGACCAGATCTAGTTTTTATAAATAAATAAATTGTATTCATTGAAATAATATACGAAAATAGAATAAAACACTGCATTGCCACTAAACAGTAGTGCAAATAGGCCGTACCAAAGACTATTCCTGACACTCCTCTGCCCCGCTGTGTTCGCTCTGGCTGTGGTCGCTCCGCACTGTTTCGGCCCGTGGCAAAGTGAGTCATCCTCGCTGCTGTCCAAGGCATTTTGAGACGCAGCATTTATTTAATGCTCATATGACCTAGAGCTGAAAAAAGTTATATGAAAAAGTGTGAGGGGAGCGGTGGTGCGCTAAACTTGTTCTGTGAGCAGCTGGATGTGAACCATGGTGTGAACACAACGATCGATTTTCGACTGTGCGCGCATGCATTGGTGTAAATTGAGCTGCGCTGCTATATATCTTTTTTATCAATGTAGCGAGTTGCGAGTCTAGTGCAGGCTGAGTTTTTTTTTTCCAGCACCCCCTGCTGAGAATACGTTCCCGCGGCTATGGCCAAGACACAACTTTAACGCAACTCAAGGTGCGTGATGACGTCACGCAGGTAGTAGCAGGTGCATGCGAAGCTCACCGCATCCCCACGGAATAATGAAATACTAATTAAACAGGTCTAAGTTACGGATTTCTTTTACTATTCTCGGAATTAAAATTGCGTACTTTTCGTCAACTTCATGCAGCCTGAAAAATCGGGCACTACGAAAAGACCCAGAAAAATACTTTCTTCGAGTGAGACGGAAGAGAGCCATCCTTCCAAACAAACCAACATCGTCATGTCGAGCTTCGAGAAAGAGATCAGTGGCCGGCTAACAAATATTGAAACTCAATTAGCCAAGCTTGACAAACTGGAGGTAATAAAAAACGTACTCGCCGAAATCTCGGCCTTGAAAGCTTCTCTTGACTTCGCAAACAACCAAAACGCGGACATGCGAACGAAAAACAAAGTGCTTGAAATGAATATAAAGGAGCTGAAAACTACCACTTCATCGATTCAAAGGGAGAATAAACAACTAAACAACGCCGTGCTTGAATTAAAGTGCAGGAGCATGAGAAATAACATTGTCATCTAGGGGCTCGAGGAAGATGAGAAGGAGGACTCCACCATAACCGAGCAAAAGGTGAAAACCTTCCTGAAAGTCTCTCTGAAAATGCCAGCTGCTGATTTGGCTATGATGGACTTCCAGAGGGCTCATCGCTTTGGGAAAGTGACCATCGACAAGCCACGGCCTATCGTAGCGTGCCTCTCCCACTTCAAAATGAAATTCGCTATCATGGGAAGAGGACGGGAGCTAAAAGATTCACCCCTGGGTCTGAACGACCAATATCCCAAAGAAATCATGGACAGGAGACGTATTCTTGTTCCCATACTCAAGGAGAAGCGTAAAGAGAAACAAAAGGTGAAACTGGTGGTTGACAAACTATGGCCCCGTTTACACAAAGGGAAAACGCAGATATTTCCACGCGGTTTGGCCTCTCATTTACACGAAAACACAGTTTTTATCACAGAAAACAATCATTTCTAAAAACTCCGGCCGAAGTGGAGATTTCTGAAAACGCCGGTTATGTATTGTCGTGTCCACGGGGAGAAACAGGGTTTTAGGTTCTGAAGCGTCACATTATGCGCCAGGAAATGCTTAACGTCATATGAGCGCCCTATGTTTACAGTTTGTTTGTTACAGGAAGACCCTCGTGTTATTCGTTGTTGATGATTCTGAGGATTCTGATTGGCTTTCATGGCTTTATCCTTCTCCCTACACTGCCGCCCATAGGTTTGGCATAGTTATAATGGCGCTCGACGGCGTATTTATGCGTTTTGATGTAAACGACAACTTTTTTGAAAACGATGTTGTGTGCACAATGTTATTTTGGAAAACGGAGGGGGGGAAATATTCGTTTCTATAAATACCCTGCTACGTATAAACGTGGCCTATATGTCAACAACGAGCTCTACAAGGAGCCCACCAAAATCGACTGGCTGTGATACAGCTGCTGTGCGGCTGACCAGCTCTCCAGGGGCTACTTTCATCCATCATGGCTGGGACAAGCGGCTGTACGGGACCTCGGCGACCATCCAACCTGCGACACAGCAGCGGCCCACCTCCGCAACGACACATGCGCCAGTGAGAAAGTCAATTGCGCCGGATGCAAGATAGGGCCCACTGTGTACCTTTTCAAATATCTAACCTGAATGCAACCGAGAAATCGCCTCAAACATATCATGCGTTATGCTCTGTAGCTGCACCATACAACATCCCTTTTAACGTTCCATGCTTCTGTGGCAGGTTGAGCTATACCTCTGGCCGGTCGCGGGGTATGATTGGCCGAGCCATAGCCATTCTGATTAGGGGGGCAGACTATATTTTAATATAAGGTCGGTGGACGTCATCGGGAGTGTTGCATATTCTTGAAGAAAGTAGTCCAATCCCGGGTTGCTTTTAATTGACTTTATTTGGTATAAAGTCGGCATGTTTCGGTATGGTAACTGAAGCTTAAGGGAGGGAATTGTATCTAACGTGTGTGAGAGGAAAATACCGTGATCTACTTCAAGCCCCCGGGCTTAGGCCCGGGGTGGCTCTCTGCCGTCTACCTATTAATCTCTCCCTCTGGAGTTCGAAATCACCCGCTAGAGAGGACGTCAAGTGGGCGTGGCCGGGGTGACGTAATGGCTTCGGCTTCTTCACCTAACTAATGCCGCTTTTCCACTGCATGGTACCAGCTCGACACGACTCGACTCGACTCGACTCAGCTCGCATTTTTTGCGTTTCCACCGCGATCTGGTACCTGAAGTGGCTGCTTTTTCTAGTACCGCCTCGCTCTAGGTTCCAAGCGGCTGAGCCGATGCTAAAAGGTGACGTCGGCAGACGGCCGGCCACTGATTGGCCAGAGAGTGTGACGAAGTCACGAGAGCGACATGGCAACCATGCTGGTAAAAGCCATAGCAGCGCCGCAGCCAACATATTCCACTTCTTCAACTTCTTCAACATGCCAGCTAATAATACGAACACGAATACCATCGCATCGATGTCCTCTATTGTTGTTATGTTGGTTCTGTCCATGTGTGGGTTGCGTAGGTCTCGTTTGCGTCGCGTACAAAAATATGTCACAGCCCTTTCGCGGAGCCGACCCCGCCCACGTCCAGGAGGTACTATTTGCGGTGGAAAAGCACCCGTGCTGCTACCGTGTCGAGTCGTGTCGTGTCGAGTCGAGCTACATGTGCGGTGGAAAAGCGGCATAAAGGTGATGCCTTCTGTGGTGGTGCAGCCTTCAATAAGGTCTTGCTCCCCTTGTGGCTATGTGAGGGTAATGCAGCTTCTTAAAATACTTAACAGGAGGGATATGTCCTACCCGTTGTTTTGCTTCCGGGGCGTCCATTACTCGGTGGCGTAGGCTGGAAGTTGGCTGCTTCGCATAGCGTTGCTAACAAATTAGGTGCTGGTTTGGGATCACCTGGAGGTAGGCTGCTATTAATTCACTATTCTCGTCAGTCAACATGTGTAAACTAAAAGCTATCTCTTCTCCGGTTTTGCTGTTAGCCGTAGATGAGCTGCGACTTCGCTCTCCATGACCGGCTGTTCCAAGCTGAGGCATTCATCGGTCCCATGCCTTGAAGTGGATCGTGGCCAATTACCCCCGACGTCAACGAAGGGCTGCTGTTCTGTAACGCCACAAATTCAGTCTTGCATGCATGACGACCTGCATGCGCAATTTATTGTTTTCTTTGTTTTATGTGTATTCGCCTATGCAGAGGTGTGCTGCCCGTCTGACCTGCTTGCCCTGCATGTGAGGGGAAAAACGGTCTGTCTAGTTACTGGACCAGATGAAATGAGACGGAGAGGTAATAAAGTCTGTCGGCACGAGGACCTTGGATTTATTAAGTAAAGTGGCAACGGTTATACAGAGTCATAAAGCGTGAGAGATCGAATATGTCTAAGTCCCTAATCAGCGCTGATGGTTCGTCCAGAGCTTCGCCTCCGTGGAAGGTCTGCTTCAGAAGAAGATCAAGAGTCCCAGTGTGATACAGTCTTATGCTGTATCCTCCTCTCGATGAGGTGTGTGCGTTTGAGGTGTGTGTGGTTCTGTGTGTTTTTGCTTGACCTTGGCTCTCAGGCCCTAGTATATCCATGTGTATCTCTTGTGTTCCTCCTAACGAGGGAGAGCTCCTTTGTGTCACCTGTGTCCTCGAAGTATCTCTTGTGTGTTAAATTAATGTGGCTCTCCCGTTCTTGAGGATGACTGGTGTCCACCATCTGCCTGGCTGAGAAATGGGGCCTTCGGCTCCGGCCTTGACCTGACTATATATTATCATGTTTGTGTTTGTTGGGTTAGAGCAAGAGTTGACTATATTGTAATGTGTCTGCCATGTGATGTCCTCATCAGGCTAAGGTAGGAGTTAGCTATATTTATAATGTACATGTGATGTACTCAGCAGGTTATTTTGCCCAACACATGACATGCTGCTTATTGTTTGTGCTAATGTGGTTATGCAGTGTTGTTCGGCTCCTGGCTCTGCTTGACCTGCATGCACAATCTATCGTTTTCTTTGCTTTATAGGCTACGGCTACGCAGTGGTGTGCTGCCCATCTTCTCTGCTTGACCTGCATGCACGGTTTATCGTTTTCTTTGTTTTATAGGCTAAGGCTACGCAGTGGTGTGCTGCCCATCTTCCCCGCTTGCCCTGCATGCTGCTTTATGCTTTTGTTTGTTTAATTTGTCTGTTCTATTCATTTAACTGGGAGTTTATTGGTCCAGTCTGCTAATTTATTGTGTACAATCTTGTTTGTCCCAGGTGGTGACCAGACATGTAATTAGTATCTAGTATTTCTAATAAATTATATTTACTTAACTCAAGTCTCTGGCCCAGATTGTACAAACTTTTATTGCCTAAAGCTTTTGTAGCGTCTCGGGGTTGGCTATAGCACATGTTAGCTAGCACAGTTCTGGTCCTTGGGTATCCCCTCCCCTAGGTGGCGTTGTCGACATTCAACAAATTCTTGCCACAGTCACACTTCCATAAAACATTCACCACCATTGATATAACAGACCTATCTGTTTGTGTGGTCCCCCTTTTTTTGCGGCCTGAGCGTCTACTGAGAACATAGATGGACACATACATACATTAAAACATTGTGTACCTCTTCAAATATCTAACCTGAATGCAACCGAGAAATACATCAAACTTTCCATGCGTTTTGGGAATCCATAACGAAGTGCAAGAATAAACTAAAATCATGTTTGAGGATGACTATCTTGGAGTCTGTCTGACGGGGCCTGCCTGTAATTCCAACAACACATTGATCCGACGTCTCAATGGTCCGAAATATTTCCCATTAGATCGACATGCCACGATGCCGACGGTTCAATGTTCCGAAAACGGAACCCATTCGTCCGAAGGTCCATTTGTCTGACTTTTCAAAAAGGAGGCGCATTAGGCCGACGGTTCAATATGCCGAATAGGCCTACACAGAGCTATAGAGAGAGAGCATGGACATATTATAAAATGGACAACGGATTCAAAAATGGAGCCTATTCATTCCTATGTAAACTGCTCAATGGCGCAGGGCAACAACAAGGAGAGATATGCTTCCGCATCGTGGGTCTATGGCCACGCCCTACTTCATGACGTACCGGATGCAGAAATATTTTTGTTTTTTTAGCATTGTAGCATCATAAGCGAGAGGTCTGAGCGATAGCAGTCGCATTGTTTACCGACCATGGAAGTAATCCCCCGATGATTCTCTATATGTTTAACAATTATTCTTTTAGATTAGTTTGCCCCTTTTTGACTTTATAAGAAAAGCACCTTGTATGTACCTTTTTGAATGTTAAAACTTTAATAATAATTACCACTCGTTTTTTTAATACATTTCTGTTTCTGAAACGAGAATCAAATGCCCAATATATACACTGACCCATCAGCTGGTGTACCCAGGGAACTCACAAGGTTTTAGGAAGCAAAGGAGTCTGAAATGACCCCACATGGTATCATGGACCTATTATGTGTGGGTGCAATAAATAAGACACATGATGGTGGCGGTGCCAGCCCCACGTCAGGTTTAAAAAACAAGTAATACTGAAACTGAATCTCAAACTTGATCCTGAAATGTATTGAACATGAAATATTGTTCAGGCAGAGGGCTGTGGCCGCAATCGATGGAGGAGGTAGTCATGTGTACAGGAAGACAACAACAAGACTATGATGGACAGGGATCTGACATGGACAGGGAATTTTTTTATTTAAACATTCAGAGGAAATCAGGCCTACTGTAGGCCTATGTAAATAGGATTAAAGATGTCTAGGATAGTATAAATGATAACTGTAAATGGCAGGTGTACTTTGCTTTTGATGGAGCCATAATGTTCTATTAATAAAAATATTAATAAAATGCATTTTATTGATGGGCACCTTTCAGCACACCTTACATGTATAATTAATAATAGATCAAAAACACTTGGGTGGAGTGTGTTTGTCACTTTTGTGAAATAGCTGGAAAGAGCAGGAGTAACGGGATAAGATGCAGCTGCAGGGCGGTGAGAGGTGATGCATGAGGCATGATGGTGGCACGGCAGACAAGTAGGGGAGCATGATGGACTGGGATCTGATGAGGAAACAAAAGAGATTTTCTAACTTAAGATAAAATGTACTCTGAAGTTTCCAGTTTCTGCAAACAGAAGAGAAGGGGTTTAGTTACGGCTTTGTATAATTAATAAGATAGGCTGTGACAAACAATCAATCACAAACCAAAAAATATAAAAGGCCTGTCTTAGTTTACAGCCCACTCACCACGTGAAGGTGCAGGCCAAGGGTGGGAACATAGAACAAAGACTCACATCACAAACTCAGACAGTCACAACATGTAAAAAAATCGAAATACATGAAACATGCAGATAAATACTAGACCATAGACCCACATCACAAACTCAGACAGTCAAAACATATAAGAAACACATAAATACATGAAACATGTACATAACTACGAGACCATAGACCCACATCACAAACTCAGACAGTCACAACATGTAAAAAACTATATAAATACATGAAACATGCAGATAAATACTAGACCATAGACCCACATCACAAACTCAGACTGTCACAACATATAAGAAACACATAAATACATGAAACATGCAGATAAATACTAGACCATAGACCCACATCACAAACTCAGACAGTCACAACATATAAGAAACACATGAATACATGAAACATGTACATAACTACGAGACCATAGACCCACATCACAAACTCAGACAGAAAGAAATGCACTATTAAACTATGCCTTGTGCTCTGTTATGCAAGCTCCAAGTCCAGAATTGAACAATGTCTTTTTGCAGTTTTGAGTGCTTTGTGCCAACTTGTGCTCCGTCATGCAAGCTCCAAGTGTCACACTGCATAAGAAACAGATTCCTTCCAACTAACTATTTACGAAAAATGCAATCAATAACTTACGTACAAATAAATGGTTACATTTCAACCAGAAACGAAGTTGGAGTGGCCTACACACGTAAAAAATTGTAATACACCAACATTGTTAACTGTCATACATAGGTAGCTAAACAAGCTAATGAAAAATTAAATACCAACGCTGAAATGTTACACTATTAACAATAATATAAAATGATACCGTAATCTGTTCTTTGTCTTTGGATCTTTTGAATAAATGGATAAATATATGGTGAATCGCAATGACCGCAAGCAGAAGACCGTGAGTTATTGAGCAGCAGCTGAACCAGTCTAAAAATCGGACACGTTAACGGAGCACTGAACTAGGCCCTCTCGGATGCCATTTGTTTCACTACGACTCCTTTCAGCTGCACACCTCCTTCTCCAGCAAAAAAGAATTAGAGAGAACGGCTAATAAAACGCTTGAGGTGGCGTTTTGAAAAGAAAAAACGTAAATTTTTTTAGGACATGGCATGAAGATAATTATGAGCCTTTGATTGATATCCAGACATTTTTTGCGGAGCCACATTCCTGTACCCCACTTGTATTGGAGTGAACGGAGATATCTACTTCTGGGTCCCTAGAATCGAGGGACCCGTCCACAGCACGCTTAAAGTGGAAATGAAGCAATGAGAACTGTGAAAATTTTTTGGTTGCTTTTTCATTTTTGAAAATACATGAATTTTCATTAAACCTGAAATTCAAGTAGTTTCACTGGAAAATGACATGTTGATAACGACTTTCGCAACTAGGGCGCGGCCATGTTTTCAAAATGCAGGCGCTACGTCATCAGAATGGTTAGCGCTTTCAAATAAACATGTCAAATCTTGGAAGAAGAACAGGGGGGTCATTTTGTATTGCCCCTGGCTGTTCAAACAAATATTATCGGGTAAAAGAGAGTGGTAAAATTGTTCATTTCCATGTCAATCCTGTCAAGAAGCCTAAACTGCTCCAAAGATGGTTAGCTGCATTGAAACGCCTCAGCCGCCGAATGGGATCAGGGCAGAGAGTATGTAGCGACCACTTTATAGAGGCTGATTACATTGAAGAGGGAGCTTTTGCTGTCCCACCAATCGCCTGAAGCCAGATGCTGTGCCAACAATTTTTAATTTTAGTGGTTATAGTGCTGGAGACACGGACAGACCTGTCAAATCGGACCCGGGCGCTGCTCTTATGTGCAGAGAAAGAGCGCAGAAACACGCTTGCCAGGCAGAGGAACGAGAGGTAAACTTAGCTTCTAGTTCTAGAGAAACAGAGAAATGAGTACACTCACTGTTTGAAGATTGTCTTGTTTGCAGACTAGTGTTGGGAAAAATAACCTGATGAGCACGTCACATGGCAGGCACATTAATATATAGTCGACTCTTGCTCTAAACCCAACGAACACATAACACAAACATGATAATATAGTCAGGTCAAGGCCAGAGCCGAAGGCCCCATTTCCCAGGCAAATGATAGACACTCAGACAAGGCACCAGCCATCCTCAAGAACGGGAGAGCCACATTAATTGATCACACAGGAGACACTTTGAAGCTCTCCCCCGTTAGAAGGAACCAAGAGAAACACCTGTCCATACCAGGGGCCTGAGAGCCACATTAATTTATCACACAGGAGACACCTCGAAGCTCTCCCCCACTCGAAGGAACACATGCAGATACTAGGGCCCTGAGAGCCACATTAAATTATCACACACAAGACACTTCGGGGGGCACTCCCCCGTTTTAATTTATCACACCAGAGACACGAGGAGCTCTCCCCTGTTAGGAGGCATAGACCAGGGCCTGGGAGCCAAGGTCCAGCGAAAACACACAGAACCACACACACCTCAAACGCACACACCTCATCAAGAGGAGGATACAGCATAAAACTGTATCACACAGGGACTCTTGATCTTCTTCTGAAGCAGACCTTCCACGGAGGCGAAGCTCCGGACGAACCATCAGCGCTGATTAGGGACTTAGACATATTCGATCTCTCACGCTTTATGACTCTGTATAACCGTTGCCACTTTACTTAATAAATCCAAGGTCCTCGTGCCGACAGACTTTATTACCTCTCCGTCTCATTTCATCTGGTCCAGTAACTAGACAGACCGTTTTTCCCCTCAATTTGGTGACCCCGACGTGACTTTTTCTGAATTGAACCGCAACTGGGAAACGAGAGACGGAGAGCGGCACGACCTCGAGACCCCGGAGCACCGGACCGATTCCTGCAGTCTCACCTCGCGTACGCCTAACAAAAGGTAGGCAGAACCTGTTGATAAAATCCAAACTCTGCATAGTTATATAGGAACCACATTAGGAGGTGAGACTGTGAGAGCGGTTCACTACGGGATATCTCGTGGGGACGAATAGGACTGCATCCCAGCATTTCCCCATAAACCCGATTGACCCTGAACGCGTGACACATCGAATATCGGCTCGTTGCATGGTGAAAGAATACCCTCGAGACCATAGGGCCTATAATAATCGGGCATAGTGATACAAGACTACCGATGGCCAAGTAATGGATGTGTAATAAATTCACCGCGTGAGACAGAGTGAGAAAGACTGTGTGCGTCTCTGTGCGCGTGTACGCAAGAGGTGATGTTTCTGTGTGTGCGTCTGCGGGAGACAGAATGAAAAGTCTGTCGATATGTTTCTGTGTGTGCGTCTGCGAGAGACAGAATGAAAAGTCTGTCGATATGTTTCTGTGTGTGTGTCTGCGAGAGACAGAACGAGAGGTCCGTTGATATGTTTCTGTGTGTGCGTCTGCGGGAGACGGAATGAAAAGTCTGTCGATATGTTTCGGTGTGTGCGTCTGCGAGAGACAGAACGAGAGGTCTGTTGATATGTTTCTGTGTATGCGTCTGCGGGAGACAGAACGAGAGGTCCGTTGATATGTTTCTGTGTGTGCGTCTGCGGGAGACAGAATTAGAGAGAAGTCTGTTGATATGTCTCTGTGTGTGCGTTTAGAGGAGACAGAGTGAGAAAGGCTGTGTGCGTCTCTGTGCGCGTGTACGCAAGAGGTGATGTTTCTGTGTGTGCGTTTGGAGGAGACAGAATGAGAAAGGTCTGTTTAGGTGTGTGTGTGTGTGTGTGTGTGTGTGTGTGTGTGTTTGTGTGAGAGGGAGCGAGAGAGATAGCAAGGAGAGATAGCAAGGAGAGCTAAAGTCGAGAGGGACCATTTTCCCTCTAGACAGTTGGAGGTAGCGATAGAGTGCGTGTTTTTCTAACAATGAACGGTTGTTTCAGGACCACGAGAAGGGGCTCTGTATGGTTTTCAGGCCCAGAGTGTAATCCCCTTTCCCATATGTGTAGTCCTCCCATTTGAGGTCCCCGTCCACCATATTTGAAGTCCTCTACTCCACCTCATGTTGTAGTTCCCCTCCCTAAAATTGTATGGAAGTTAGAACCTGTGAGGGTGTTTTGGTTCGGCCTGACGAGGCCTGTACCAATTTCGGTGGTCAGCTTCTAGTTTTGTGTATATAGAAATTTGGAAAGGGGGAGCAGTATTAAGTTATATATAATAAAGTGAAAAGTTATTTGTGAATGAAGGGACAGAAGGATCTTTTTGTGTGTGAGAGATAGTTATTAGGCCTTGTTCCATGATGGAGAGTTGAGGATGTTGCATTCCAGGCTTATCTGTTAACGGTCCTAGCTGCTGCCTGACCCTAAGGGGAGCGAGGAAGGGAGAGAGAGAGAGAACACATTTCCCCCCCCATTTGTCGAGCTACACCATTCAGGCAGTACAGAGAGACACACTAACACACAGTACAGAGAAAGGAAATAGAGTGTGTTCAACTGAAAGCGTGTGGTGGCCATACGCCATAAAATACCACATATCCAAGGAATGCAGGTAGAGCTCTGTTGAGTTTTCAGGCTTTGATAAATTTGTAGTTCCCTGTCTGCCATGTTTGAAGTTCCTTGTAGTCTCTGTCCATAGGTTTCACCTGAACAACCCCTCTGCTGGCCGAGAAAAGGAACTACCCATGGTTTCTCTCACACCCAGCCCCCAGAGCACACTCGCTTTCAAGGCGTTATGGCCGCACCCAACGTGGGAGGGAGACACAGAGAGAGAGAGAGAAGCCACATTCCACCCTTATCTGTTGTCTTGCACCAAACAGCACCCCGTACTGAGGAGGGAGAGAGAGCGTGTTCTCCCGAAGGAGGGAGAGAGAAACAGGGAGACACACAGTGGATATTCACATTATGGCTAATTTGTTTTAGTTTTATTTTTGTTTTTTGTCTTCCTAGGACAACAGTTATCATTCATGATGATGAACATCGAAGTTCATGAGGAGGTTATAAGGACAATAACGTTGATACTTTAATAGGACAACAGTGATGCTAATCTAATGCAATTGGACGAAAGAAGGTGTTGCTATTAACTAAGTGATTCATATTATTTTCACACAGGAAAGAATAATTGAATAAATATGGATATGATAAAGATGAGGATAATAATTAAAAAATATATATATACATAAAGTAAAAACGTAATCTTGATAAACTGTACAAGTAGGACTACACCTATTAAAATATGGGGTGTATCTCTTTGGTCAAGGATGACAGGTGGATTGATGCCACATCTGCTGGGAAGGGATCCTACATGCTATGTTGTCAATTTGGATTCGGAAGTAGTGGGTTTACCTTTCAAATGCCACTACTGCTGCTGCAACACTTTAATAATTTTAACTCTGATAAATTACTTTTTGTTTTATAGTTTCCCTGAGGAGTATTCATTACGCACACACATTTGGCTGCATAGGGCAGTTGGGGCTGAAGACTCTGTCTCCATCCCTCCACTTTGCGATCTATACCACCATATGGGTGGGGATTGATTGTATCCCAGGTATGGCATCCTGCAGCGAGCCAGTATGGAAGGCTGGTTAGCCAACGACGGGTAAGATCCCACCTTGACACCCGGGACGACCTAAGGCAGGCACAGTCACGATTACTTGGCAGAGTCGCTGTGGGCACTGGCTTACTTGATCATGAAGTCACGAGCTGCAACAATCATAGGAAGTGCCGGGTGGGGTGTAAGGTGGAGGAGGAACAGGGGTCAGATATGTCAGCTATGGCAGCAGAGGTGGTCTTGGAACGGGGCATGTCGCGTTTTATTTTATTTTATTTTATTTTACCTTTGTGGTATAGAAGCCCACTAACGCATGTACGTTTTTCGGTTTAGTGCATGACTTTGGAACAGCGTGGTTTCAGGCGGCTGATGGTAAACCCACCCATACTGGGCTTTGGTTTTGGACATACTGGTTTCGATTTCCCTTCCCAAAAGATTGTTTTTTAGTTTACTGATGGTTAAGGTTAGACGTTTCGACGTTGGTTGCACCAACGGCGTTCTTAGATTTGCTTATCATTTAATGTGCATGGTTTTGACCATTGCGCAAGGGGGGAGGTATTGAGGAGAATTAAAAAAAAATATATATATATATATAATAATAATAATAATAATAATTAGAAAACAAGGTTTTTCTTCACCATACTTGCAAACAATGATTGACATCCAGCTAAAATGAGTGTGAAATATATAAAAAAAACACAAAAAAAAACACAGTGTTCAACAGATGGGTAGAAGCAGTCCCATCAAAAGACCAAAGTGCGGCTACAGTAATCAAGTTTCGGACTAGAGAAGTCATGACAAGGTTTGGAATTCCGTCAGAAATAAGCTCAGACAAAACGTTTGTTCAGAGAACACTCAAACAAGTTATTCAACATTTGCATGTCAAATAAAGACTAGATTACGCCCCAATCCTCAACCACAAGGTATGGTGGAAAGAGTGAATGGGACACTCAAGACAAAAAATTAACAACATTTGTGCAAGCACTAAATTGAATTGATGCACTACCACTGGCACTAATGAGTTATCGCATGAAAACTAACAGAACGACGCATCTAACCCCGCATGTAATGCTTAAGGGTCGACCCATGCATTCGCCTAACATTCAAGGGTCCCAAAAGGGACTTCCATTAGAGTAATTAGAATTAGAATTAAGGAAAATATGTTTGAACATCTAACTGTTGTACATAAGTTTGTAATTCCAGCAAGAGAAACACAAAGTTCCAGGGCCAGAGGAGGAGCCAGATGCAGACACGCCCGGAGCCGACCAACTACCCAAGGATGATGCAATCAGATTTCGGCAGGGTTACAGTCCCTCAGATTAGAGTTTGCAGAGAGCTCCGGCATTAATGACCCCTTCACAGGATGGATGGAGAGCCCAATGAGCGATGGGCGCTACAGGTGCAGCAGGTGCCATCCAAGCTTACCTGGGGATCGAGTATACACCGGAGAGTTTGGACGAGGGACCACCAGAGGGGCCCGACCTGATCCGGCTGGAGAACATGGTGGGCTGCCCCATTCCCGTCCCCGCCAACGGCACCACCCCCCTCCCACCTGATGCACCCACGTCGCCCGGACCAGGGATCTGCGTTCCGGTACCAGGGGCTGCGGCCCGTTCCCTTAAGGCTTGAGGGCGCCCCTGGCTGTATTCGCTTCTGTACGCTTCACTGTTTTTTTGCCGCTCCCATATCTATGCCCGCGTCGACGCAACCGACGCCGGGAACGCAAATGTTGTTGTTTATATCACTGTCCCACTAGATGGAGCTCGGGGATATCACACGGGCGAGATTCCAGGGGCCTTGATTGCCCGTTTATCAGATGAGGTCCTGAGCGCAGTTGAATAAAAGGGTCTAATGCTCAGGTGGCGCCTTGCGTCCACCTGCCCGTGATGACGCTCAGGACTATTCCGTGGTTTCTTAGTTGTTCCCGTGCCCCGGGCCTACCCTGGATACCCCATGCGTGTGATTGCTTATTGTTACACGACCAGTTAACTCCTCCTCACATCCTTAGTGTGCGGTCATCTAGGGATGGGTTGAGGGGGATTGCCATTTGTTGTTTACCTCATATCTTTCTGATATTATTATTATTATTTAGGGACACGTTTCAGGGTTGCATTTCTTTCCTGTGGTTGTTATTGTGTAGTGTTTGTGTGATTGTTGCATTTTTGTTTATATCGTTATTGTTTACTGTTAGTTTTATTGTTGCATTTTGTTGTTGTCGTTATGGTTTGGTGTTGGTTTTGTTGTGTATCATCTGCTGCCAGTATTGTTGGTATTGTCTGCTCGCGATGTAAGGCCGGGGTGGATGCCACCCCCTAGGTGGGGTGTGTATGGCATACCCATGTCTGACGCATGGGTAGCGTTTCTCCCACGTGGTTCCCCATACACCCGGTCCAGCGAGTTGTTTTAGTCCCATGCTCATGGTTGTTTGTTTTTATGATCATTTTGCCTTCTTTCTGTTATTTCTAATGGTGTTATAATGGTAGTCCCGCGCTGGAGTCCTATCCCTCGTACCCCTAATGAGTAAAAGTCGTCTTGCGACGACTTGAGGGGGATATGTTGGGAAAAATAACCTGATGAGCACATCACATGGCAGGCACATTAATATATAGTCGACTCTTGCTCTAAACCCAACGAACACATAACACAAACATGATAATATAGTCAGGTCAAGGCCAGAGCCGAAGGCCCCATTTCCCAGGCAAATGATAGACACTCAGACAAGGCACCAGCCATCCTCAAGAACGGGAGAGCCACATTAATTTATCACACAGGAGACACTTTGAAGCTCTCCCCCGTTAGAAGGAACCAAGAGAAACACCTGCCCATACCAGGGGCCTGAGAGCCACATTAATTTATCACACAGGAGACACCTCAAAGCTCTCCCCCACTAGAAGGACCACATGCAGATAGTAGGGGCCTGAGAGCCACATTAATTTATCACACCGGAGACACGAGGAGCTCTCCCCCGTTAGACCAGGGCCTGGGAGCCAAGGTCCAGCGAAAACACACAGAACCACACACACCTCAAACGCACACACCTCATCAAGAGGAGGATACAGCATAAAACTGTATCACACAGGGACTCTTGATCTTCTTCTGAAGCAGACCTTCCACGGAGGCGAAGCTCCGGACGAACCATCAGCGCTGATTAGGGATTTAGACATATTCGATCTCTCACGCTTTATGACTCCGTATAACCGTTGCCACTTTACTTAATAAATCCAAGGTCCTCGTGCCGACAGACTTTATTACCTCTCCGTCTCATTTCATCTGGTCCAGTAACTAGACAGACCGTTTTTCCCCTCACTAGCTCGCTCCATGCTCTTGATAATTTCTAATCCATCGCCAAAATAATCCATTGATTTCGGAAATAATCCATTTGCAAACACCGTCGGTTGCACTATTTTCCGCATATTCATGTGCACACCCAAATGGCACGACAATTACATGTATCATGAAATGAACGAACTGTAAGGCAGCGTGGTAGCCCAGCTGCTGCACCCGTGTGCTACTTTTCATAGCTGTAAACAACATCCTGTGGACGGGCAGAGCCGGGAGATGTCAGTTATTATCACCTCCACCATATATATATATATATATATATATAATGTGCAATATATATCCATTTTGTTGATGCAGTAAGCTACCAGTAGCCACGTTTACATGGACACATCTGTTCCGCATAGATTTCTATGTGGAACAGAAAATTATCATGTATACGCCTCATTCGGAATACAATTATCTGTTCGGCATAGAGTCTATGCCGAATAGAAGAGGTGGTGTAGTCCGTTTTAATCGCCATGTACACACTTATTCCGAATAGATTGGGGTTTAACTTAGCCACAGTAGTTTGCAATTGGTCCACTGAGCTCCGTCTGTACTTTTAAGCACACCGAACTTCACCGCTGTCAAGGAAAGTGGATTTATTGCCTGATTCACATCTTTGTTATCACTCCGTAAAAGTAGTCCGTTAAGCGTGTCCGGTCGCTAAGCGACGGGACATGGGTGTTTATTAATGACGTGTTCGCGTAACGTAGTGTCCGCGCGCGTCCGAGATAACTGTAAATGAGTAGGCTACTACTAGCACTTTTGCAGGCTGAATGTTAAAATACTTCTTAACTTAGAGAGATGGCAGCTGCAATAGTTCGCAATTTGACCTTCGAGGATTCCTGGTCACTAAATTCCCGTAAGACCACTCTCTCCCACCAGTCTTGGTTGCGGACTCGCATCCAAATTCCTCTTGTTTGTGGCGGAGCTTAGGGTAAATATATAATAATACGTTGCTGCGCTGTCCTCCTCCTTCTTAATTGAAGGAGCAGGCAGAGAAAAGCTCTCTCCTGCTGTGCTTTCATTAAAATCAAATTTAAAATCCCCGATAGTGATAAGACATCCATTATGTCGCCGCCGGTCCAGATATGTGTCAGGTGTGCGCGAGAGACATAACGGACACTTTTGTTACTGCCATGTATACAGTACATTCGGAACACATTTTAGGAACAGATCTATGCCGCATAGAAATCTATGCGGATCAGATGTGCCATGTAAACGCGGCTAGTGAGGCTATGAGCCGCTATGTAAACATAGAATGTTACCAACCATTCTCGTGACGTCATCGTATTCTGAAAACAGAGATGGCGGCGCACAGGCTGAAAACATTATAATTTATGCAACTTGTTTGTGCTTTATTCTGAATAATGGGTCATATTTCCGACTTTATTTATATTTATGGTATATTGAAATATTTAACTAGTGCTATAGACATCTGTTTATTTGATTGCTTCCTTTCCACTTTAAACAACTGCAAAACCAGGCTTGGCCGCTGAGCACTGGTGGATTGCGGAAGTATGCACTGTTCCCTGGGGCTTGAGAGAGAGTTGCGACACGCTATGATCTCGCCGACAGGGTGGTCACATGGTTGTCACCTGGTTCATGTAAGCCTCAATAGTTCCAAACACGCCGCGCTGTCAATGATATTCTATGGGGCGACAGCAGAGATTTCAATATTGAATGGTAAATATGATTGAAAAAAACACGCACAAGTATTTGTCTGATATTGCATTATTGCATATTTGTAAGATGTCAGTTTTACATTTAGAGTGGTTGGGGGACAACTGAAAGCTAGTATTACTTAGATACTTTTTTAAGTTTGAGGGAAAGCTTAACGTTCGTGTTAGCATACTGGCTTAACCTTAACTAACCTTACATCTGTATTGAAATCAAAGTATTCAAGATGTTTTACCATGATCATTTTAAGATATAAGCCACACAAAGTATCAAATATATTAAAGAATAACAACTCATTACGCTTGAATGAAATAGTATTTTTGTTTTATTAAACAATTAGTGTGACAAGAACAAGTGAGTGCGATTGTGTGAACAGATTCAACAATGGACACAGCAGGGAACCAGTGGCGGCGCCAGGGGGGGGCTAGGGGGTGCTAGAGCACCCCCTAGATTGGCCATAGCACCCCCATAGCACCCCCAAGAAAATAATGGTTTATTTATTATTGTTATTTAATTTCATTCTGAGTTCTTAATAAAATGTATTGTGTGATAATAATATTTTAATCACAAAAGAAAATAACAGATTGAAATAAACAGATTGTTCACGTAGCACGACACAGACACGTTGCGTGCGTGAACGTGATTGTTCAATGAGTAGTAGGCTAAGTAACAGTAATCCTGGCGATCGGTCAATTTTAAGTCAAGCGTTCACAAAATCACGAAAATGGATCGGTATTTGATCCGAAAAATTCCTCGAGTTGAAGAAGACGTTCAAGAGGAAGAAAAAATGCAAGAGGTAGTGGATTCTGATTCTGATGTAGAAGAAGAGGAACGTCCTGGTCCAAGTCAACCCTTCACCTCTACTGAGGGCGCTGCTAGCCATGATGCTAGCACCCTGGGTGACTTAAGCATGAACGCCCAGGATGGTCCGAAAAGACCAATATTACAAAAATATCCAACTCGGATGTTTGGAGTCCAGCAAAGAAGTTTCTGTAAGAGCTGGATGGAACCATATCCGTGGTTGGAATACAGTGTATCTCAGGATGCCGTCTTTTGCTTTGCCTGCAGGCATTTTCTCGGTGGAGGAGGGCACGGGTTTCATCGGGAGCCAACGTATACAACCATTGGCTTTCATAACACTTTTTGATCTCTTATTATTGTGGTTTTGAGTGCCTACTGTTTGGTTTCATTCATGTTTTGATTGTGACCTAAAATAATATACTCTTTTTGAAAGCATTTCTGACTCTTTGCCTGTTTAAGTAATTCTATCTGACATTCTAATCTGCCGTCTTTAGTTAGAAGTGTATTGAACTTGGTATGTTTAGTTTAATTTGTCGCTCATGGTAGTGGTGACCTGGTAGTCATCTGGCGCAAACTTTAATCCACACACTGAAGTAAGTGAAGTATTTGGGATTACGTTATCTATAACATGCTGCATCCATTTTGACCGTCGGAGATGAACGCGGCTTTGTGCGCGTCCGTCAGAAGTAGCCTAATGACAATAATAATACGATCGATTTGAATGGCGCTTTTTATGTACCCGTTAGAGAGCAAACGTGTAAACATGTGACGATATGGTGGGGAGGTGTTGTAGTAGAGAAAAATGAGACTCATATGCTATCACCCTAATTTCATAGCACCCTCAGTAAAACGCCGAGCACCCCCATAGCACCACCAGAAAAAAGTCTCTGGCGCCGCCACTGCAGGGAACACTATATACGGGCAAACCCTTAACATATAAAGTTGCAAATATACTATACTTTATGCCATTACAATACTTATAATAGCCCTGAGCAAATTCAAAATTGGTTTATACCAATGGTCACACCATGGTTGGCTGTGCAACGTGTGGATGCTCCAATCGGTCCAAGAAGGGTTACCACATGTATGGCTTCCCCAAGGACCAAGAGCGCAGGAAGAAATGGATGGCAATGGTCAGCCGTCAAAACGTACAAGTGACAGGGCAGGGTCAGCAACGGTCAAAAACGATGTAATGTAAGTAATGTTCACATCACTTGCTAGCATTTCAAAGGGCATAATATTTCTAAGTGTAGAGAATTATGACTTTTCAATGATATTTGAAGTGCAATGGAAACTGATCTTACATGCCTACCTACATGTACACTTTGAAGATGACCAATTCACTGCCACAAAAAGAGAAGGGATGTTGATCTTGAGGCCCGATGCAGTCCGAACAGTTTTCATTCATCGCCCTAAGCCGAAGAGGAGGAAACCCCCTTCTGTGAGGGTGCCTCCAGAACCAAGTGCAACGGACCACACATATTGCGCCAAATTAAACTTCGGTATGATCTATGCAGCTAACAATCTTCCCCATTTCATGTAATTCAAGGATAGACTACACTCCTATTGAGATTACATAATTCATATTTGTCCAGTTTAAAAAACAACCAGAGGTCAGGGATTCTCTGAGGATTTGCACACAATGTAGATAATCGACACATTTCTACCCAATTAACAATTGCCGGTAGATCCATTTATACATTTTATTGGTTTCTGATTGTGGCAGATGATTTAATTCACATTACAGAAATGTTTCGCTTTAATATTTTTTTTTACATTGCCTTACATTAGAGATGACAGTAGTTGCAAATGCAAAGGCAAAATACATATAACAGCAACATTACCTTGTAATTGTTACAGAGATTGAGGGAGAAATTGAGTTGGATTTCAAGAGCGATAAAAAGGACATGACAGGAGACAGAGAGAGCAATCAAGAGGCCACTTTGCCAGGGGCAGGTGATTAAGGCCACGTTTATACGTAGCAGGGTATTTATAGAAACAAATATTTCCCCCCCTCCGTTTTCAAAAATAACATTGTGCACACAACATCGTTTTCAAAATAGTTGTCGTTTACATCAAAACGCATAAATACGCCGTTGAGCGCAATTAAAGCCATGCAAGCCAATCAGAATCCGCAGAATCAACAACAACGAATAACACGAGCGTCTTCCCGTAACAAACAAACTGTAAACATAGGGCGCTCATATGACGTTAAGCATTTCCTGGCGCATAATGTGACGCTTCAGAACCTAAAACCGTTTCCCCCGGTTGACACGACAACACGTAACCGGCGTTTTCAGAAATCACCACTTTGGCCAGAGTTTTTAGAAATGATCGTTTTCTGTGACAAAAACTGCGTTTTCGTGTAAATGAGAGGCCAAACCACGTGGAAATATCTGCGTTTTCCCTTCGTGTAAACGGGGCATCAGGGGCAGTGGATCCAGGGCCAGCTGCTCCAGGGACCAGACTGCCAGGGACTGATGGGGCGACTGTGGAGGACCTAATAAGGCAACTAGAAAAGGAAAAATTAATGAGAAGGAGAGCAGAGAGGGCTCTTGTAAAACAAAAAAGAATAAATTTGGCACTAAGAAAGAGAAATAATTCAGTCAACAAGAAGTTAAAACGAAAAAGCCATACAGGTTAAATTCACCGCCCATCATAATCAGCATTGTTGAAGCGGCGGCATCTGTAGAGCTTCATGTGCTGAACATCACCCTTTCCAGGATATAATTAGACTAACACACTGTTATTTCTACTAGCTATCGCATCATAAAACCCGTCCTTAAATCAACCTAAATGATCCTAGTAATCCAACATAAATTAACTAATAAAAGTTTGATTCACTACTGAACTTCGTAATTGTTGGTGCAGATACCTTCACCTGGCGAAGTCGAGCTAATAAACCAGCAGGCAATCGGTCGTCTACCAAGATAAAAAATATATAATTACGCTGTGCATATTCAAATCAGTATATGCATCATAAAGGACCTCTAATACAATAGACAGTTGACAATTCAAAAGAGGTAGCTATTTAATCAATTTACCCCTGGAGATGCCTTCACAGGTGTTGAAGTTGAGCTAACAAACTAGCAGGCAATCGGTCGTCTGCCAAGATAAATATATATATAATTACGCTGTGCATTTACAAATAAATATCAGTATATGCATCATAAAGGTCCTGATACAATACAGACAGTGGACAATTCAAAAGAGGTAGCCATTTAATCAATTTAACCCTGGAGATACCTTCACAGATGGCGAAGTTGAGCTAACAAACTAGGAGGCAATCGGTCGTCTACCAACATAAATATATAATTACGCTGTGTATTTACAAATAAATATCAGTAGGCCTATATGCATCATAAAGGGTTTCTGATACAATATAGACAGTTGACAATTCAAAAGAGGTAACTATTTAATCAATTTACCTCAGAAGTTTCTCGACGGCCAGCAATGGAAATGAATGATCTCCTACGCCGTAAAATGGTTGTTTGGAACAATGGCGCGTTTCCACTGCAGGGTGCGGAACGGATCGGATCGCAAAGGTGCGGGTCGGGTCGCGTTTCCACCGCCAAAAGTGGGCGTGACCCGGACTTTGCCGTACCCGTTCCGGCCCCGTTCTCGGGACTCCTCCGTTGGGGTACCGCAAACGAGACGAGACGCCTGAAAGGGTCCCATGAAATTCTAGCTACACCCCCCCTCCGTTGATTGGTCAACAGAATCGTCACTTCTGGGTGACGCGGGGATAAAAACAAACGAACAGTAGCCTCGAGGTATTATTCTTTACAATTATCTTGTCGCGTAAAACGCTTGCTTGGGCGAACAAGGAGGTGGAGACGTTCGTCTGCATTCTTGGGGAGGAAGACGTTTTTTTACGATGTTTACGTAGCTGCCGCGGCGATCGACATCCGGCCTACCACAAAGGGTACTGTCGGCAGTGGAAACGCGACCTCGGAACTGAGCTGGGCTATACCGCCCCCTCCCTACCGCACCTTTGCGATCCGATCCGTTCCGCACCCTGCAGTGGAAACGCGGCATATTCGAGGCTCCATACCCCGAAAGTAGGCGCTACAACAGAGTCCAATGGAAGTGTCGCCACTCTGTTATATCTACCACTCTGGGCCTACATATAAAGAGTTTTATACCTCGCATGCGCTCTCGCTCTCTCTCTCTCTCTCTCTCTCTCACTATCTCTCCAAAATACAACATAGGCCTACATATCACGTTCACGATGAATATTGGAGAGCAAAGTGACAACGCTTCACTTCATTTCAACACAGTGTTTCAGCCCCATGGAGAGCCTAGGTCTAATTCTCAACACGGGCACGAACACACACACACACACACACACACACACACACACACACACACACACACACACACACACACACACACACACACACACACACACACACACACACACACACACTTGACTAAGTAGGCCTACACGGTATGAGGTATAAGTTTGACTAAATCAATACCAGCGAAATGCCCACTGTAAACACAGTCACATATAGGCCCACACACAATTAAATGTTAACCTGCTATGCCAGTAAGCCTGTTGAGAATTAGGAAGAACTCCCTGTCGTGCGTCATGCCACAAGCTATTTTGTCAACAGAAAGGTATTGAACCCAATCTTGTTTTTCAGGTTGAGAGTAACTCTGCACCACTCTTGACCTCTTTGAGTGAAGGTCTTCACACAAACCGAAGTTATGAAACAGTGTGGTTGGATAGTTTGTCATTTGTAAATCAACATGGCTCGCAAAGCCATTTTTGTGGTACTTTTGGTTGGACATTTCTACGTATCCAATACGCATGGTAAGTACATGGATTGGATTTTTATTTATTTTATTTAGATTTCAATAAAAATATTTTTGTCCATTGCCGCACATATTATTTTTTATGTTTTTATTTATCTAAATCTATCTATGTAGGATTATTTCATTGTTAGGCTAACAAACAATAGTATAAATAGAATATGCATTAATTGGCATCGTGAAATTCCTTTAATTGTTTTTCTTTTATCATACATCCGTTCTTTAGCAAACCTCGTTTTTGTTGTCATAAACCATGCTAACGGAACATCCACTTCACCTTAAAAGCAAATATTCTGCTTATTCCAATTAGGTTCATAGTTGTACACATTTTCTGTTCATTTATATCTGCTCTTTAGCATCAAAGACTTTGCATAGCTGTTGTTTCACTAATGTTGGAGAAAGGAACTTCCTATTGATCTGGTTTGTACAATGCATCCTTTAGTCTTGGAAAATAAATACGCAATCACAAAATAAATAATGCTACGGTTGGTACTGTATCAGGTGGCATACCTTATCCTTTCCCACTCTACAGTATACTATAATTAGTTCCTTTGTTTGGTGGCCATTTCCCCATCAGCTGAACATACCACACAATGGATCTCATGTGACTAACAAATGACAAGTGCTGAAAGCAAATACTTTGCTAATTCAACTTGGGTCATATTTGAACACATTTGCTGTTAATTTCCTTCACAAAGTCACACTCATTTGTAATACAGTGTTGTAGGCCCTCTCAGTTTGACATTGCTTGATATCAGAATCCTGAATTTATCTCAAAGTGATGATTAGATTATGTTATTTATTCTGCATTATCAAATATCAGTTCCTTCTGAAGCACCATAGTTTTCAGTTTTTCAAATCCAAATTATTTTTGGAATTGTTAGTTTTATGGATCCCATCATCTCATTGTACCCATTTTCCACTATTGAAGTGACGCTGTATAAAGTTAAATTAACTATACAGCTGGTCACTTTTATTTTTCTTCTGATGTACATACTAGCTCATGACAAACAAGATTTGTATTTTTCATTGTAAAATCACTTATATTAAAAGTAGTCTAACGAAAATTACTGCTGTCATTTGATTATTTTAATAAGCCATGTAACGTTATGATCTTAGGTTTTGGACAGGTGTGATACTGGTGTGGCCACAGTGTGCACGTCTGATGTTGCTCACAGTGGTCCAAGTAATGCTCAGGGAGTTTGTGTGTATGCTCAGGCCACATTTATACGTAGCAGGGTATTTATAGAAACGAATATTTCCCCCCCTCCGTTTTCAAAAATAACATTGTGCACACAACATCGTTTTCAAAAAAGTTGTTGTTCACATCAAAACGGATAAATACGCCGTTGGGACATTATAACTATGCCAAACCTATGGGCGGCAGTGTAGGGAGAAGGATAAAGCCATGCAAGCCAATCAGAATCCTCAGAATCAACAACAACGAATAACACAAGCGTCTTCCTGTAACAAACAAACTGTAAACATAGGGCGCTCATATGACGTTAAGCATTTCCTGGCGCATAATGTGACGTTTCAGAACCTAAAACCCCGTTTCTACCCGTTGACACGACAACACGTAACCGGCGTTTTCAGAAATCTCCACTTTGGCCGGAGTTTTTTAGAAATGATCGTTTTCTGTGACAAAAACAGCGTTTTCGTGTAAATGAGAGGCCAAACCGTGTGAAAATATCTGCGTTTTCCCTTCGTGTAAACGGGGCCTTAGACACATGAGGGGGGAACATTGCCCTAGACATGGTTTTCAAATAAGTGAAAGGCATATTAAGAGGTTGCTTCGTGCCAGAGGGTATCTTCACGGAAAAAAAAAGTCGGGGAACTTTGTCAACTTCATTTCAGGCAAACTGAAGTAGTCCGTACAACTTCATGAGTACTGCTGGATTTACACCAAGTGTAGGGAACATGGCATGAGTGTGATGAAAGAAGATTCGCTTTGTTCTCAAGCAGTGTCAGAGAGGGAATGAAGACGTCTCAGATGACATAATTACTTCTCAAGGGGGCCCAGTATTATCTGGCATGTTTACTCGTATGATAAATGCATGGTATCTGTGTCAATGGCTTGCCATTGACGGCTTTTCAAGATAAATGATCCGGCTTAACGCGTGCACATGTAGTGATCGCAAGGTGATCCGAGGATACTACATTAAAGAAGTGCAAAATTTGGGAGGCTGCCCCAGAGTTGTTAGGGGAGATATTGGGACTGAAAATGGTCCCAAGTGAGTTGATTTGATATAGTGTATTTCTTTCTTCAATCAACATAATTTTCCCACCCCAATTATTTTGCATATTCAATTTTTTCTTTGTCGACGCAGATCCCTTAGGTTTTCCCTAAATTTGCATGTAGCCTGCTGCCTGCATTTACATCATGAAGTGGCATAGCCTATTGTAATCTACTTTAACTCATTGCACCCAAGGCATTGCTCAAAATGTTTTGATGTTCAAAATATAGGAAATGTATATCAAGGTTGTTGCTTCCGATTTGATCAGAGAATACTAACATTCACTTATCATCCAGCCCTTGTTACAACTTAAAACTGTGCCCTGTTGGGCATGGCTGGTGCCCAGTAATGTACCTAAACTAAACACAATAATTTTGGCACCATAGTTTTCAGTTTTTTCAAATCCAAATTATTTTTGGAATTGTTTTAGTTGTATGGATCCCATCATTAATCTCATTGTACCCATTTTCCACTATTGAAGTGACGCTGTATAAAGTTAAATTAAACTCAATGAAACTAATTCCTTTCTTCTTACAAATTACGAAAATAAGTGTAAAAGCTGCACAGATTGATAGTGCCAAAATTATTGTGTTTAGTGTAGTTCCTCAGAACAGCATTCACAGCTTGGTGCCGCGACAGCCATCGCACTTCGCTCAGAGGCCTGAATGACAATGTATCCTCATCGATAATCTTTGCTAGGTCCTCGATTTGGGCCCTCTTCACAGTGGACCGAGAGAAAGTGGAATATACAGTTCTGAGTAGTTTCCACATCTCGCATCAAAGGCACATCTTTCCAGGCATCATCAATGCCCAAGTCCTCTCTATGGGCCACGCAATGTTGTTCGGTTAGGTGTGGTATTTGCCGCTTTAATAAAGCTGCAACTCTGTTGTGCTTTCATAGCATTACTGAGGCGCCATCGGAGTTCAGCATCACCATTCTCTGAAAGTCCAGTCCATGCTTGGAGTAAAACTGAGTGATTGCCTGCACAATATCGTGAGCAGTGCATGCTGTCAGCTGGATGATGCCGCCGAACACAGTTTTATAGTTGACTTCATGTTCCTCCCTGTATTTAATATATAGGACTAGCATTTTGTGCACTGTTATGTCTGTGCTCTCATCTACTATCAGGGTATGCCAGGGTGCATTTTTAACATTGCAGATCGTCTCATTCTGCATTATCCCATTGATTGAGTTCACAAATTCAAAGGCATAATTTTTGCTTCGCCATCCTTCTGGTATACTCACATACTTTGCCATGTGATCGTGGATTTGTTGAACCGACAGCATTGATGCATTCATTTTGATGGCGAGTAGAGTATTGTCTATGAGAATTTTTACGTGCTCTGGGTTGGATATATTTTTGTGTGACAGCTCGTTCCTCTTCTCTCGATCTTTTGTGCTCTCCTGCAATAATGTACCGATCCCCATTCCCATATTGCGTCTTCGTACAATTCCAACAGCATTCAAATGACTTTTCTGCTGAATGTGACGCTTGAGGTAGTCCAACTTCCATTCAGTCCACATTTTTCCCTCCGAAAACTCGCCCGTTACTTTGGCTTCACAGCATGTTTTACAGAGCAGCCCTTTCTCGCTCGAAAAAGAAAATATCTCATCCAGTTTCACCTCTTTTTCTTCTGTTCGCACATACTCCGACAGCCATTCCATCTTAAAAGAACCGCATTTCTTTTTGCCTTTGTGAGTGGATGTGCCACTACCCGTTCATTTGAGTAACCCCTGACTGCAGCTCGCAGATCGAGGAGGAGCTAAATGTGGGCGGGCTTAAACGTTTAACCCCGCCCACATTTAAGGAAAATTCCGCGCAGCATCATTGACTCAGTATCATGGTTTTACCCTCTCGGGCGCCATCTGGTGGCGGAGATCCGGCAGCACATTCTCAAACATCAATACAGCACAGCACAGCACAATGACTTACCGGTAATATGGAAAAAGGTTCATGCATTTGATAGACTGAGACATTCCTACTTTTAACTTGTCATTTCAAATGTCTATTTTAGTATAGACACATATTATTTCGTACACTCAATTATATTAGCTAATTCAAATAAACCAAAGACAGAAGACTTTGCATCATTGATTTTTATTTTCACCCAAGGCAAGAAATTTTGATCTGTAAAGAAGAAAAAAAAAAAGCTTCCATAAATGTTTGACAAAGGCAAGTATCAAGGTATTTTTCTGGCCCATAGCAAGCAATGTACACGAACAGAGAGCGGCAACTTACCTCTAGGCAGAAAAGCGCGCAGTATCATGGACTCGTATTTCCGTCTGAGTCCATGATGCTGCGCGGAATTTTCCTTAAATGTGGGCGGGGTTAAACGTTTAAGCCCGCCCACATTTAGCTCCTCCTCGATCTGCGGGCTGCAGTCAGGGGCACTTGGTTCATTTTGCCATCGCCGCCGCAACATCAGCTACACGCTAACATGCTAAACAGAGGCACGTACGCATAAAGCGCATTGATTGGATGCATGATGTAAATACACGTGAGCCGCATCATGTCATTGGCTGGCCAGTATTAGTCATTGTTTTACTGTCATCTGTCACTCACTGAGTTGCATTGCAAAATGGTACAGAATAAATTGTTAAGCGTGTATTTTATTTACAGTTCAGGTTAGATTTAATTTTATGCGCTGCATAAATTTGCTGTGCGCAGAGAACGCGGGAGTGGTGCGCAATTGCGCACTGCGCAGCTTAGAGGGAACATTGGTCTAGAGCAGGGGTGTCAAACGTACGGCCCGCGGGCCGGATCAGGCCGGCGAACGGGCCTAAGAAAAATTATATTTTTTTTTATAAAAATCCTTCCTATCATTACATGGATTGCATTGACTGGCACTGATTCATTTGTTGTACATTGAACTACTGGACAATTGTGTGTAACTGGAAGTCGCTTTGGAATGTAACGTAAAATGATCTGCTATTTTTCAATGAAGGAAACTTCTTAATGTGTCCACTAGAAGTCGCAATAGCAATTATGTTAAGCAAGCAAACTTTATACCGGGGCTGAGCAGGGAGCAAGTATAAACAGGTAGTGCAGCTAGCCCGGAGCTACCTTGTCGTTCTGCCTTACACTTTCAACATTATGCGCTTTGGCACTCTCATTGCCCCAAAATGTCTCTGTCAAAAAGACGAAAAGTGGACACAGAGTGCAGAGTTTTCCAAGAAAAATGGTCATCGTCCTTTTTATTCACGGAAGTAAATGGGAAACCTGTGTTTGGTGTGCTCACAGCATGTTTAATTTGACATAATTATGCCATATTTTTACCGGTCCGGCCCACTTGGGAATAGATTATCCTCCATGTGGCCCCTGAGCTAAAATGAGTTTGACACCCCTGGTCTAGAGCCTAACTCTATATTAGGCTATGCTCAAAGTTGAACTCAACGAATCACTCCATGTAGTTCCGTTGATCTCTTGTATGTGGGAGAAAAGTAAGAACGTTATTTACTCCAAGCTTCGGAAAGTCAAACTTCCAAATTTCGACAGCCAACAAATGCGTCTGCTTTTTCACAAATCACAAGTATGCTATAAAATGGCACAGGGACTTTAAACATGCCAGGCTAGACCATTGGCCTTGATAGCCTTAGCATTTTGACATGCTCAAGGAATATTGCGCACATGATGAGTTGGCTTACCTATTTTCTTTGGAAAATGCACATTCGGCGGCAAGTCTAGATCAAATTTATTTGGATCTAGACTGACTTAATTCACATAATTCTGGCTTAATTCACAGAATTCTGTCTTTAAACTCAGAACCCAGAATAAATTATTCACATGTTGCCCTAATCGTCTACTCTATCTCAAGCAGTTGTTAACATATTCATTATTTTCCAGCAACCACAACAGCAGGTCCGACAACCACGGCTCCGATGACCACAACAGCAGCTCCAACAACCACAACCCCAGGTCCAATAACCACAACACCAAAAACCACAACTGCAGGACCAACAACCACAACAGTAGCTCCAACCACCACGACAGCAGTTCCAACAACCACAACAGCAGTTCCAACAACCACAACAGCAGCTCCAACAACCACAACAGTAGGTCCTACAACCACAACAGCAGCTCCAACAGCCACAACAGCAGCTCCTACCACTACAACAGCGGCTCCAACAATCACAACCGCTGTTCCAACAACCACAACAGCAGGTCCAACAACTACAACACCTGCTCCAACCACCACAACAGCTGGTCAAACAACTACAACCGCAGGTCCAACAACCACAACAGCAGCTCCAACAACCACAACAGCAGCTCCTACCACTACAACAGCGGCTCCAACAATCACAACCGCTGTTCCAACAACCACAACAGCAGCTCCAAGTACCACAACAGCAGCTCCAAGTACCACACCAGCAGCTTCAAGTACCACAACTCCAGTTCCAACTACAACAACAGCACCTCCAACAACCACAACTGCAGCTCCAACAACAACAGGCCTGGGTCCACCAACCACAACAGCAGCTCCAACAACCACAACAGTGGCTCCAACAACCACAGGCCCGGGTCAACCAACCAAAACCGCGGCAACAACACCGACAACTGCTGCACCAACGACAACTTCTGCACCAACAACGACAATTGCTGCATCAACAACGACAACTGCAGCACCAACGACAATAACTGCTGCACCAACATTGACAACTGCTGCACAAACGACAACTGCTGCACCAACAACGACAACTGCTGCACAAACGACATCTGCTGCAGCAACAACGACAACCGTGGCTCCAACAACCACAACAGCAGCTCCAAGTACCACAACTGCAGCTCCAACAACCATAACAGCGGCTCCAACAACCACAACCACGGCAACAACACCTACAACTGCTGGACCAACGACAACTGCTGGACCAACGACAACTGCTGGACCAATGACAACTGCTGCACAAACGACAACTGCTGCACCGACAACGACAAATGCTGCACCAACGACAATTGCTGCACCAACAACGACGATTGCTGCATCAACAACGACAATTGCTGCACCAACAACGACGATTGCTGCATCAACAACGACAACTGCAGCACCAACATTGACAACTGTTGCACCAATAATGACAACTGCTGCACCAACACCAACCACTGCTACACCAACGACAATTGCTGCACCAACAACTAGTTCACTAACAACGACAACTGCTGCACCAACAACAACAACTGTAGCACCAACAACAAAAACTGCTGCACCAACGACAACAACTGCTGCACCAACAACAACAACTTCTGCACCAACAACAACAACTACTGCATCAACCACAACTGCTGCACCTACAACAACTGTTGCACCTACAACAACAACTGCTGTACCAACAACGACAATCAATGCACCAACAACGGCAACTGCTGCAACAACGACAATTGCTGCCCCAACAACGACAACTGCTGCACCAATAACGACAGCTGCCGCACCAACACCAACAACAACTACTGCACTAGCAATAACAACTTCTGCACCAACAACAACTACTGCACCAACAACAACTAGTGCATTAACCACAACTGCTGCACCTACAACGACAGCTGTTGCACATACAACAACTGCTATACCAACAACGACAATTGCTGCACCAACAACGGCAACTGCTGCAACGACAATGACAACTGCGTCCCCAACGACAATTGCTGCACCAACAATGACAATTTCTGCATCAACAATGACAACTGCAGCACCAACGACAATAACTGCTGCACCAACATTGACAACTGCTGCACCAACAACGACAACTGCTGCACCAACAACGACAACTGCTGCACTAACGACAACTGCTGCACCAACAACGACAACCGTGGGTCCAACAACCACAACAGCAGCTCCAAGTACCACAACTCCAGTTCCAACTACAACAACAGCACCTCCACCAACAACAACTGCAGCTCCAACAACAACAGGCCTGGGTCCACCAACCACCACAGCAGCTCCAACAACCACAACAGCGGCTCCAACAACCACAACAGCACTTCCAACAACCACCACAGCAGCTCCAACAACCACAACAGCTGCTCCAACAACCACAACAGCGGCTCCAACAACCACAACCACGGCACCAACACTGACAACTGCTGGACCAACGACAACTGCTGCACAAACGACAACTGCTGCACAAACGACAACTGCTGCACCAACAACGACAATTGCTGCATCAACAACGACAACTGCATCACCAACGACAATAACTGCTGCACCAACATTGACAACTGTTGCACCAACGTCAACTGCTGCACAAATGACAACTGCTGCACCAACAACGACAACTGCTGCACCAACGACAATTGCTGCACCAACAACGACAATTGCTGCACCAACAACGACAATTGCTGCATCAACAACGACAACTGCAGCACCAACGACAGTAACTGCTACACCAACAACAACTGCTGCACCAACAACTACTTCACTAACAACGACAACTGTTGCACCTACAACAACAACTGCTGAACCAACGACAATAACTGCTGCACCAACATTGACAACTGTTGCACCAACGTCAACTGCTGCACAAATGACAACTGCTGCACCAACAACGACAATTGCTGCACAAACAACGACAATTCCTGCACCAGCAACGATAATTGCTGCATCAACGACAATAACTGCTGCACCAACATTGACAACTGTTGCCCCAACGACAACTGCTGCACAAACGACAACTGCTGCACCAACAACGACAACTGCTGCAAAAACGACAACTGCTGCACAAACGACAACTGCTGTACCAACAACGACAAATGCTGCACAAACAACAACTGCTGCACCAACAACGACAACTGCTGCACCAACAGCGACAATAACTGCTGCACCAACATTGACAACTGCTGTACCAACACCAACCACTGCTACACCAATGACAACTGCTGCACCAACAACTGCTTCACTAACAACGACAACTGCTGCACCAACTACAACAACTGCTGCACCAACAACGACAACTGCTGCAGGGACAACAACAACAACTACTGCACTAACAACAACAACTACTGCATCAACCACAACTGCTGCACCTACAACGACAACTGTTGCACCTACAACAACTGCTGCATCAACAACGACAACTGCAGCACCAACGACAATAACTGCTGCACCAACATTGACAACTGTTGCACCAACGACATCTGCTGCACAAACGACAACTGCAGCTCCAACAACAACAGGCCTGGGTCCACCAACCACAACAGCAGCTCCAACAACCACAACAGAGGGTCCAACAACCACAGGCCCGGATCAACCAACCACAACAGCAGCTCCAACAACCACAACAGCTGCTCCAACAACCACAACAGCAGTTCCAACTACCACAACAGATCCAACTACCAAAACAGCAGCTCCAACAACTTCAACAGTGGCACCAACAACCATAACAGCGGCTCCAACAACCATAACAGCGGCAACAACACCGACAACTGCTGGATCACCGACAACTGCTGCACAAACGACAACTGCTGCACCAACCACGACAACTGCTGCACAAACGACAACTGCTGCACCAACCACGACAACTGCTGCACCAACGACAACTGCTGCACAAATGACAACTGCTGCACCAACAACTGCTTCACTAACTACGACAACTGCTGCACCAACGACAACAACTGCTGCACCAACAACGACAACTGCTGCACCAACAACGACATTTGTAGCATCAACAACAACAACTGCTGCACCAATGACAACTGCTGCACCAACAACTGCTTCACTAACAACGACAACTGCTGCACCAACTACAACAACTGCTGCACCAACAACGACAACTGCTGCAGGAACAACAACAACTACTGCACTAACAACAACTGCTGCACCTACAACGACAACTGTTGCACCTACAACAACTGCTGCATCAACAACGACAACTGCAGCACCAACGACAATAACTGCTGCACCAACATTGACAACTGTTGCACCAACGACATCTGCTGCACAAACGACAACTGCAGCTCCAACAACAACAGGCCTGGGTCCACCAACCACAACAGCAGCTCCAACAACCACAACAGCTGCTCCAACAACCACAACAGCAGTTCCAACTACCACAACAGATCCAACTACCAAAACAGCAGCTCCAACAACTTCAACAGTGGCACCAACAACCATAACAGCGGCTCCAACAACCATAACAGCGGCAACAACACCGACAACTGCTGGATCACCGACAACTGCTGCACAAACGACAACTGCTGCACCAACCACGACAACTGCTGCACCAACGACAACTGCTGCACAAATGACAACTGCTGCACCAACAACTGCTTCACTAACTACGACAACTGCTGCACCAACGACAACAACTGCTGCACCAACAACGACAACTGCTGCACCAACAACGACATTTGTAGCATCAACAACAACAACTGCTGCACCAACGACAACTGCTGCACCAACGACAACAACAGCTGCACCAACAACAACAACAACTTCTGCACCAACAACAACTACTGCACAAACAACAACTACTGCATCAACCACAACTGCTGCACCTACAACAACAACTTTTTCACCTACAACAACTGCTGTACCAACAACGACAATTGCTGCACCAACAACGGCAACTGCTGCACCAACAACAACTACTGCACCAACAACAACAACCGCGGCTCAAACAACTACAATAGCGGCTCCAAAAACCACAACAGCAGCTTCAACAACCATAACATTGGTTCCAACAACCACAACAGCGGCTCCAAAAACCACAACTGCAGCTCTAAAAACCACAACATTAGTTCCGACAACCACAACCCCGGGTCCAACAAACACAACCCCAGTTCCAACAACAAAAACAACAGCTCCAACAACCACAACCCTGGCTCCAACAACCACAACCCCGGCTCCAACAACCACTGTGACGATAATTCCTCCCGGTATGTCCACTTGAAAACAAACACATCACAACCATAACCTAACTTTTAATAGTAACTGGTTGGTATCAGGCTGGTTAAATCACATTTTATCTGTACTCTCTGTACTCAAGATGCTCCTCGTTTGAATCACCTGCACATGCCTTTCTCCCCAGTCTTTTCAACCATGGCATATTTACAAGTCAAGATGATTACCTTTGGTGAACTCAGCAACGACACCATTTCGGGACTTCTTCAAGAGGTACGGTTAGTTGCATCTATCGATTAGATGGAACTATTTAGCATGATGGACAGCAGTAGCACATATTAAACAACAAATTCTTTGTCTCCATAACTGATGCCATATTTTCACCCTTCTTTTTTCTCTGCTTAGTTCTTCAGAAATCAGCTCCCGACTGGAACAGCTCATCTGCTCTCAGTGAAAAGAATCCAAAGATTTGCAATTTATTAATATTTGTTTGGGGTATTGTGTTTATAAATGCACTTAACTTAATGTATTCCATGGAAACACACAACTGTATATATAACAATTGAAATATTCAGAATTTAAATGTAAATCCAAGCATTTATCAAATAGTCAAATAGTATCGTCAAAAGACAAATCAATGGTCTTGTGAAATCCTAATTTCCTAATATTTTCTCAGTAACTCAGTAACTAACTTTATTATTGTGAATGTTTTTTAATCAATCTTTCAAAACATGATGCTGATTTTCTTTCGGTTGTCTTTTATTCTGTTTACAGATCCATGTTTTCACATGACTTGGATACAGTAATATTACTATAATTTGTATTGAATAAAGTGTTGACTATCCGGACTTTTAAATGATCATAAATGCTTTGTCTACCATAAAAGGTAAATCACTCAGAGCAACCTTAATTTATGGTGTGTACATTATATGCTATTTTTGGCCATCAAAGATCCTCATGAAACTGTCCTGAATTTATTGTCTATGATAAAGCCTTGCTATTGGTGAACATTGGTTCTATTTCATGTAGGCTTCGCCTTATGGGCTTGTCCCGTGCGCGTGCCTGCGCGCGCTGAAAATTCAAACTATGCACCTATCAGCGTGGGCACCGCCCACATTTCCCACGGTATCGTGTCTATATAACGCGGTGTATACCGTCGCTCATCCTCCCTTTTCTTTCAGCACTTGTGCTTATCAGCGAGAAATTGAGAACTACAATTAAGAAGATGAGAACTTCAACACGGATCTCCCAAGCCGGTGGCAGCGGCTCGGGCGAGGCCACGGACAAACGGCCCTTTTCAGGGCCACCTGAGAGCGCTCCTAGAGCTAGGTCCTTTTCAGGACTCCTATGCGCCTCCTGTCCCGCCTCCCTGGCACCGGGTGACGGGCACTTGGCGTGCTTTTGGTGCCTCGGTGCCGACCACGCCGCGGCTGCTATGGCGGCCCCCGTCTCCTGTGTCGCCTGCCGGGAGCTGCCTGAAGAGGGGATCCTCTCCAGGCATCTCTTCTTTTCCCCTGCGGTGGAAATGGCTGACGCCATCGACCTGTTCGGACCTGACGTCGACGATGGCATCATCGACGCCTCCCTGGACGACGTCTTCGGCGACTCGGCGTCCGGTTTTTCCCGCTCTCGGGTTACAACCGCCACCGTCATACAACACAAGGGTCCGCGCCGGATGACCGATCTCTTCCGGGAGATCATGGGTGAGGCGGCGGCCATCAAAGGGATTCCCATGCCGGTCCCGCCTCTCGCCCCCGTATCTGACGATATGCAGGGCGAGTGCTTTCGCACCCCATCTTTTTCCCGGCGGGTTACCCAGTGCCCCTTGTTCCCGCCTTTGCAGCACTTGTTTATTGCTGCCGGTGAGGACCCTTCGACCCTGAAGGCTCCGGTAAGATCCTACACGGATTTCACCAATGTGGAGGGGTGGGCCGATACTCAGGCGAGGGGGATCCCTCGCCTGGAGCCTCCCCTGGCAGCGCTTCTCTGTCCGGGCGCCGGGCTCCTTAACGAAAAGCCGCTGCCCCCCGACCGCCTCCAGAAGCAGATTGTCGGCCTAACGGACAGGGTGTTCGTTTGTGCCTCTCAATCCGCGGCGGCGGTCAACAACATTGCCCTGCTCTCCTCTGCCATGGTCTCCTTGTCGGCTGACAGGGAGGCCTACGGCCCGGAGGAAGCCGCGAGATGGCTGGCGGTTTCCCGCTTTTCCAGCGCCATCCTCCAGCTATGCCAGCCGATAGCCGTTTCGGCCGGCCAGCATATGGCGTGGGCTACCATGATTCAAAGGGTCATATGGCTCTCCCACACTGCGGTGCCGGAACGAGAGCGGGCCAGCCTCGTCCAGGGTCCACTAGCGCCGGATGGCCTATTTGGTCCCAGGTTCTCCGAGGTGCTCGCGCACCAGCAGTCAGTCCGTGAGAATCGTTCCCGGTTCGGGACGATTCTCACGGGCTCCTCCCGCCAGCAGGCTGAGAGGAAGCGCGGTCTAGGCCGGTCCCAGCGTTCCATGGGACCGCCTCCGACTCCAGCCCCGGTGCAGCAGCCGCAGCCGCCGCGCACGGGGAGAGCAGCAGCGCCACGGACCGGGAAGTTCCGGACGCTTGCTCCTACTTTTTCTTTCCCTATTAAAGAAAAGAGTAAAGACCGTTCGGCCGAACGGCAGTACATGGTACCTAAAGAGCGATATTCCCCAGGCCACCTGCGTCCTACGCTTGTGGTGCGCTCCTCCATGTTGCCTATTTCCCCCTCTCAGCCCGGTGGCTGTAGGGTGACGGTCGGACGGCGTGTTCACATGGCCTCTGGTTCACCTGCTTCTAAGAAGCGGCGTCCCTTGGAGCCTCATGGACGGATCAGAGACTCGTTGCACGAGCCCGTGGATACGGCCGCTTGTACCGGTCTCCTGGTTCCCCACATTATAGGTGAGGAGATGGGTCCGCGCGCTGTGGCTACAGCCTGCGGACAGCGCATGCGCACAGGTGCTGCGGCCGGACGGCTCGCTCCCTGTTCAGCGGGCACGAGCGCGACGTCTAGACAGCTCGTTGTTTTTACAGCTGCTAGTTCTGGTACGTCTCCTACGCTCGCTGAGCCTCCTCCCTTTCGTGGGAAGCCCCCCTTGGTTCACACGCAGTGTGGAGGCGGTAGGGGCAGAGGAATACGGGTTATTCCTGGACGGTCTTCCTCAGCTGTCGGCTCGCCCTCTCTCCAACCGCTATGCGTGTTGGCAAGAGCGGTGCGTTCTGCCATCGTGGTTGGACACCACGTTGAGATGGGGCCATCCCATACAGTTCAATCGTCGTCCCCCACCCTTTATGGGGTTGGTGGAGACCACGCTACGGGACCCGGCTGCGAGCACGGCTCTGGCAGCAGAGGTGGCACGTCTCTTGGTAAAGGGGGCCATCACTGTCGTTCCCCCCCACGAGTCTCACCTAGGTTTTTATTCCCGCTACTTCCTGGTTTCCAAGAAGTCAGGGGAAATGAGACCTATTCTGGATCTTCGCGTGTTCAACAGATTCGTTGCCACGAGGAAGTTCAGAATGCTCACGGTCGGAGCATTGTTCCGGTGTGTGAGAGAGGGCGATTGGTTCACATCCCTGGATCTCAAGGATGCTTACTTCCACGTCCCTGTTCGGCAGGCGCACAGGAAGTTTCTCCGCTTTGCCTTTATGGGGATGGCGTACGAGTACCAGTGTCTGCCGTTCGGCTATTCCCTGGCTCCGCGCACCTTCTCGAAGTGTGTGGAGACGGCGTTGGAACCGCTCAGACGTCAGGGAAAGAGGATTCTCTTCTACCTAGACGATCTGCTTATTCTGAGCAACTCAGAAGAGACCGCGAGAAGGGACACCATGTTGGTGATAAACCATCTCTCCTTCCTGGGTTTTGCCATCAACTGGGAGAAGAGCTCCCCGCTCCCCAGCCGGCAGACAGTCTACTTGGGGCTTTGCCTAGACTCAGCCACCATGATTGCGATGCTTTCGCCTCCTCGGCGAGACGCCATCCTGTCGGCGCTCTCCCGTTTTCACGTTCGCAGAAACGTGACCGCACTGTCCACCATGCGCCTGTTGGGGCTGATGGCAGCTGCCCACCCCGTGGTCCCCCTGGGTCTGCTTTTTATGCGCAGACTCCAGCGGTGGTTTGCTCGCCAACGGTTGGACCCCAGGCGACACAAGCTCAGGGTGCTCCTCGTCCCCCGTTCGGTGTCGCCAGACCTGGAATATTGGAAAGGACCCTCCGCCCTTCTCAAGGGTGTTCCCCTGGGCAGGGTGGCGTCCTACGTAGTGGTCTTCACGGACGCCTCGTTGACGGGTTGGGGAGGAACGTGCCTCTCTCACTCGGTCGGAGACGAGTGGCGCACGCCCCCTACAGCACACATAAATGTGTTGGAGCTCGACGCTGTGAGGAAAGTGCTGTTGCATTTCTTTCACCTGGTGCGCGGCCGCCACGTTCTGATCAGGACAGACAGCGTGTCGGCGGCGGCGTACATCAACAGACAGGGGGGAGTCCGCTCCCCTGCTCTCCACCGAAAGGCGGTCGAGCTCTGGCTTTGGGCTCATCAGTATCTCCGCAGTCTGAGAGCCCTGCATATCGCGGGCGCCCAGAACTTTGGGGCGGACCTCATGTCTCGAGGCGGTCCCCGCCGAGACGAGTGGCGGTTACATCCCGACATTGTCAGACTGATCTGGCAGAGGTTCGGGACAGCGCAGGTGGACCTCTTCGCGTCCCGGGAAAACACGCACTGCAGGTGGTGGTTCTCCCTCAGCCCTCGGGATCTTCCCCCGTTGGGGGTAGATGCGTTGGCACACACACCTTGGCCGCGGGCTCTCTTGTATGCGTTTCCCCCGCTCCAGCTGATCCTTCCTCTTCTGGAACGGGTCAGACAGGAGAGACTGTCCCTGATATTAGTGGCCCCGGAGAACCGTTCAGCTCTGTGGTTTCCAGAGCTGGCCGCGCTCTCGCGGTCGGCGCCTTGGCCAGTACCATTCAGGCCGGATGCGCTTTCACAGGCCCACGGGACGGTGCACCACCCGCCCAATGTCTCGGGACGGCTGTTGGTTTGGCTCCTGAGAGGTTGATCCTGCAGGGCAAAGGTTTGCCTGAGACGGTTATCAACACTATTCAGAGTGCTCGTGCGCCTTCTACTTCTTCCCTCTATGCGGCGAAGTGGTGCGCCTTCTCTAATTGGTGTGAGACGAACCACGCTGTCCCATCTCAATGCGAGGTGGGAAGCGTGCTTTCGTTTCTGCAAAACTTATTGGAAAAAGGTTTGGCCTTCTCCACTATCAAGGTCTATACGGCAGCCGTTTCGGCTGGCCATGCAGGCTGTGATGGTGGACCGATCTTCAGCCATCCACTGGTCAAGAGATTCTTGCGTGGGGCTAGACGGGTTAGGCCTGTTTCACGCGTGCTTACACCACGCTGGGATCTCCCCACCGTGTTGCGCGGATTGTCCAGGGATCCTTTCGAGCCTCTCTCTCAGGCCCCTTTGGATGCCCTGTCATTTAAGACGGCGCTCTTGTTGGCCTTGGTTTCTGCCAAGCGGGCCGGTGAGCTAACCGCTCTGTCTGTCAGCCCGAGTTGCTTGTTGCTAAATGAGGACAGCTCCTTCGCGTTGCTCAGACCTAATCCTGCGTTCCTCCCGAAGAACATTAATAGTTATTTTCGGTCGAGGGATATTGTGCTTAAGGCTTTTCACCCCCCGCCTCATTCTAGTGAGGCGGAGGCGGAGTTGCATCTCCTGTGCCCGGTTCGGGCGTTGGCTATGTACGTGAATCGCTCGGCAGCGTTCCGCTCCACACAACAGTTGTTTGTGTGTTATAGCGACGCTAGCAGGGGCCGCGCTCTCTCTAAGCAGCGGTTTTCTCGCTGGGTATGTGAGGGTGTTTGCCTAGCCTACTCTCGGCAGGGCTTGGCGCCACCGTTGGGCGTTAAAGCTCACTCCACACGGAGCGTGGCCGCTTCAACGGCTCTACTCAAGGGCGTTTCGGTGGAAGACATCTGCGCGGCTGCGTCTTGGTCTTCCCCCGGCCCCTTTGTCCGTTTTTACATGTTAGACATGTCCAGGGGCTCACTCGGCAACTCTGTGCCAGAGTCCGGGACCCCTTTTTACGGCTTAAGAATATAGACATGTTCTTTAAAGCGTCGTGGTTGGATTTCCTCTCGCCGGCTGGCGAGTTGGTCGCCCCCGGTGGTAGCGGACCTAATGGAAACCTAGTTGCTCTGGTTTTTCTTTTCCTTTCATGGGTTCCATGAAGCACGGAATAGAGCCGGAGTCTTTACAGACTCACTTTTTTCTCCCTTGATCATTGCCTTGCTTGATCTAGGAGGAATTCGTTTTTTATAAAGCTGTTGTGTTTTACACTTCCTTGGCTTTTTGAGTCTTAATGTGTTCTGGTGACTTAGGTCTTTTTGACTGGGGTCCAGCAGGAGTACATTGATCGGGCTCCGCTCGCAGCTTCACCTTAGCCCATAAGGCGAAGCCTAGACGGCGTAGCCTACATGAAATAGAACGATAGTTATGTTATTATAACTCTAGTTCTATGATTGTAGGCGTAGCCGTCTAGTTTCCCACCTGCTGTACCCTCCAATTGCTGAAAGAAAAGCTTGGAGGATGAGCGACGGTATACACCGCGTTATATAGACACGATACCGTGGGAAATGTGGGCGGTGCCCACGCTGATAGGTGCATAGTTTGAATTTTCAGCGCGCGCGGGACAAGCCCATAAGGCGAAGCCTAGACGGCTACGCCTACAATCATAGAACTAGAGTTATAATAACATAACTATCGTTACGTTGGATGTATGTGTCCGTGCGGGCGTGCGTGCGTGCATGTGTGTTTGTGTTCCTCTTGCAGCCTTAAAGGTTGGGTATGGGATTTGCGAAACGCCAGCAGATTTTGAAAATACACAACTCAAACGGTCCTACCCCCTCTCCTTCAACGCTGACTCTGACTCCACCCATTCCAAGTTGGACGCGCACGAACACAGATGCGCGAGAGTGAGCCAGGCTAGCTAGGTTGGAGTTTAGGGTTGTCTTCTAGTGCTAGGTCCAAATGTGGATTAGCTAGTTAGCTAGCTCCAGTAGCTACCGCAGGATAACAACAAACAGAAGCTTGCTCTGGGTCACGAGCTTTGAGTATGTGCACGTGCACGAAGGGGTCACTTGCGGGGAGCGGGGGAGGGGGAGTGCAGTACGACCGTTTGATTGACGTACTTACTGTCCAATGCAACTCGGTGGCTCTGGAAATCATTGGCTGGAGTTTTTCGAGCCCTGCCCGTTCCACAGATGATTGACTTGTTTAATTTTCATGTCAGTACTTCTAACTCAGTGGCTGTAAGTGGGTTATGATAAGGATTTCAAGTAATTTAGCAAAAATGGCCAAAAAAGCGAATTCCATACCCAACCTTTAAGGTGGCACCTTAGCACCATTTGTTAAAATTAGATGGGAGCTTATTTCAAGCAGGCCCTTCAACTTTCATTTTCACTGTGGGCCTCAACAGATTCTGTTTTTTGATCTCGTCATCCCTAATACTTGGAAATACTTGGAGGAAAGGTTGTTAGAATTCAGAAAATGCTTAAAGGTGCCTCGATGCAACCTTTAACTCCACCTTTAGCATAGGTTACTCCTGACAAACCTTTACGAAGGAATGGAGATATTTGTAACTCATAATCCTTTCCGGCGTAAATTTTTAAAGCAACAGGCATCCGACAAAGTTTACAGACTCCCCTAATACTTGGAAATACTTGGAGGAAAGGTTGTTAGAATTCAGAAAATGCTTAAAGGTGCCTCGATGCAACCTTTAACCCCACCTTTAGCATAGGTTACTCCTGACAAACCTTTACGAAGGAATGGAGATATTTGTAACTCATAATCCTTTCCGGCGTAAATTTTTAAAGCAACAGGCATCCGACAAAGTTTACAGACTCTACGCGAAGATACATGACAGACTCGGTTAAGCAGAAGAAGAGAAGAGAAGAAAATTGACAAGACAAGAGGTAACCAAACATTATGGAGAAGACATGAATAATCAAAATAACTCAAAAGACCAACATCATAGTAGATATGTTCGTAGCCCATAATTAACACCATAAGAAAATAAAATGCCAACTTCAATTTTAAGAAAGACTACGGGGGAAGTTAATTTTAACATCAACATAAGTTTAGACTCTTTATTTCACGTGTGAATTGGGATTCAGTGGCCTAAAATATTCCTGTTCGACTCAAAGCTAGGGTGGGCGATTTTGGAGAAAACAGCCGTTGAGATTCCGTCGCATGCTCTCTGGCCCGTCCCTGCCACGCTACCTGCTGTAGCTCCTCCCACCGAACGTCAGTTATGCGCGTTCATGTGAATTCAGTTACATTGATAGGAAGACGAAACACCATGTCCGATTCCGAGGTAATTAAACATTAGTGCTGATTGCTACATAAGTACATATATAGCATCAACATCTTACTCACAGACATACCATGTATGTTATCTTAAAATCATTGCCATTGCGCTGGTAGGCCTAAGAAAGGTAGCTGTATCAGCCAAGCAAGATAGCAAACTAATTGCAACTGTAGTTCGTTAGCATAAGAACAAAAGCAAAAAAAAACAAAAAAAACAAACAAAACCTCCTTCTCCATGATAACAGAATTCTTCTAGGTCTCCCTCTTATCAATATTGACAATCGATATGATCTCTTTACTGTCGTTGTCCATCGTTGTGTATGTACAGTACTGTGCTGAAAAAATATATATATTTGTTAAAATAACACAGAAAGCCAGATTACACACAAGGAAACCGTCACTTCAAAGCGATCGCGAAACTGAGCTAGGCTGCTGCTAGCTTGCAACAACGTTATAACAATACATGGAATATCATATGCTAGACTTCCCTCGCAGTGCTTATCTTGGCAGTTGTGTCAACGTAGCTTTTATACAAACGTGACTCGGACATTATCCACAGTTGAGTTGAAGCCTAGGCCACGTGTTAGCACAATCTCTGTGTTATTCCGACAGCCAGGGTTGGTGTGACCATAACTAACCTATAAAACGGACCGGGAAAAGAACCATCGGCTGATGCAAGACATCCTACAGAACCGTATTGAAATGGTTACATTACAGAACCGTAATGTAACGGTTATCGTGGCTTTGCTTAGTAAAAAACCATACCAGCCGACACTTTACATATTCATCGCAATATACCATGGAGGGATAGCACAATTCTTTACCTGTCTATAAGAAATATAGCCATCTCAGCGTCCGATTTTAAGTTTCTCCGGTCACGTAACTCTCTCCATCGCTCATAAGCCAGACCACTAGGCTCGTGAACGCTCACGCAGGGACGCACCAACGTCGTTGCCAAGGTGACCGGACAGTCCCACAGCCAATAAGAACGGAGAATCGGAGCCTCGCTCTGATTGGTCAAAGTGTACATGAGCGGTGGCAATTTTTGGGTGCGGCCCACAGAGGCAGGGGAGAGCAAAGTTATGAGCAGATATTCTCAGAGCACTTCACCTACATATAGCTGACTGGCTATTAGGACAGTTTTGCCAAATATTACAGTAAAGAAATTACCCACCCTAGCTTTAAGTGATTCTCACTGTTGGCGGAAACCTGAACGAAATCAATGCGACAAGAAAGTATGGATTCGAAAGAGCGCTTGTTGCAGTCCATCTTCGGAAAAATTGTAGGTTCATGCTAGAGGTCAGCAACAGTGGCGAAGCTAGACCTTTTTTGGGTGGGCTCAAGCCCACCTAAAACCTGCCTTACTGTGCGTTCACACCAAAAGCTGTAAAGTGTTTTGAGCGATAAACAGCCATTCACTTTCTATTAGACATGAGCAATAAAGCGATAGGAGCGATTAAAGGATTGAGCTATAGCTTTAAAGCTGTAAAGCTGTAAATGAGAGTTGAAAACAGCTCAACTCTTTGCAAATGAGCTAGTAGCGTATCGGCTGTAAATGACCGCCAGCCAATCGGAATGTAGATGTCTCCTGCCGGCGTGGGTCCCAGTAAACATACGCGAGAACTTTAGTTCCTACCACACATTTGTTCCTTCACCATGATGCGTGAGAGATTAATTGTGGCTATTGCAGGGCATCGTATTTGTCCGCGATTGCATAGCCAACGTGGTCTTATTATAGCCCGATCATTAACTAAAAAACACAAGAATAAAGCATCCAGCATATGATTTCAACAATGTATGAGGGCATACGCAATCCGCATTGTTAAACAGGGATGGTCGCACAGTGGAATGCTGATTGAAACCATCGGACGAGCGGTGGGTGGAGGGTGCCATGCCGTAATTCCGACGCCTCATTTTTCGACGTCTCAATGGTCCGAAATATTTCCCATTAGATCGACATGCCACTATGCCGACGGTTCAATGTTCCGAAAACGGAACCCATTGGTCCGAAGGTCCGTTTGTCCGACTTTTAAAAAAGGAGGCGCATTAGGCCGACGGTTCAATATGCCGAATAGGCCAAGGCGCAATTCTACCTGTGTGATTATGAAACCAAAAATAAAAGACGATACTTTTCCTGTAAAGAAGTCAAACGGTGAGTGAAAAACAAATAAAAATGTTTTCTTTAGTAGCTGTGTGGGTCTATATGTGTTGTTTACTGTGTTTACAGCGGGCTTTAGCCTAAATAATTTCGCTGGTATTGATTTAGTCAAATTTATACCTCATACTGTGTACTTAGTCAAGTGTGTGTGTGTGTGTGCGTGTGCGTGTGCGTGTGCGTGTGTGTGTGTGTGATCACCAATCTGCAAATGATAAAGCCAGTGGTTCTGATGGAGTCACTTATGAGACAATAAAATCCACCAAGCAAGTCTCATGCCAAATCCTGACGCACATATTTAACACCTGCCTGTTAAATGGTAAAGTGCCGGATTTATGGAAAGGTGCCTTAATACACAGAATCCCCAAAAAAGGCAATATCCCGGATAGGGATCGACCGATAACGATTTTTTAGGGCCGATACGATACCGATATTTTTTCCTCAGCCTTAGCCGATACGCCGATACCGATTTTCTTGAGCCGATTTTTTTTATTATTTTTTTTTAAAGGAACATTTATTGAACTTCAATATAAAAAACAATATTTAACAAATAGTAAAAACAGGTGAAGTAGAACAAGTAAGAACAAGTAGATGAACAATATTTAACAAATATTAAAAACAGGTGAGGTAGAACAAGTAAAAAAAATTAAAAAAAATAAAAAATAAATCGGCGAAAATCAGCCGCGTATCGGCCGATACGATACACGTAAAAACCGCGAATATCGGCCGATAATATCGGTCGATCCCTAATCCCGGATGACCCCTCCACATGGAGAGACATTTCACTTTTGCCAACAATCTATAAAATGTTCATGAAATGTGTGCTAGCCCGCATCCTGCCTTGGCTTGAAACCGTAATACTTTCACCTGATCAAAAAGCCTACATTATCCGCCAAGGCATGAATGAGCATGTCTTCTGCCTGAAAACGGCTATTGATGACTTTAAACACGACTCCGCAAAGTTATTCACTGTTTTCCTGGACTTTCGTGATGCCTTCGGGTCATTGCAACACAGCGTCATGATTTATGCACTTAGGGAAATACAGCTTCCACAAGTGTATATTGATGTCGTGATGGATGTCTATGAAGGATCTTACATCCAAGTCATTTGTGGTGACACCCTAACTGATCCCATTCAGCTGGATGTTGGTATTAAAACAGGATGCCCCTGGAGTGCGGTGAATTTCATCCTAGCAATCAATCACTGGATCAAGTGGATGCGCCAGTGCGCACCTGAAGGAGTCAGGTCACCAAATCCAGTGCCGGGATATGCTGATGATGTAGAGATCTCATCACGGGACGAGAGCGTAATCCACTCAATGCTCCACCGCACTGAGGATTTCATACAGTGGTCAAGATTGGAGGTAAAACACACCAAATGTGCTGCGTTCTATGAGAGGAGAAGCGGTGGAAATCGGTAGTATCAAGCCAAATCCGACAGACCCCTGTCCTTCACAATAATGCAGAACCCAATCCGCGTCTACTCAAGACATGATACATACCCATATCTAGGCCATAAATTCAATGTCGCTGGCGACTGGGAAGAACAGTTCAAAGAGCTGACTAATGACTACACTGTCAGACTCAACCTCATCGATTCATCCCCCCTCCCGATTCTAATGAAACTCCAGGCAATCAGAGAAGTCGCTCTTTCAAATATCCATCACCTGTTTGAAAACATCCATATACCTCAGAACATCCTCACAGAGATGACAAACAAGACGGTGAGCCTGGTGAGGCTTGGCTTAAACACCCACTCGACCCGTGACATCATGCTTGGCTTAAACACCCACTCGACCCGTGACATCATCTTCCAAGCCCCCGGAGATGGAGGTCTCGGAGTCCCAAACATTGAGTGGGTCTACACCGCCACCAGAACCAACCACCTCCTCAAGATGCTCAACTGCGACGACGTGACAGTCCGGGAAATGGCCCGTGAATCACTCCTGCATATGCAGCGACGCAAAATCCCACCTGCGAAGGAGAATGAGCGGCAATTCCTCGGATTCAAAATAACAGATAATGGAAAACTGGACATCAGAACTGCAGGCTTCGTTGTGCGGTCAGACTGGATGGATCTCAATGACCTGTGCCACCGCTCAGGAATAAATCTGAAGTGGGCGGGGCCCGATGGTACACCTGTTGCACTGAACTCTGTTGTCACGGACCCGCTCATCAATGTATGCGCGACCTTTGAACAGGAAGATGGGTAACACGAGCTGTCAATCAAAACAGCGAGAGCCACAATGCTAAGAATGAAAGTAGAAGAGTGCACAGCATTGGACTAGCTTAAGCCTGCAGGGCAAACTGGCACTGCTACCCTTTGCAAACCACTCTGTGTCCCACTCTATCCTCTCAAACACGACCATTGGAGAGGACGTCCTTATCTTTTGCATTAAGGCCCGCAGGTACAGGTATTGCCAACAAAATACAACCTGGCAATCTGGTATCCGTCACAACACAACCCACACTGCATCCTACATCCCACCCCAGACAATAAAGAGACAATGGCTCATTCCTAAACGGCTGTAGCTTTTACAAAGGACTGTACATCGCCAGACATGACCGTCTGGTGGACTTGGTCGCACAAGAACTCAGACAAGTACAGGACAGAACAACACATGTATAAGCACAGCACTGTGAAATTGAACTGGTTTGATAATTGTACTGATAACAACATACTGTATAACATCCCAAACACCCCATACATTGTTTTCATTAACCAAGCCAGAAAATCAGTTACCATCTTTGAAATAGGCTGTGCGTTTCATCTGCATATGGACACTTGCTTCACATCCAAGTTCATGAAATACCAGCCATTGGTAGAATGTATCACAGCTCTAGGATATAACTGCCAATTAATCATACTTGTGTTCGGAAGTCTGGGCCATGTACACAAACTTGTGCTCCGAGGTTTGCAGATAGGTGGACTGCAAAAGGCTGATGCGAAAAGAGTTCTAAAATTCTGCCCAGTCTCAGCAACCATAGGCAGCCTCCACATCTGGAAAAGATGTTGTGTTGTCTATCCCTGAAGGCCATATTGTCATATGCAATGCTTTAACCTCAGCTAAACCATCATCATTTCATCTCTACTCCTCTGCGTGCTTAAGCATTTTGCACATTCAGTGTCTGGTTAGTTTTCAGATTGAAACCTTCTAATTAATGTTTGTAGATCCAAATAAAATAATTTAAACCTGTGTTCGTGCCCGTGTTGAGAATTAGACCTACGCTCTCTGTCCATGGGGCTGAAACACTGTGTCGAAATGAAGTGAAGCGTCACTTTGCTCTCCAATATTCATCGTGAACGTGATATGTAGGCCTATGTTGTATTTTGGAGAGAGAGTGAGAGAGAGCGAGAGAGAGCGCGAGCGAGATATACAACTCTTTATGTGTAGGCCTATTCGGCATATTGACCCGTCGGCCTAATGCGCCTCCTTTTTGAAAAGTTGGACAAACGGACCTTCGGACCAATGGGTTCCGTTTTCGGAACATTGAACCGTCGGCATAGTAGCATGTCGATCTAATGGGAAATATTTCGGACCATTGAGAAGTCGGAACAATGAGGTGTCAGAATTACGGGGAGGCCCCGGGAGATGGGCGCGCACTTCAGAATGGAGATACCGAAGAAATATCTATTTCGAATTTGTTTGCCGTGTGTCTGCCTGTAGTGGAGCAGATTAATGGCATTTTTCAAAAGAATCGTTCAAATTGGTATATACAAGCATGAAATTTGGCACAGATACTCTCTAAGGGTCACTTTTTGGGAAAAAGGCGTTTGCCACCAAAAATCCAACATGGCGGCCATTTTTTCAAGGTGGCCGCTATTTCTGTCAAATGCTCGTAATCAGTGGCGGTGGGTCAATAGGGGGCGCTAGGGCGCCGCCCCTCCGTGAAATATTCACTTGAATATATCTGCCAACTATTAATAAACTATTATCATTACGAAATCGATCAAAAAAAATACATAGCGTTTATCCTCGATTAATTGTGCGACATGATTGTCACTGCCAGCAACCATTTAAATGCGTCTGAACGTCAATGATTTGGGCTACGCTAGTTATTGGTCATTCGAAATAAAGCCCTCCTCCAAGTCAGGAGCGCCGGCCACGTTGAGGTCAATGTAAGCTCGCTAACTTTTTGCTGTCTATCAAGCAGAGACAGCTTTTCATTGGCGCACCAGTGTTCGCCCTCGGGTCGCACCAGTGTGCGCCCCAGGCCAATGGTATCGCTTTTCATTTTTGTTATCACCATATGACCGGACAATTCAGCGAATCATTCAAATAGGCTACCTCCCTCAGCAGCATTCGCGCACCACAACTACATGTAGAGGGGAGATAGGTCGCTAACTAGCAGAGTTGTAAGCACTTTTCAACCCTTTTCAGTGGAGGAATTGGACTCCCCAAGCAATGTTATACTTAAAAGGAGCAAGTAAGTTACATATTAATTTAGTCTTTCGGCCTGTAGCATATAAAATTAAGCAACTGTCCCATATTTCTAACTGCATTTGAAGTAGACATTGAGACTCACAAAAAATGGACGCTATAGGACAGTGATCATGATTTGTCTCAATATCAGAATAACAACAATGGGTCGAATAGCAATGGCTGGTGGAATGGCCATGAACAATGCAGTGTAAGCTTGTCCAGGCCCTGCAAGTCAGGATGTAGGCTATGAATCTGAATGAAAAGTAGGTAAATAGGGAGTGGCCATCCCCAAAATGCACCAGAATACAGGAAATCAAATCTATTAAATTCAAAAAAAAAATATGGGGGGGGGGGGGGGGGACCTCAGACCCCCTGTCTATTACTGTGCCCCACCAACATGTTTGATCGCCAGCCGCCACTGAATGTCAATCGTTCAAACAGTGATGTAGGCATAAAGTGTGAAAATACTCTCTTAAGAATGTTTTATTTTAAAAACGGTGCCTGTCCCTCAAAAATTCTAGATGGCAACCATTTTTCAAGATGTCCGCCATTTCTCTTGAATCCTTACATAAATTCTTCAAATGGTGATGCTATCATCACATTTGCTACAAATATTCTTCAAGGAACATTCTCATTGAAAAAGGTGAGTGCCACTCAAAAATTAAAGATGGCGACCATTTTCAAGATGGCCACCATTTCTGTCAGAGGTCAATGTAATGTGTTAAGGAATAGGTGAGTCAATCTATGAAAAGAAAGGGCTTAACCCCCCAAAAAAATATACAAAAGGTTTTTCAATGGATTCTAGTAGTATTTGGTGTGCTGAATAACATACTAAAAGTATACCAAAATATACCTCCCAGAAAGCCCTCATTTGATCCTTGAGCAGTTTGTGGTCCTGTTGTATGATCGATCAAGCACAGCTGTTAGTGTAGATGAGGCTAGACTTGACATGTTTGCCCGAAAGCAGAGGCCATATGAGGACATTCCTCCAACAAGAGCAGCTCTGCTTCAACACACTAAACGTGCTGCATATCAGGCAGGCTGCATATAGGGTCAAGCAACCCAGTGTCAGCCAGAAGCAGAGTCCTGCTGACTGGGGATGGAAAAAGCTTGGTGAACAATGGGGGTTATTTTCGACGGCAAATGCACCAGTTGCACAAAGTTGTGAACAACTAAGTGTGGCTGCAAATCAGAGTGCCGTGGAAGATGCAAATGTTTTAGATTGGGGTTCACTTGCACAGAACTGCCTAATTGTATGCTTGAATCACCATTTGAACAATTTAAATAATTAATATTTGACAGGAACGGTGGCCATCTTAAAAATGGCGGCCATCTGGAATTTTACTGGGACAAGCATCTTTTTCCATTAACATGTCCTTTAGATAGTATTTGTATCAAATATTATGCTTGGATCACTGTTTGAATAATTGATATAATAAGCATTGAATAACAATGGTGGCCATCTTGAAAAATGGCCGCCATATTGAATTTTTGAGTATCCAATGCCTTTTTCGCCTTTTTTGCTAAATTTCATGCTTCTATACCATAGTGAACGATTTTTTTACTAATCTGCTCCACTACTGGCACAAATGCTCCGGTTGAGCGGACCTTTTCCATAATAAACACTACTACACACACACACACACACACACACACACACACACACACGATAGCAATCAACTAAGCTATAATCTAGCATCTAAGCAATTGCTGGATTCATTAGTTATTCAGTGTTTCATATATTTATGCTTATTATTCCTTTTCTATTGAACAAACTTATGACTATCATGTGTTTTAGTGGCTCGGCATCAGCAGCAGCACTTGCCTCAACAACGAGCGTTCAGGCAAAATGCGCGGCTTCTTTAAATGGAAAAGCAAAATCGCAAGAGCAATATGAGCTGTAAATATTTTGGACAGCGCTGAGTTTTGAGCTATTCTGCGATTTTGCATCTTCTACAGCTTTTGGTGTGTTAGCCCACCCTATCGTTTCTTCTTCCGTTTTTTTTACACAAGTAACAAGAGGATGGATGCTGTTCAGTCAGGTGCGTACACAGTACATTTTGAAGTGTTAAAATAACACTAAAAGAGTAACATTTAACACCATTTCCGAGTGTATGTGGTCCGAACTCTGAATTGGAGTTAAATGAACTCTTTTCAAAGTGTTAAAATTTTAGAGTAGCTCCAAATAGAGTTAACAATTAACACTTGTATACACTATATAGTGTTATCTAAATAAAACACTGAAGGTTAAACAACTCTCTAGAGTGTTAATATTATTCCCAGCAGTGTTAATAAATAACTCTTTTGTGATAACAAATCAACTCTGATGGTGATGTTGAATGCTGATTGACACTGCATTGAGTTATTTGAAGGTAACACTGGCCATTAAAATAACTCTGGCTAGTGTTGATGTTACACACTACTGTGTTGAAAAGTTACTCTATTGCAGTGAAAAGGTAGCTCTGGCTAGTGTTGATGTTACACACTACTGTGTTGAAAAGTTACTCTATTGCAGTGAAAAGGTAGCTCTGGCTAGTGTTGATGTTACACACTACTGTGTTGAAAAGTTACTCCATTGCAGTGAAAAGGTAACTCTGGCTAGTAGCGTTGTTACGCGTGCCATGGCGAGAGACGTTAAAGCGACTGCTATTCAGGAGCAACGCAATGCGATTATCGTTCTTAGCGATTCCTTTATGGCTCGACCCTCACTCATTCACGATAGTGTTGTCACTCAGACTGCTGAGTCACTGTCGTCCCATGCTGCTGTTCCTAAACTGTCTGTGGACCGAGATCTGCTTAGCAAGGAACAGAAAAATGACCCCTCTCTTGCGACGCTCTTTTCTGAAGTGATGTCCGATGAGGACATTGAGCAGTTGCCTCATGGCTATTTCCTTAGAGATGGAGTCTTAATGCGCAAGTGGAGGCCTCTTACGGCCTCAGCGCAAGATGAGTGGAGAGTTCTGTATCAGATCGTTATCCCTGCGTCCTTCCGTGATGAAGTTCTGAGTCTCGCTCATGACCATCACTTTGCGGGTCATCTCGGCGTAAATAAAACAACTGACCGAATTTTACGCCATTTCTTCTGGCCAGGTCTTAAACGAGACGTAGTTAGATATTGTAAAACATGTCATCCGTGCCAAATCACAGGTAAACCTAATCAGGTCATTCCACCTGCGCCGTTGCAACCAATTCCTGTTGCGTCGGAGCCTTTCGAGCACGTAATTCTGGATTAGTGTAAATAAATTGTTTGTTAAGATGGTTTTTTTTTAAAAGAAAAAAGAAATGTTATGTACATTTGTGTATATTTGTATTTTTGTAAATATTCAGCTTGATTTCACAAACTTAACCCCCAATTTATTTTCTTAAGGGTGGGGGTGTTACGTTCCTGTACGGACAAATGTGAGATTTTGCGCAGCTGCGCTGTTCTGCATTCTCTTCCTCCTATAGGCTGGTTGTTCCCGCTGCGGCCTGACGTCGCCTATAAAGACCGCCCAGCCCAGACTGCAAAGGGGGGGGGAATTCGTTCCTGGTCCCGCACGCTTACTGTTTTTCTCCGTCGCGATACAAGGAAGTCACCGATCGTTCATGTGTGAACTAGTTTCTCTTGTGTTAGTAATTTGCGGTCCAGTGCCGTCCTTTTCCCATGTGGGAACATTATTGCTTTTTACTTCACTTTATACGTTGTTGGTTGGAGATGGTTGTTTTTAGGTTAGGTTGGAGCAGAGTAGATATAGGTTCCGACTAATTCACATTCCCTTTTACTTTCTGAGTAGGACAAGTTGGGTCCCCCAGAGTTAGGGTTAGTTAGGGTTTTCTTTCTGTTTTATTATCTTTCCTTTCGTTGATTTAATAACCGTCCCGCCATGTACAAGGCAGCGTCTACAAAATAAAACGTCTGTTTTCAACGTAAGTCTTGACTTTCAGTTTGTGTTACTCGGTCCGGGGTGTGACCCAAAGTGTGGTTCGTAACAGTTACACACTACTGTGTTGAAAAGTTACTCTCGTGCAGTTAAAAAACAGTAAAATAATGACACTAACACTGAAGTATCATTAAAACTTCTGAATGTTCTAAAAAGCAGAATATTTAAAAAATGACAAGTTATCAGAAAATAATGCAGTTCAACTTGTTTATTTTAGTGCAAACTGTCAGGCGGACAGGCTTGAATGTCAAGGCAGAAAGAGACAATTCATTCAATCATTGAGGGCTACATAAAATGGCAGTATGGGATTATGTACTTTGAGCAATCTATATTTCCATAACACATTTGAACATCAAATGGTTTGAAGTAACACAGCTCATCAAGGTTCAACACTTTTCGAAAATTTTCTGGATGCATTCTGATCTTAGAGGCATGTTAATGATGCTCAAAACAAACAGTTTCCATCAGTTTTCCACAGAGTAATACATTTTCATCCTTCACAGCAATAGACTATCTTACAAAACAAAGGCATCTCAAATGCTACCTCAGTACAGATAATGAAGTCACGGCGGTACTCGGTACCATGGTATTTAATCCATTTGGCAGAAAAAATACTGGTTGACAATTCAGCTCCAAATTTGGAAGTAATGTCTGGGCCATTTTTGAGCTCACTTAGTTGAAGCATTTTTCCAGGGCCCAAAGTCTAGTCTTTCCTTGGTAAAGGATTCTCGATAGAATGCCATACAACTCTGGTGCTTTTTGGCGAATGTTTGTGTAATGTTTTTAAAGTTTTTAAATTGTTTCTTAAAGAAGTTATGTTTAGCTTCGTAACGCATGCACCACATGTGCAGAATTGGGCCAATGGTCCTTATAATATGAGGGTAATGAATCATGAAATTATGCTTTGGTAAGAGATTGAGCTGAGGAAATAACTGCTTGAAGAGTTGATGATGATCAATGATTAAGTGTTTGAGGTATATGGTCATGCCCTCTGAGAGGACAGGTGAAAAAACAATGTTAACAATCTGTAGAAGCAAAAGTAGAAGACGCCAATAACCATCACCTGTCTGAAATAAATCACCAAAAGCAACGGCATGTTGCGCAATATGCACCAGGATTGTATAGCATTCAGTCCCAAATCATTACTTCCATCAAGCATTTTTACTCTAGGTGGTCGATTTCGCTGTTGATTATAACCATAGTCAAAAGCATGGATTCTACCAGCCAGTTGTTTGGCATTCAGGAAGTTGCCCTGAATGTACTGTAAAACAAGTTTGACCTCAAACTGAGCAACCCCTTCTAAGATATCATGCATTATATCTACAAAAAAGTTGTTTGTGTTAAAATACTGTAGTGTATTCAACAGACAAGTGCGTTTCACACCATATGTATGAGGTAGCGTAGAGTTAGTTTGTAAAGTTTGACAGTGCTGGGTGTGCATCTCAATAGTTCTTAATGCAACTTCAGGATTATCTTCACAGAACACAGTTTGAAAGTTTGACAGTTTGTTTTCTCAAGGAGACAGAAACGACAGCAATAGCGAGCGCTAAATGATTCCACAAAGCCAAACAGACCATGCAAACCCAAATTATCCCCAGTGACATGGACAATGGTACCATGAATAACACGTTCAAACATGGAAATGTTAAGTCCCTCTGTCTCAAGTACTTTTATATCATTCACCAGTGGTTCAAGTATCAGATTAAAACCATAACGTTTTATGTCCTGTGCGTGGAAAAGAGCACATAAATGAATATTAATCAAAGCCGAATTAAAGATTGGGGGGAAATTTCTCAGGGTAAAATATATAGCCCCTAATTTATGGATACCCTTTTTAGAGCCCAAGGGATTTGCTGTTTCAAAGTCGTCATAAAACAGTTGAATCTGCAATGCATCGTTCTCTTTAGAAAATAACAGATTTACTTTAAAATAGTTGGCATCTCTTATGTCTGTATAAACACCTTATTTGGGAATGTGCCTGGGCTTGAACATGTTGGTCAGTTCTGGGTTATCAAAAATGTTCTTAAGCGTTTCTAGGATGAGAACATATGAAAACTTATCCGTTATAATGACCTGGTCATATGTCCCAGTAGATTTGTTTCTTCTGCTGTCAAATCTTGCGCCGAGCACCTTTTCAACAGGTTCAACGTTTCCCCATTTCTCTTTGAAGTGTTTGTTTCGTTTGGTTTCTGTATTCAAGCATGTGAAGGGATTTCCATTTTCCAACTGTTTGAAGGATTCCTCTATTTTATTCTTATTTTCAATGAGGAGGAGATAAGCACTGTAAAGCTGCATCTTTAGCCTGACTATTAATCTCAAAAAACACTTCTTCCATGGATGAGACAAAACTGTTTACAGTAGACTGACTTAATCCAGCTGCCTTGAGTTGTGCATCAGCAGAGGCACACATATCAAGAGTGCTCTTCTCGGAATTTATAGAAGGTTCAGATGATGTTGGTGTCTCATCTACCGTATTTTCCGCACTATAAGGCGCACCCGAGTATAAGCCGCAGCAGCTAAATTGAATGATGTGTACATAGATAAGCCGCACTGGACTATAAGCCGCGGGTGTTTTAATATTTAATTACAATATGCAAGGTTTCGTGCACAGAGGGGATTGTCGGGTAAGAGATGGCTGCTTGAGGAAGCTCCCATTTATTAACATTTCAACAAACAAGTTGCATATTTGCATAAAGTATTCAAGTGTTACAATTTAGTGAAATAGTAGCTACAGAACATGTACGGTACTGTGCTGTGTAAACAGTACTGTATCACATAGCGTATCAGACACACAAACATTTCAACTTTCAAACTTAAACGGTGCGCTCCCAGCGCACATACAGGTGTTAAGGTGCGGCCACACCAGACGCGTATTTCGCGTACTTCGCGTATGAAATCGCCATTTTTTCCATAGGGAACCATTGGTTTACGCGCGTATTACGCGTAATATGCGTATAAGCAACATTGTACGCACGTATTGCGCGTATGAGGCGCGTATATGTACGCGCTATACGCGCGTAAAGTGCGTATATCGCGTACATTTCAAGAGTTCAAAAAATTGAACTTTTTACGCTCATACGCATGACGATTAGCCGTATTGCCCAATCAACGTTGAGCTTGACCCGACGTCACTGGCAGAGAGTAGTGAGCTTGGACAGAAGCATACGGCCGACATCTTTCTTTATTCTGTGTGGAAATAGTAACATAGTTACGCCATTAAATGCTATTATGGAAACATTTCTAGCGAGAAATGTGCATTTTACTTTCATAATGTTCGCTCGGTGAATGTGAAGGATGTTTGGTTTGATAGTTATGACGAAGAGGGAACGCTCCGTTCACTTGCATGGACAGAGTCTCTGGTTACTAAGCAACCTCAACGTCTTGGCGGACTATTTCTCTGCTGATCAACACTACAGACAATACACAAACAGAAATTTAGGTGGATCAAAATATCATCGTCGCCGTGTGCGGCCGTCCTGTCCTGTACGACACCACGATGGTGTCGTACAGGGACAGGAACAAAACAGAGAGGGCGTGGGTCGACGTGGCAGAGGATATTGGCGTTCCTGGTAAGATCAGTGAATAATGTGTGTGTGTATTTTGCTTGGCTTCAGCTATCGGTTGTGTTCTACTATGAAAAAAGTTAGCGCCGGTTAGCGGTAGCACCAGTTAGCAGTAATATTAAGTGATACTACTACAACAGACTGTCCCGCTTGTCAGGTTACACAACTTAATATGTATATATGTTCTTGTCAGTGGACAGGAGGTGGAAGTCACTCAGGGACAGGTATAGCGCGTATTGCGCGTATGCGACCATTTTTGACACAAAATGGTCAAGCAACATTATACGCGCGTATCTCGCGTAAAAAGTATGCGAGATACGCATCTGGTGTGGCCGCACCTTTACACCGAATTCTGCGACCTGTCGAAATGTGACCCCAGAGGGCGCTGTTGCACATTTTCTGCAACATGCACGAGTTTGAAGCTAGACTCGGAATGGGTACATTCGTTTTGTGACACCGGACAATGCTTTCTTTCTTGAAAGCGTCTTACTGACTGTAGCGTCTAATGGGGAAAGAAGCAACGGTGATTGACCGTACTAAACACCTTATCCATTCTATGGGTCTGTGAAATGCAAATGAAATCAAATGTAGCCTATTTATTAAGCACATTTTATGTTTTTGTTGTAATGCCCACCGTTATTATTATTTTTTACTGCCGTTTATGAAATAAATATGAACTAATGCCACAATTATTATTTATGTCTGCGATCATCACAGAGTCCACAAGCAGCAGGTCGCAATCCCCGATGGGTCACAATTCATGACAGCAGACCGTCGAAATCTGCGACCACACAAATGCAGGGAAAATGAGTCAAACCCCAACCAAATGTTTTCAGGTCATTTGTCGTCCTCATATCTGTATGTGCCCACAATTATTCATGTCTGCGATCATCACAGAGTCCACAAGCAGCAGGTCGCAATCCCCGATGGGTCACAATTCATGACAGCAGACCGTCGAAATCTGCGACCACACAAATGCGGGGAAAATGAGTCAAACCCCAACCAAATGTTTTCAGGTCATTTGTCGTCCTCATATCTGTATGTGCCCACAATTATTCATGTCTGCGATCATCACAGAGTCCACAAGCAGCAGGTCGCAATCCCCGATGGGTCACAATTCATGACAGCAGACCGTCGAAATCTGCGACCACACTGTAAATGCTGGGGTTTCAGCGGCCCTCACAACCCCCACCACCACCCCACCCCTTTCAAGTGTGCATATTGTATATAGTTGTATTGTAGCCTATATAGTTCTCTGCAAACCTATGGTGGCATCATGCCTTTAGTGTGCATATTGTATATAGTTCTCTGCAAACCAATGGTGGCATCATGCCTTCAGTGTGCATATTGTATGTAGTTCTCTGCAAACCTATGGTGGCATCATGCCTTCAGTGTGCATATTGTATATAGTTCTCTGCAAACCTATGGTGGCATCATGCCTTCAGTGTGCATATTGTAGGCCTATATAGTTCTCTGCAAACCTATGGTGGCATCATGCCTTCAGTGTGAAACTGCTGCTCATAAAGTGTTGAAACTTGTATTGAAACTGCTGCTAATAAAGTCTACGTTGTGGTGGTTAACTTTCTGATAACGGTTGTCAATCTGTTTATATTCACGGAATTCAAATTGGATCCAATCAGACACATCCAACGTCATACTTGTTTACATGATGAAGCAGGAAGGTTAAGTGACCCATCGTGGATTGCGACCTGCTGCTTGTGGACTCTGTGATGATCGCAGACATGAATAATTGTGCACACATACAGATATGAGGACGACAAATGACCTGAAAACATTTGGTTGGGGTTTGCCTCATTTTTCCTGCATTTACAGTGTGGGCGCAGAATTCGACGGTGCGCTATTCTGCGCCCGACGGCGCAGAATAGAATTCGACGGCTATTTTGGAAAAACCTTGTAAAAGTGTGAACATCTTTGAACATTTATCTACGTTGTAGCCTACAGTAATAATAACATAACCAAAAACAAAGCTTACAGCGCTTGACGAGGCAATATCAATGGCTAAATTAAATGTGTTTTTTTAAAAGTGCAAAATAAAGTGCCTGTAACACGACAGTAAGCGCAAAAGCATTTGGGGCGATTATTTTTATTTTTTTTTGGGGGGGCCTTTTGGGGGCCCTAGTAGTGGCCCGGGGCCCCAAGCAATTGCCTGGTATGCCTAATGGGACGCGGCGCCTCTGGTTTCCACATACGTACATTCTCGTATGCGATCCAACCGTCTCCGACCGAAAGTCCATTCATTCCAATGTGATTCTCCGAAATGTCAGTTTTTCCTCCGAGACTCCTCCCCTCCGTAAAATTTCTGTCCGGTATGTCCGTAATATACGTTAAAAAAATTTAACTTTCGCCGTCGTTTTACGGAGATACCGGATGAAAGTTTTGCTAGCTCGCTTGCTTTTGAGTTTGGAAGACAAATTGTGAGTATTTCTGTTTTCAGATCCTCTATACTTCATCATTTTGATATGAAATGGTTATAATGGTTACAGATCAGTTTAATATATCATATGTTTTACATAAATAACGGTCAGATATCTGTTTGATCATTCGTTTGTATGAGTTTAATATAAAATACAGTCGGATTTGATTGTATGTTGATTGTATTATTTGTATAGGCCTAATTTATGGCTATGGATACCCCTAATTATATAATTATAGTCTACTGCTGTGATTTCCCTCAATAATTTTAGCGCTCATTTTTATTTTTGTTTAATAGACTTTGCGATGACACCAACACGAGTGAGAGTGCTCGCCATCGCTTATCTATATTGGCGCAATCGCCAGAGATGGCAGAGACGCAGGGCATCATGCTGGACAAGGCAGTTTTTGGCCAAGCGCTTGGAGTTTGGCGCTTATCACCGGCTGGTCCAGGAGCTGCGACTCGGGGATGGAGATGCTTTTAAAAACTTCTTCCGACTGCCCAAGCTGATGTTCGATTCTGTTCTGTCCGTCGTGGGTCCAAAAATCGCTCGGCAGGATACCACCTACCGCCAGGCGATCTCCCCTGCGGAGTGCCTGGCAATCTGTTTGAGGTAAGCTTATTGATAGGACTATAATTATAACTATAATCCTGCTTGCATGTTTTATGTTCGAAATACTTTATATTATTTTATTGAAGAGATATAGGCTACACACACACACACACACATATAGCCCACACACACACACACACACACACACACACACACACACACACACACACACACACACACACACACACAACAGTAATGCCATCAGATGTTGACATTAGTATTTGGTGATATATACAGAAAACAGCACAACTTACAGCTTTGTAAGAGCAAGATGTGTGTGGCATGTCTAAGCATTGATTACATTGTAATCAAAATCGCTGCAGCCTTTAATAGTAAATTACCTGTAATGTAACATTATTTTTGTCTTTCTGATTTTAGATACCTGGCAACAGGGGACTCCTACAAGTCCTTGGGGTACAGCTTTCGGGTTGGTGTTTCCACAATCTCACGCATCGTGCCAGAGGTCGCAAATGCCATCTGGGATGGCTTTGTGAGCACTCACATGCAGATGCCAAAAGAGGAGGAATGGAGAGCCATCGCAGAGGAGTTCGAGAAGGAGTGGGACTTTCCCAACTGCATTGGTGCGATAGATGGGAAACACGTCACGATCCGGGCTCCACCCTGCTCAGGTTCCATGTACCACAATTATAAGGGGACCTTCTCGATTGTGTTGCTGGCAGTAGTGGATGCAAACTACTGTTTCCGGATGGTGGACGTCGGTGCCTATGGGAAAGGGAGTGATGGCGGTACCCTGAGAGCATCTGCCTTCGGAAAAGCCCTTCAAGCAGGCACACTCCACATCCCAGCTGACAGAAGCCTTCCTGGTGCTCCCGAGCTTGGTGAGATGCCACACGTGTTTGTGGGGGACGAGGCCTTCCCTCTGCAGAAGCACATCATGAGGCCCTACCCTGGAAACAACCTGACAAGGCAGAAGCGGTTGTTTAACTACCGTCTGTCTCGGGCTCGTCTGGTGGTCGAGTGTGCCTTTGGGATCCTTGCATCCAGGTTCCACATGTACTACCGAGTGATGGGGCAAAATCCTGAGCATGTGGAAGCCTGTGTAAAGGCAACCTGCATCCTCCACAACCTGCTGAGGTCAACAGAGGCCAAACCTCCATCAAGTGACGAAGCAGTCCCCTTGGAAAGAGGCAGGCGTCTTGGAACCAACAACTCCACCAAGGAAGTGATGCAGGAGAGGGAGAGGTTCATGACCTACTTCAACAGCGCTGCTGGCGAGGTTTCATGGCAGAATAATGTAGTTTGATACCATCATCTTCATAAAAAAAGGCCCTTTTCAGGGCCACTCACATCAATAAAGAGCAAACTTCCCGTCCCTTAAACCCATATGAATTTGTACAGTATACTTTTCTGAACACCCATCTTCACTGTGTTATGAATAAATATTTGCATGGGTTATGATAGGATATTTTTTTCAGGCTGATAAAGTAAATTATTTGTGGTTTGTCAGATAATTTGCTCTATGAGTACTTGTAACATTATCTTATTTGCTTTAAAGTGAAAAGAACCAAATCATAAACAATCTTTTTTATAAACAATCAAGTGATTTTATTTAATTTAAAAAAATAGAACTAACATTTTAAATTAAAAGAACAGGAGTCACCAGGTCACAGGAGTTTGTTCTGAAAAAGCCAAATGACAAAAAGACAGAACAGCCAGGTTATAGCGACAGGTCAATCAAGTCAGGGAAATATTTGCAATAACAATTAACAGGTATATTGTAACCATTGCCCACTTACATTGAAACTCTGCCTCATACATCAGGCGATGTATCTGTAGCTTCAAGAATGCCTTCTTGCTAAGCTCCAGCCGCCGCAGTGATGGCAGGAGGCTGAGCAAGAAATGGTGGTCCTCATCCACGACCGGACTAGTAGGGACACTGGGGCCAGCTGTTCTCTCCAGGGCGAGCATCAGGTTACGCTCAAAGGCTGGCATGGGTGCCTCTGCCCTTCCAGCCCTCCTCTTCCTGCCCGGAGCAACAGCAGAACCTGCAGCCCGACCTGCATTCACTTGCACATTCACTCTCTCATTCACCACACTCTCATTCTCCACACTCTCATTCGCCACAGTCTCATTCATCACATTCTCAGTCACATTCACATTCACAAAATCTTCCATGCTGGAGTTGGTAGCTGCCAAGAAGGCCTCCCGTTCACTCTCATGCACACTCTCAATCTCACTCTCATTCACACTCTCATCCACACCATTCCCACAACTCTCTGGCATGTTGCTGGTCGTCATCCTGGATGCCACGAAGGGGTCTATAAAGGCCATCAGTCCAGCATGGCACCAGGGCCTCCTGTTGCTGGCAGCGCTGCCACTGGCTGTGGTTTCTGATGCCTCCCTCCTCTCCCTCACATATCGATCCCTCAGGTCGCGCCACCTTTTTTTACAGTCTTTTTCTGTGAGAGCACAAGGGAAATAGATATTAAGTTGTTGCCATTTCAAATAATAACTGCAATTTTCAGATAACTACATGACAATAAACATTAATGATCCTATGATTTTATATTACTTCATTCAATTTATGCTTGGTCTAAAAGAAAACCTCTGTACTACAGTACAGTATACTACAGTATCGGGTTTGGGTATAGCAACATATTCCATATTATTGGGAAGACAATAAAAAAAGTTTACTTTTCAACATTAAACATTTCAAAGTAATCTGGCCTACCCTATTGTGTTATGCTTGAGTAAATTGGGATATTTATAACACTATGCAAGGGGTAAAATAGCCTACCTGTCATAATAACCAATTTATGAACAATACGGCTGTATTGATTCGGCATTATTAGCTTAAAAGTAGTTAGCTAACATGAATTGGTCAACCATGCTATCAACGGTAACCCGCTCTTTTTAATTAAATATATTTCACAAAACATGTAATTACCTGGCAGGCCAAACTCCTCACCGATCTCCTTCAAAGCCTGGTTGGTTTTGTTCTTATCGCGGTAGATGTCGATCCTCATATTCCACAGTACCGGTCTCCGAAAAACGGCCATTATCATGCGTTCCCCCATCTTTTTGGCTGTCCGTAAATAAATTCATGTCCGTACGTAAAGCACTAGCGACCCCTTCCGTAAATTTACGGAAGTACGGATACGAAAAACATACGTATGTGGAAACGAGGCGTAATGGTGCGTTCGAGTATTCTCTGTGAGCCGACTCGGATCTCGGATCGGACGCCACGCCCACACTAAAATCGTTTTATTATGTTTTGAGCGTAGGTCGTCGGAGAAAAACATGGACGCCACCCGGAAAGCTATTGTTGCGGTAGCATTGGCCGACTACTACTACTATTTTCATTTATATTATTTCAGGACTACGAAATAATATAAATGAAACGGTGCGTTTTCACCCTACGAAAACGCAGCCATTTGAACTTCTACAATTTTCACTTAATTTCATGTTTCAATGTATCATCTGCATATGTAAGTTATTACAGCAATACGAGTGATTGAAATTGCGATTTAAACCACCAAAGCGGTCCAAACACAATGAAAACAGTTCACTGAATGTCACACTGGGCGCATCCATCTTCAATTCTATCTCGGAAGCCTCGCTCGGTCACCGCTGAGTTCAAACGAGATGGCGAGATCGACTTCCGAGGAAAAGGGGCGTGTTTGTGCGTGTCGCTAGGCAACGTCCTCGGAGCTCCGAGACGGATGGATATTAAAACGCACCATAAGTCTTAAATCACATGCGTCCTTCCTGTTTTCACAGACACGGTGAGGGAGAAATTCCCCAACACCATGGTTAGTGAAATCCGGGCCCTGCTGCGGAGGAAATGCAATAATGAGGGCTACACCAAGGTTGCTCATCAGTAGCTTTATTATATATGTTATATATGTCAGACGTTTTAAAGTTAGGTGTTGTTGAATGTATGTTTGTATTAATATTTAAATTAAAGTTATGGTTTGTACAATTTAAGTGTTTTTTGCCATGGAACAAAATAGCACCCATGGAGTGTACTAAAATGGTACCAGAAAGAAGTGCATGTGTAGTATAATAGTGATGTATTGTAAGTATATTTCTGTAGTATTTATAAAGTACTTAGCAGTATAACAGTATTGTACTTAAAATACCCTTAATATACGCTTCCACTTTACATTATAGTATAATAACTATGCTTTAAGTACATGCCTTTGATGCTTAAATTGTGATAGAAATGTACTATAAATCAATATTAAATACTTGTATTAACATAATGGCACACTTAAAAAGTACTAAATATAGTCAGAAAGTGTATTTGAATTTAATTTGAAATATTATAGAGGTATGATAATAGTGTGTTCAAAATAGACTTATATACTACTATCAATTGAACCATAATGCCTTTTTAAGTATATTTCAAACACTGGTAATATAATGCTATTGTTCTGCAAGTGTGTTTCAAATGCTAGAAATCATACTTTTCACTAGTGTACTTCAGCACACTTAAAGGTTGTCAAAGGGGGTCAGATGATCCAAATTTGAATAAAAATGTTACGATGAAGAGAAACTGTTTGAAAATGTTGTTTAAGATGTTGTTAAAGATGTATTTAAATGTACTTTATTATGCACATTTTCCCTGTCATGCCGGGCATGTTAAAAATAAACTTTTTTTCTACCTCAAGTATGTTCTAAATATTTTTTATGTTTACTTAAAAGTAATTTGAAATTCAAATTAATTATAGAAAAAATATACTTTCTGTGTACTGTTGAAGTGTACTTTAAATGTGTACTTTAAATGTGCTAATGATATATCATGAGTGCTACTTTAGACATACTAAAGTGATTTTCCATCGTTTGAATACCTTAGTGCTGTATTGAAATGCTCCCCCAGAGTTCTCCTATTAATTATTTACAGGCCACCCACATATTCTGCAATTTTTTTCGATGACTTCACAGAATTATTGTCTAGCATCTCCACAGAATTTGACTGTCTAGTTATAACTGGTGACTTCAATTTTCATACTGATGATTTGAATGACAAGTGTGCAAAAAAACTTTTTACCATTTTGGACACATTTGAACTGTCTCAACATGTGAAAGAGGCTACTCATTGTAAGGGGCACACTCTAGACCTGGTTATCACAAAGGGCCTCAATGTTTCTGATCTCTCTGTGACTGATCCTTCCTTGTCTGACCACTTTTGTGTTTTCTTTAACATACATTTTATTCCCGACATACAGACAAAATCAAACACTGTCAAAAAACGGTATATCAATGAAGATTCTAATGTACTTTTTAAAAAGGCCATCTCCTTGCTACCACCTCTAAACCCATGTTCTGCTGATGATCTTGTAGAAAACTTTAATTTGAAAATTTTGAAAGTCATAGATGTCATTGCACCTTATAAGGTTAAAACGATTTCTGGAAAGCAAAAGGCACCCTGGAGAAAAGCTGCTTCTGTAACAGCACAGAAAAAAGAATGCAGGAAGGTTGAACGCATCTGGCGTAAAACAAAACTTCATATTCACCATGATATCTATAAAGAGAGCCTCCGTGCCTACAATTTAGACTTAAAAAATGCTAGAGAAACATTTTTCTCCAATATCATTAAAACCAACACTAATAATGCAAAAACCCTATTTGCAACTGTTGACAGACTGACCAACCCCCCAACAGAAATTCCACCTGATCTCCATTCCACGCAGAAATGCAATGAGTTTGCAGCTTTTTATATTGATAAAATTGAAGGTATCAGACGCGCCATCAATATCTCCACGTCAAACAAAAATGTTGGACTACCACCCTGTTCAGGCAAAAATTACGTGGCAAGGATGGCATGCTTTGATGTTATAGACTCTCAAAATCTTGTGGAAACTGTGACACAACTAAAGCCATCCACCTGTTGCCTTGATACTATACCTACCAACCTCTTTAAGAATGTTTTCGACTGCCTAGCAGTAGACATATTGCAGATAGTTAACAACTCTCTCCAGTCAGGCAAGTTCCAAAAGCTTTTAAAACTGCAGTTATTAAACCCCTTTTAAAAAAGCGGAGCCTAGATGCCTCTATTATTAACAACTACAGACCAATATCAAATCTACCCTTCATAAGTAAAATCATTGAGAAAGTTGTCCTCCAGCAACTAAATCACTTCCTGGCATCAACTGGTTGCTATGACACCTTCCAATCAGGATTTCGACCCCTGCACAGCACTGAGACCGCCCTTATTAAAGTTGTAAACGACATCCGTCTTAACACAGACTCTGGCAAAACCTCAATACTAATGCTACTTGACCTCAGTGCTGCATTCGACACTGTAGACCATACATTACTTCTGGAAAGGTTAGAAAACTGGGTGGGGCTTTCAGGCACTGTCTTAAATTGGTTCAGGTCCTACCTACAAAATAGGAACTACTTTGTTTCCATTGGCGACTTTGTATCAGAATCAACCAACGTGACATGTGGAGTCCCACAAGGTTCGATCTTAGGACCCTCTTTATTCAACATCTACATGCTCCCACTAGGGAAAATCATGCAAAATAACAATATTGACCATCATTGCTATGCTGATGACACGCAAATCTATGTATCGCTATCACCAAATGACTATCGGCCCATAGATCTGCTGTGCCAGTGCATTGAGCAAGTGAAGGAATGGATGTGCCGAAATTTCCTTCAACTAAATGAGGACAAAACAGAGATAATTGTATTTGGTTCTAAAACGGAAAGGCTTAAAGTAACCCAACACCTTCACTCTCTGTCCCTGAAAACCTCAATCAAAGCCAGAAATCTAGGGGTTATCATGGATTCAGATTTACATTTTGACAGTCACATCAAATCAGTTACAAAATCTGCATATTATCACCTTAAAAATGTAGCAAGACTTAGAGGGCTCATGTCCACCGAAGACTTACAAAAACTTGTACATGCCTTTATCACTAGTAAGCTTGATTACTGCAATGGTCTCCTCACAGGTCTCCCAAAACAAACTCTGAGGAAGCTTCAGCTTGTTCAGAATGCTGCTGCTAGAGTTCTAACAAAGACCAAAAAAATTTGATCATATTACACCAATTCTGAAATCGTTACATTGGCTTCCTGTAGGTCAGAGAATTTATTTTAAAATCATGTTGCTAACCTATAAATCCCTACATGGTTTAGGCCCAAAATATTTAACTGATATGCTTCCACTACATCAGCCTTCTAGACCACTAAGATCCTCTGAGACCAATCTGTTAATTATCCCCAGAGTAAACACAAAACATGGGAAAGCAGGATTTAGTTACTATGCAACAAATAGCTGTAATAAACTCCCAGAGGATTTAAGACTTGCCCCAACTCTGAGCACCTTTAAAACAAGACTGAAGACTTTTATGTTTGCTATAGCCTTCTGCTAAAATCTTAAATACATTGCACTTTCTAAAAAGCTTTTTAACTTTGCCTCTATTTTAATACTAAAATGCCTTTTTCTATTTTACCCATTTCTTTGCATATGTTTTTCTTTTACTTATCTATTATTTTATTTTATTGTATGACAATGTTTATATGTGAAGCACTTTGAGTCTGCCTTGTGTATGAAAAGTGCTATATAAATAAAGTTGCCTTGCCATGCCTAAAGTACAACTTAGTGTACTTATCTGTACTATTTTGAGACAACATTAAGATGAACTATAGTATGCTTTAGTACAACTTTTACATTTTTATTTGTTTTTTGTAAATATTTTTAAAATACAATGGCAATACATTATGATTAAATTAGAAATATACTTCCATTATATTCTAAATGTGTTAATAGTAATCTTAAAAGTGGGTTTAAGTATACTTTAAATCGAACTAAAGAACATTATAAATAAGTACAGTATTAGTGGAGAAAAGTGTACTTAAAGGCATACTGTACGATTTCCAGTGATATGCACTTTTTAATATGTTGTTGAAATTGGTTTTTACATCCTGACAGCAATAAATAACTTATGGGCAATGAAAAAGAAGCGAAAAAAAAACGAATTCTGTATCGGCTATAAACCTGTTAAAATGCTTACCAATCGGAGACATTGTACCCTAATCTAAAGAACCAATCACAAGCCTGCGCGTTCTCTCCCCTCTGTGTACGAGCCTGAGCCGGCCTGAGCGCGTTCACGGAGGGCAAAGAAAGCGTTGTTGTCATAGTAGTTCATGACAGTGGACTAGACCTAGTGAGCCTACAACGTCAACACGATGGAAGAAAAAAAACAGAAGTTACCACTGCTGCCGTTACATGCCCCGGTTCATCCTTTTAAAAAGGAAAGAAAAAGAAAGACAGAAACTGAAAAGGCAGCAACAAAAAAGAAGTTGGAAACTGCTCGAGGAAAAACGAGAATAAATATTGGATTAGCTTTTCAGCGATGGCGACGGCCATTCAAGGGAGTTGAATGGCCTGAAAAGTGACGCAATGGTTGCCGTTGAAGTAAGCCGTAAGCAGCAGCAGCGCTCGTGCACGGCTCTGTGTCGAAGGGTGGGGGCAGGGAGTCCTGAAGGGTGGGGGAGGAGTTAAACGGAACTCCGAAGAGAAGCTAATTTCAAATCATGCTAGCTCTCTCACATCGTACAGTATAGCTTTAAGTATATTTAAGTTAATCTTAATGGTGTCTCAAAATAGTACAGTCAAGTACACTAAGATGTATTTTAGTATATCTTAAGTAGCAATAGTGATATATCATTAGTATACTAAGTACGTTTTTAGTACTCGAAAATAACACACTTTGAGTACAATAATTTTGTGCTTATGAAGTACACTAAGTGTGCTTAAATTTAGTATGTTAAAGTATACTTTTTTTTCGCCTGGGTTAGCAGGGGGACACGTCTGGCACTGCAGGATTTGAGTCCCTGGCGGCATAGTGTGTTAGTGATGGTAGCCTTTGTTACTTTGGTCCCAGCTCTCTGGAGGTCATTCACTAGGTCCCCCCGTGTGGTTCTAGGATTTTTGTTCACCGTTCTTGTGATCATTTTGACCCCACGGGGTGAGATCTTGCGTGGAGCCCCAGATCGAGGGAGATTATCAGTGGTCTTGTATGTCTTCCATTTCCTAAGAATTGCTCCCACAGTTGATTTCTTCACACCAAGCTGCTTACCTATTGCAGATTCAGACTTCCCAGCCTGGTGCAGGTCTACAATTGTGTTTCTGGTGTCCTTTGACAGCTCTTTGGTCTTGGCCATAGTGGAGTTTGGAGTGTGACTGTTTGAGGTTGTGGACAGGTGTCTTTTATACTGATAAGGCATTCAAACAGGTGCCATTAATACAGGTAACGAGTGGAGGACAGAGGAGCCTCTTAAAGAAGAAGTTACAGGTCTGTGACAGCCAGAAATCTTGCTGGTTTGTAGGTGACCAAATACTTATTTTCCACCATAATTTGCAAATAAATTCTTAAAAAAATCCGACAATGTGATTTTCTGGATATTTTTTTCATTTTGTCTCTCATAGCTGAGGTATACCTATGAAAAAAATAATCAAAAATTACAGGCCTCTCTCATCTTTTTAAGTGGGAGAACTTGCACAATTGGTGGCTGACTAAATACTTTTTTGCCCCACTATATATATATATATATATATTGCCTAATTATATATATTGCCTATATATATATATAATTAGGCTATAATTATATTATTTAGCGTGTAATGAGACAATCTATAGCCAAATTGTCGAAGATGCCCGAGAATCTCCGGAGATATCAGCATGAGAAATCGGCGCATCAGACTGTTGGGAAAAACGGTCTGTCTTGTTACTGGACCAGATGAAATGAGACGGAGAGGTAATAAAGTCTATCGGCACGAGGACCTTGGATTTATTAAGTAAAGTGGCAACGGTTATACAGAGTCATAAAGCGTGAGAAATCGAATATGTCTAAGTCCCTAATCAGCGCTGATGGTTCGTCCAGAGCTTCGCCTCCGTGGAAGGTCTGCTGCAGAAGAAGGTGAAGAGTCCCTGTGTGATGCAGTCTTATGCTGTATCCTCCTCTCGATGAGGTGTGTGCGGTTCTGTGTGTTTTGGCTCCCAGGCCCTGAGAGAGCTTCGTAACGGGGAGAGTTCCTCGTGTCTCCGGTGTGATAAATTAAAACGGGGAGTGCCCCCCTGAAATGTCTCGTGTGTGATAATTTAATGTGGCTCTCAGGCCCCTGGTGTGGGCAGAGGTATCTCTTGGTTCCTCCTAACGGGGAAGAGCTCTCAAAATGTCTCCTGTGTGATAAATTAATGTGGCTCTCCCGTTCTGGAGATGATACTGGTGCATTGTGAGTGTCCACCATCTGCCTGCCTGGGAGATGGGGCCTTCAGCTCCGGCCTTGACCTGACTATATATTATCATGTTTGTGTTGTTGGGTTAGAGCAAGAGTTGACTATATTATAATGTGTCCATGTGATGTGCTCATCAGGCTAGGGTAGGAGTTAGCTATATTTATAATGTACATGTGATGTACTCAGCAGGTTATTTTTCCCAACAAGACCCATGAACCTATAAAGAAAGACGTCATCTCAAGCGGGAGAGAACGTTTGCTGTGCTGGTTTGTGTCACGTAAGTACAGGGCTCTCATGTCTCATGCATTCGGCGTGAGACACACGCAATTCAACCCATGCACACGCTCGAACCTGGTCTCACGAAAATACGTGACACTGTCACGTTATTTAATCTATTGAAACGTGATCAGGGACACGTAGGCCTATTTTCTAAATTTTGTATTTCAATTGGAAGTAGGCTATTTGTCGTGTCACTATAAGCACGACTTCCAAACTAAGGTTCTGTCCCGGAGCGTTCTCCCTAATGTCCCTTATGGAGCTCCGTACAGATCATTCATTGTTGAAAATTGTCTGTGATAACTAACAAATGACAGCTTTTGGCCACCCGTTTCTACTTTCACCTTTGATACTGAGAAATTGTGACAATACACGGATATATTTAATGCAGGTGCACTGCTCTGTAGGCAAACCGCGAAGGAAAGCTGCTTCATCAGTTCTTTTTAGAATTGTATGTCTTGATGTTTATTTTATCTAGCCATCTATTCTCTTGTTTTTGGCTATGTGAATGAACGTCCGCGTCGATGCCTCGCAAGTCCAGTGTCGCGAGCGGACGTTGCCATGACATCTAGAAATCATACCGTATTTAATGGGTTGTAGTGAGTGTAACATAATTCACCTACAGTATTTTGTAATGTGTTGTTCTTTCAATTGTGTTAGGCATGTCGTTTACTGTCTTGGTGGTTCAGGGATCGCTGTCCCTTTAAAGGCACCCAGTGCAACTTTATGTAAACATTCAATGAAAAATAAACATTCAATTTCTAGTATTTTTTACACGTAGTAAGTTTAAATAATTCCATACCATTACATATCGACATTCAAGGAGCAAAGATGAGACGTCGTTGTGTGGTGAGAACTGATAGAAAATCGTAAACAACAACAATCGCCGGTGGGGAGAAGCCATTTTTCCATTGACTGGAAGCCTGCTTTATTTATTGTAGGTTACAAAAAATAAAGAAAATGGCGGCATTGTTGTTGTTATCGATTTTGTATCAGTTCTCACCACACAACGACGTCTCATCTTTGCTGCTTAAATGTCGGTATGTAATGGCATGGAGTTATTGAAACTTACTACGTGTAAAAAAGACTAGAAATTGAATGTTTATTTTTAAGCCTCGAAAGTTGCACTGGGTGCCTTTAAGGATTGCGAGCGTCTCATGAAGTCAGAGCCCATGCGGGATTTGTTTACTTGCAGCACGTTTTGATTTCCTGTTTCTCTCTTACTAAATAAACGAGTCACACAACTGTGTGCTCAACAATGCGAAATTGTATCCCTCACTTATTGCAATTTCCACAGGGTTATCATTAATATTGATGTGTAGGGGTTGATTATAACTCATGAATAATATTGTTCAGACCACGGTCTGGGGGAATACTCGTATTCTGATTGGCTGCAATGCGTGCATTAACTCCTGATAAAGCCCTACAGACACCTGCTAAGTAGTTCCAGTCAGTGTTTAGATTCTCTGCCCGAGCCCGACGCGGGCCGGGTCGGGCCGATATTTCCCACCACTATACTCGGGCCGGGCCTTTGATCGAGCGTTTTTATTTTTATTTTACCAATGGTTTATTGGCCTAATCTGAGGAGAAATCTATGCCATAAATAGAAATATTATAGGCCTTTATTACACGGGTCTTCTCAATGCTGTGGAATGCTCCGTTCACTTGCATGGGTAGTAGTCCGGTGACTTGTCTACCCCAGCGTCTTCCGTTGCTAAGCGACGTCACCGTCTTTGCGGACAAATTATTTCTCTGCTGATCAACACTATGAATGGCCAAAAGACTTGTATCCCCCCCCCCCCTTTAAATAAATACTATGGCAGAATTATTATTATTATTATTCTCATTCAACTTGAACATGTGTTTTTACAGTAGAGTGTTTGAGGGATAATAATAATAATAATACATTTTATTTAACAGCGCCTTTCAGGTCACTCAAGGACACTTTACAAATTTAAAACAATTTAAAACAAGGGCAAACAAATAACAAAACCATTAAAAGTGCAAGTAAAAAACATGACAACTACAGTGAAAATGCTATCCTGAAAAGGTGGGTTTTGAGAGAGGATTTGAACTGAGGGAGGGAGTCAATATTTCGGATGTGAGGTGGGAGTGAGTTCCAGAGTTTGGGAGCAGAGCGGCTGAAAGCTCTGCTCCCCATGGTGGTGAGCCGGGCAGAGGGGACAGTGAGGTGGATGGAAGAGGAGGATCTGAGGGAGCGGGTGGAGGTGGCAGTGTGAAGGAGATCAGACAGGTAGGGAGGGGCAAGGTTGTGGATGGCTTTAAAGGTATGAAGGAGAATTTTGAAGTTGATTGGAAGCCAGTGGAGTTGTTCTAGGATGGGGGTGATGTGGTGGAAAGAGGGGGTTTGGGAGATGATACGGGCAGCTGAGTTCTGGACCAGTTGGAGCTTATGGAGGGATTTCTGGGGGAGACCAAAGAGGAGAGAGTTACAGTAATCAATACGGGAGGTGACAAGGCTATGTACAAGAATAGAGGTGGTGTGGGGGGTGAGGGAGGGACGGAGGCGATTTATGTTACGAAGATGGAAGTAGGCAGTGCGGGTGGTGATGTTGATATGGGATTTGAAGGAAAGTGAGCCATCGAGGATGACACCCAGACTCTTCACCTGGGGGGAGGGGGAAACTATGGAGCTGTCAAATGAGAGGGAAAAACTGTCAACTTTGAGTAGAGTTGATTTAGTACCAACTAAAAGGATTTCTGTTTTATTGCTGTTAAGTTTGAGGAAGTTTGAGGTGAACCAGGTTTGTATTTCAGAGAGGCAATCTGTTAGGGATGAGGGAGGGAGGATGGAGTTGGGTTTGGTGGAGAGGTAGAGCTGGGTGTCATCCGCGTAGCAGTGAAAAAGAATATTAAATTTACGGAAAATAAGGCCAAGGGGAAGGAGGTAAGTAATGAAAAGGAGGGGACCCAGGACAGAGCCCTGGGGGATACCAGAGGAGACAGGGGAGGGTTGGGAACGGAAGGATTTGAGTTGGATGAACTGAGTGCGGTCTGTGAGATAGGAGTGAAACCAGTCAAGGGGGGTGCCTGTGATGCCGATGGAGGATAATCTATTGAGGAGGATGGTATGGGAAATTGTATCAAAGGCCGCACTCAGGTCAAGGAGGATGAGGATGGAGATTAAACCAGAATCAGCTGCAATAAGAAGGTCGTTGGTGATTTTCAGAAGGGCCGTTTCAGTGCTATGACGGGGACGGAAACCAGATTGAAACTGTTCATATAGACTGTTTTGAGATAGATGGGAATGGAGTTGAGAAGCAACGATTTTCTCAAGTATTTTGGAGATGAAAGGTAGGTTGGAAATGGGACGGAGGTTATTAAAGTTGTTGGGATCTGAACCAGGTTTTTTGAGGATTGGGGAGACAGCAGCAGTTTTGAAGGGTGAGGGAACTAAACCAGTAGTGAGAGAGGAGTGGATGATGGCAGCAATAAGAGGGAGCAGTGAGGGGAGGCAGGATATGACCAGGGCAGTAGGGAGGGGATCTAACTGGCATGTGGATGGTTTTGATTTACAGATGAGATCAGAGATAGCAGAGGGATCAGGGAGATGGAAAGAGGAAAATGGCAGACTGTAGGGGAGAGGTTCAGAGGAGGGGGAAGGTGAGGGAGTGGGGCTGGTGGATTTTTTCAACTTTCTGATTAAAAAACAGAAGGAGGGAGTCACACGTGTCCGAAGAGTACAGATGGGGGGGTAGGAGATCTGGGGGTTGAAGGATTTTGTTGAGGAGTGAAAAGAGTGCCTTAGAGTTGCCATGGTTGGAACAGATGAGACTGGAATAGTAAGTAGATTTGGCTGAAGCAATAGAGTCCTTATACTGTAAGATATGATTTTTGAACATGTCATGGTGGACAGTGAGACCAGTCTTATTATGGAGACGCTCAAGTTGACGTCCTTTGGACTTGATGGAGCGGAGTTCAGGGGTGAACCAAGGGGCAGAATGGGAGAACGAGACAGACCGAGTTTTAACAGGAGCGAGGGAGTTGAGAATGGTAGTGAGCGAGTTATTGTAGTGGAGAACCAGTTCATCAGGGGAGGAAGAGTAGTCCGGGTCCGGTATAGATGCGATGGTGGAGGAGAGGGAGTGAAGATTTATGGCCTTGATATTACGGAATGAGATGAGACGTGGTGGCTTGGTCGTAGAGAGGCGGAGTGTGACATTAAATGAAAGGAGGAAGTGGTCAGTGATGGGGAGTTGATCAGCTGTGCAGTTGGAGGGAGTGAGACCAGAGCAACATATTAAGTCCAGAGTATGTCCTTTAATATGGGTAGGGAAGTCGGTGAAGATGTGGTAACCAGAGCTCTCAAGGCAGGATGAGAAGTCACAGGTGAGGGGGAGAGTGGTGTTGTCCAGGTGGATATTGAAATCGCCCAGCAGAATCACATTAGGGGAAAGAGTGGAGAGATGGGCGAGTAGAACAGCAATGTCATTTAAAAACTCAGAGTGGGGCCTAGGTGGACGGTAAACAGTGGCCACAATGGTGGGAGTATGACCAGGCAGTTTACAGGCAATGCACTCAAATGAGCTGGATGCAGGGACAGAGACGGGAATCACCTTCCACTTCTCGCGATGAGTTATCGCGAGACCTCCGCCGCGACCTGAGCCACGGGGTTGCGAGATGTAAACAAACCCAGGAGGGGTAGCGTCGTTGAGTTGTGAAAAGTCATTAGGCTGCTGCCACGTCTCTGTCAAACAGAAAAAGTCAAGCTTACGTCGGTGAGGTAGTCCTGGACGAGATGGCCCTTGCTCGTGAGTGAGCGGATGTTCAGAAGCCCGAAGTTGACGGTGGAGCTGTCGTTCAGGACAGTAGCGCTAGCCGACCTGGGTAGGCTGGCTAGCAAGCTGGGGTCAACCCGGCGGCGGCCGGTGTTTCTCGGAGGACGACGAGTGGAGGACCAGAAGGATTTTATTGGTTTGGAGTTGTCAATATGGAAGTTCCGGCGGGAGCCACGGTGGATATATTTTCGTCGGGGCAGGAGAGTGTCATCCCGAGGGCGCAGCACCGCAGGTGGAGGCTCAGACAGGTGGGAACGGAGCCGGAGGAGCTCGGCAGCCGAGTACTGGAGAAGACCAGCCACGGGTCGGTGGAATATCGACAATGTAATCCAGGCAAGTGCCGACCAAAAGAGAAACTTGGCGGACAACATTTTTAACCGAGAAGCCAGGTGAGCTTACTAAAAACAATAAAACAATAAAAACAGCCGGTGAGTAGCGGCAGCAAGACGCGCCAGCGTACATTCAGGAAGTGACGCACGTCACGCACGGATGACGTATGTTGGCCAACCCGGAAGTGAGTGTCGCCCTGGATTCCCTCGACAAAAAGCCAACGGGTTTTGCCATTGGATTTTGGATTATTGCAGAAACATTTGCATCTTTGAAGCACCTCCTCAAAAACTGAAAATAAATAAATAAATAAAAATAACTGTGCTCCAAAGAACGAAATGTAAACCAATGCATTCTGAATGGGAGTGTTTCTCCGATTTTTCCATGCTACACAGAACGAAATGTAAACCCATGCAAATAAAGACTTCATGGTCATAATAATTTAAATATCATTATTCTCCTCAGTGTGTAGGGTGGTATTCTATTTTTTTCAACGGGGCTGCATCCAGTCACTTGACCGTCATGGTTGCTATGGTGGTTGCTATCGACCAGCCCCTCGAATCCTTACATGGCTCTAAAAACCACGCGGCAAAGGAGCTGCCGTCCATTGTGTTGTTTTTGTCGTAAACTAGGGTCCGAAAAAAATAGACAGATATTCCAAGGTATCCTTAAAAGGCAGCTTGGATGTTTTAATTTTCTGCAGTTTAGACTTCTTCTATAACCTATTTTTGAAAGCAAAACACCAAGCTCAATGATTTAACGAGGCAGGGTTATTTGAAACAATTTATTAAATATATATTTGTGAGAGGTCATTCTTTCTCTATTTATGTCTAATGTACAACCCTACTGTCCACAAGCATCACCCCCCCCCCCCCCCCCCTCCACATATGGATTTGGAGAATTGTTGCCACGTCCCAGTGGTGGAGGTATCATATATATGAAAGAGGGCATTCAATTATACTACAATGATCAATTAGGAGGCCGAAGCCCTAAAGGAAGTGATGCAATAGGTGACTGGGTCGACAACATTTAAGTAAACTGTACTTTAAGGTCTCTTATATATCAAAGGGGGTCTCAAAGGACGCATACGCTTCAACCTGTGGCTCCAGCCCTACAGGAAATGACTCAGCAAGTGCTCCATCTCGTTGCACCTGCACCCAGCGGCTCGCTTGCAAGATTTTGGCCTGAAGTTCTTCCCAGACCTACACCCTAGCCATCCAACACGCATATCTGAGAATCAGGCTTCTCTTCAATAATGACAAAAAGTTACGAGAGAAATACACATTAACTTTTTGTTATCTCATAAGCGGCGTGGTGCCGGCTCCTTTTGACCCCAGACTTAAAAAAACGTGGCCACAGGCCAGCTGTGTCTACACACCTTAAGCCACAAATGTACACCTCCATCCCACAAAAAATGGGGACTAGAAACTAACCTCTGTCTTATGTACATTTACTGTACTGTTGGAGGTCACGCCCCTTTTCCGACCTTTTCGAGATAGCTAGGGAGGCTAAAATGTTTCCACACATTTCCCGGGGCCCCGAGAACGACATATCCGAGATTTGGAGTTCTAGCCCTTAGAGAAAAAAAGTTTTCCCAAATGGACTGTCATTTGGACAAAGCCCCTCAGAAGTGTTACCTGCAAGACCTAATGGTTCAGAATGTGGTGGAAAAACTTTTTTGAGATAGGAATGTCCTACCGCCCTGAAATTTGAATACCTTATTCTAAGGCCTAACTGGGACCCCCGCACCGAAATTTGGCCCGGTCGGACCCCGAGGGCAGGAAGGGGTGGCCCTTCCTGCCCGAAACTTGGCCCAGTCGGACCCCGAGTGCAGGAAGGGGGGGCCTGGACTTTCATAATCCTCGCTCGGTGACTGTAAAGGATGTTTGGTCGGATGTTATGACGAAGAATCATAATGTGAATGGGAATATTCTATAAATGTCTTGATATCATCTTTCGTCTCAACACTTCTGCTGCAGCCGCTTAAAGTCTCACTCCGAGAACCTTAAAATATGAATCAATCCATTAGAAGTATGAAAATATCTTCCCGGTGGGGTAACGGGGCAAACAAGGTGTCCTTTGACATCTACGTTTCGAGGCGATTGCAACAGTGCCACACATGATCGTATTTGAATATGTTTCGGGGTAGTAATTAGCTGTCGATTTTGGAGGCCTTTATCAATAATGACCAGCTATAGATTTGCTTCCCGATGGGGATTTTTGACAAATTACATGTTATTTAGCATCTACACGTTAAGCTGAGTCCAATGAGATCAAGCTCGCCCTCTTGCTACACCGAGATCATGTCCTAGACCTAGGTGTACCATGTAAAATACATGTTACCATTACCGAGTGTCATGCTGGGTGTCATTGGACTCAGCTCAACGTGTAGATGCTAAATAACATGTCATTTGTCACACATTTCTATCGGGAAGCAAATCAATAGCTGCTCATTATTGATTAAGGCCTCCAATTTCGACAGCTAATTACTACCATTAAACATGTTCGAATATGCTCATGTGTGGCACCGTTGCAATCGCCTGGAAGCGTAGATGTTGGAGGACACCTTGTTCGCCCTCTTCCGCCACCGGGAAGATATTTACATGCTTCTGATTGACTAATGAATTGATTCAGCAATTCCCCCAGGAGTCTGGGGTCAAAAGGTCAAAAGGAGCCGGCACCACGCCGCTTATGAGACAAAAGTTAATGTGTATTTCTCTCATAACTTTTTGTCATTATTAAAGAGAGGCCTGATTCTCAGATATGCAGGTTGGATGGCTAGGGTGTAGGTCTGGGAAGAACTTCAGGCCAAAATCTTGCAAGCGAGCCGCTGGGTGCAGGTGCAACGAGATGGAGCACTTGCTGAGTCATTTCCTGTAGGGCTGGAGCCACAGGTTGAAGCGTATGCGTCCTTTGAGACCCCCTTTGATATATAAGAGACCTCAAAGTACAGTTTACTTAAATGTTGTCGACCCAGTCACCTATTGCATCACTTCCTTTAGGGCTTCGGCCTCCTAATTGATCATTGTAGTATAATTGAATGCCCTCTTTCACATATATGATACCTCCACCACTGGGACGTGGCAACAATTCTCCAAATCCATATGGGGAGGGGGGGGGGGGGGGTGATGCTTGTGGACAGTAGGGTTGTACACTAGACATAAATAGGAAGCAAACTCAGGAGAAGGAATGACCTCTCACAAATATATATTTAATAAATTGTTTCAAATAACCCTGCCTTGTTAAATCATTGAGCTTGGTGTTTTGCTTTCAAAAATAGGTTATAGAAGTCTAAACTGCAGAAAATAAAAACATCCAAGCTGCCTTTTAAGGATACCTTGGAATATCTGTCTATTTTTTAACCATCGGACCCTAGTTTACGACAAAAACAACACAATGGACGGCAGCTCCTTTGCCGCGTGGTTTTTAGAGCCATGTAAGGATTAGAGGGGGTGGTCGATAGCAACCACCATAACAACCATGACGGTCAAGTGACTGGATGCAGCCCCGTTGAAAAAAATAGAATACCACCCTACACCCTCAGAGATTAATGATATTCAATTTATTCTGAACAGGAAGTCTTTATTTGCATGGGTTTACATTTCGTTTTGTGCAGCATGGAAAAAACTGAGAAACACTCCCATTCAGAATGCATTGGTTAACATTTCGTTCTTTGGAGCACGGATATTTTTATTTATTTATTTTCAGTTTTTGAGGAGGTGCTTCAAAGATGCAAATGTTTCTGCAATAATCCAAAATCCAATGGCAAAACCCATTGTCTTTTTGTCGAGGGAATCCAGGGCGACGCTCACTTCCGGGTTGGCCAACATACGTCATCCCTCAACCACTCTACTGTAAATACACATGTTCAAGTTGAATGAGAATAATAATAGTATGCCATAGTATTTATTTAAGGGGGGGGGGGATACAAGTCTTTTGGCCATTCGTAGTGTTGATTAGCAGAGAAATAATTTGTCCGCAAAGACGGTGACGTCGCTTAGCAACGGAAGACGCTGGGGTAGACAAGTCACCGGACTACTACCCATGCAAGTGAACGGAGCGTTCCACGGCATTGAGAAGACCCGTGTAATAAAGGCCTATAATATTTCTGTTTATGGCATAGATTTATCCTCAGATTAGGCCAATAAACCAATAGTAAAATAAAAATACAAACGCTCGATCAAAGGCCCGGCCCGAGTATAGTGGTGGGAAATATCGGCCCGACCCGGCCCGCGTCGGGCTCGGGCAGAGAATCTAAACACTGACTGGAACTACTTAGCAGGTGTCTGTAGGGCTATATCAGGAGTTAATGCACGCACTGCAGCCAATCAGAATACGAGTATTCCCCCAGACCGTGGTCTAAACAATATTATTCACGAGTTATAATCAACCCCTACACATCAATATTAATGATAACCCTGTGGAAATTGCAATAAGTGAGAGATACAATTTCGCACGTTGAGCACACAGTTGTGTGACTCGTTTATTTAGTAAGAGAGAAACAGGAAATCAAAACGTGCTGCAAGTAAACAAATCCCGACGTCATGAGACGCTCGTAATCCTTAAAGGGACAGCGATCCCTGAACCACCAAGACAGTAAACGACATGCCTAACACAATTGAAAGAACAACACATAACAAAATACTGTAGGTGAATTATGTTACACTTACTACAACCCATTAAATACGGTATGATTTCTAGATGTCATGGCAACGTCCGCTCGCGACACTGGACTTGCGAGGCATCGACGCGGACGTTCATTCACATAGCCAAAAACAAGAGAATATATGGCTAGATAAAATAAACATCAAGACATACAATTCTAAAAAGAACTGATGAAGCAGCTTTCCTTCGCGGTTTGCCTACAGAGCAGCGCACCTGCATTTAATATTGTAGCGACCAGTGTTCGCAACGTGTCGTTCCCTTCCGGGTTCGTGCCGGGGATTCTGGGGGATTCTCGGAGCGCATGTTGTTGGGGTTATTGTTGCTGTTATTGTTGTTGTTCTGGGTCCGTTGCTAGTTGTTAGTGTTATTAATGATCAGTGGGGTTAATGGGTTGGGATTGTTCATTGTGGTGTGTTGTTCTGTTGTGTGTCGTTGTTGCCACCACCACCGAGAATGACTTGTGTGTTAGTTAGGTGTGCTGTTCTATGTACGTGTTGTCGAGTCAATAAAAGAGGGTGTTTCTGTAGTCGAGCGGTGTATGAGGCACAGAACCCCTAGTTGACAAAAAGCCTGACTCCCTGTTCTTCCTGGTCGGCGCTACAATATATCCGTGTATTGTCACAATTTCTCAGTATCAAAGGTGAAAGTAGAAACGGGTGGCCAAAAGCTGTCATATTGTTAGTTATCACCAGTGTTGGGGGTAACGCGTTACAACTAACGCGTTAGAGTACTCTTATTCGTTTTTTTCAGTAACGAGTAACCTAACGCGTTAGTTTTGCGAATTCAGTAATCAGTAACTCGTTAATTTCCAAAATAACCACTCGTTACTCCGTTACTTTAAGAATTTCCCTCGATAAGGAAAGTAAAGTCCCGGGTTTTCTGCATTTAGTCAGATGCTGCTGCCCTGCTCCTTGCATCTCTCTGTGTGTGTGTGTGTGTGTGTGTGTGTGTGTGTGTGTGTGTGTGTGTGTGTGTGTGTGTGTGTGTGTGTGTGTGTGTGTGTGTGTGTGTGTGTGTGTGTGTGTGTGTGTGTGTGTGTGTGTGTGTGTGTGTGTGTGCGCGCGCGCACCTGTGTGTGTAAGCTACGTGTGTTTGTACCGCGGGAGTGTTTGTACTTGCAGCCTCGGGAGTCTTGTTCTCACTCCTAAAAGAAATCGACTATCAGGCAAACGTTTTGAGCACCTTCTTCTCCTACGTTTCAACCATTACTTTGGTGATGAATAGGCTAAAGGTAGCCTACGTGATTGTTATGAATGTAGGGCTATAGGGTCACACGAACATTTTCAGTTCTTCAATGTTTTTTTAGTGCCATGCACTGTTCTTTTGTGCAACGCATACGGTTAAATTGAGTTAAATTTCCAATTCTAAAAGGTTGCGTGCCTACCTGTTAAGCACTTTGTTAGGCGCCTGCACTTGTAAAGTGGATAAGCTATGTGTGACGCACTCTTCTTTTGTGCGCAGCCAATACGGTAAGCTACATTCTGTTAAAATAACTGCCTGTTACCAGAGTATGTTATTCATGGAAGCTGTTCAAATGATCAAAGGATGAATGCCTGTTAAATAAAACGTGCAATATGATGACTGTCTTTCCTGTCATTATGCTATAGGTTCATGATTGATTCATAAACAGTCAGCACTGTTGGTGCATCTAAAGGAGGATGTGTGTTGTTGTTGCGCTAGGCGGACACGCACGCACCCCAAACGCATTTTAATTGTTGGTAACGCACGAGTACTCTAACGCGTTTCTTTTATTTATAGGTAACGTAGTAACGTAACGGATTACTTTTAATTGATAGTAACAAAGTAACTTAACGGATTACTTTCAAAAGTAACGATACCCAACACTGGTTATCACAGACAATTTTAAGTAGAAACGGGTGGCCAAAGGCTGTCACTTGTTAGTTATCACAGACAATTTTCAACAATGAATGATCTGTACGGAGCTCCATAAGGGACATTAGGGAGAACGCTCCGGGACAGAACCTTAGTTTGGAAGTCGTGCTTATAGTGACACGACAAATAGCCTACTTCCAATTGAAATACAAAATTTAGAAAATAGGCCTACGTGTCCCTGATCACGTTTCAATAGATTAAATAACGTGACAGTGTCACGTATTTTCGTGAGACCAGGTTCGAGCGTGTGCATGGGTTGAATTGCGTGTGTCTCACGCCGAATGCATGAGACATGAGAGCCCTGTACTTACGTGACACAAACCAGCACCGCAAACGTTCTCTCCCGCTTGAGATGACGTCTGTCTTTATAGGTTCATGGGTCTGATGCGCCGATTTCCCATGCTGATATCCCCGGAGATTCTCGGGCATCTTCGACAATTTGGCTATAGATTGTCTCATTACACGCTAAATAATATAATTATAGCCTAATTATATATATAGCCTATATATATATAGGCAATTATTGCAGAGTTCTTCAAGGAAAGTGATCAAATCCAAAGGATAGCTTTTAACAGTTACTTTAATTGGTAAAGTAATTCGGTATGGTAAACTGACTATGATGCAAAAGGAGGTTGAAGCGTATCTGGAAGCGTATCTGGACACGTGCCGAGCGTCTCCCAGCTGACCAAAGCTATATTAACCCTATCCTATGGGCTGCCAAGAGATTCTGGCGAGCATGCTGGCTAGTGTTTACTGTTATTGTCTGATCCGCGTGGCCCGGAAGTAGTGGGAGGAGCCGGTGTGACGTATTTCCCTCGGCTTCCTCACTTGTCTGTGGTGCTGCCTTCTGTGGATGGAGCCGTTATTGCAGCCTTCAGTAAGGTCCTGCTCCCCTTGTGGCTATGTATAGTATTTACAGCTTATAGACCCTTTTACAGCCAACGTCATCAAATAGTTGCGTGCGCATGCCGGCAACAGAAGTGGTGTTGTTTCCCAGTCGTTCTGACTCACACACGAGGTAGCAACTGACTAGCAAGAGTTTAAAGGCACCCAGTGCAACTTTACGTAAACATTCAATGAAAAATAAACATTCAATTTCTAGTCTTTTTTACACGTAGTAAGTTTCAATAACTCCATACCATTACATATCGACATTCAAGGAGCAAAGATGAGACGTCGTTGTGTGGTGAGAACTGATAGAAAATCGTAAACAACAACAATCGCCGGTGGGGAGAAGCCATTTTTCCATTGACTGGAAGCCTGCTTTATTTATTGTAGGTTACAAAAAATAAAGAAAATGGCGGCATTGTTGTTGTTATCGATTTTCTATCAGTTCTCACTACACAACGACGTCTCATCTTTGCTGCTTGAATGTCGGTATGTAATGGTATGGAGTTATTGAAACTTACTACGTGTAAAAAAGACTAGAAATGGAATGTTTATTTTTAAGCCTCGAAAGTTGCACTGGGTGCCTTTAAAAGTGGATCAAAAAAAGTTTCCAGCATCAAAATGTCTGGTTGTTGCGTATATGGTTGTCAGAATCGATATTCCACCGGCGGACTAAAGTTGTATAGGATTCCGACAGGATCACAACCATTTAAGAGCAACCGGCGGCGTCTGTGGCTGCAGGCGATTAAACGTGTTGACTGGAATGAGGACATAATACAAAATTCTGATTTCACCACATAAAACTCAGAGTCTTTGTCATGGTATTTGACGTTCTGTACATGACCACAGACAACGTATTGTTACGTATTTTAAGAATCTAAGCTACCCACACATAGACCCAATGAAGCAGGACCAAACATATAAGCCGTAAATACCAATACATAGCCACAAGGGGAGCAAGACCTTATTGAAGGCTGCTCCCCCACAGAAGGCATCACCTGAAGAAGCCGAAGCCACCACGCCCACTAGGCCACGCCCACTTGACGGTCTCTTACCTGTGCACACTAGGTGAAGGGGCCAGAGATTTTCAGCGACACCCGCGGACAGTCACGGGCCTCTGCCCGTGGCTGAAAGTAGCCAGAGTTATTATCTCTCACACGTGTTCGACACGATTCCTAGACTTTCGTTCCATAGCCAGTTACCATACCGAAACATGCCTGCTTTAACAATAAAGTCAGTTAAAAGCTATCCCGGACTTGAACCTTTCCTTGAAGAAACTCAGCAATTTGGTGACCCCGACGTTCTTGGAAAAGTTCTACCGAGACTCTAACCACGCGGTCGTCGAGATGCAATACAAGCTGGATGCAGGCGCCATTGAAAGGTAAACAGAACCTGTTGTTAATGACCAAACTCTGTAATAGTTAGAATAGTAACATTTAGGCAAATAGCTTGTACTGCCTCCGTCTGGTTGCGTGGTCCCGGGGTCTCGGCCATCCGATTGTAATTCAAAACAGCCGGTTACTTGGACGGCCTCATATACGCTAACAGATTAAATTAAATAATTATATTAAAGGAACAAAGGGCTAGGAGTGTGTTTTATATGGGTTCGTAGATAGACAGTATCCAATCCCATCTAGATCTAATGTTTGTACCACGTGGGAGACGTATTACCTGTGGTTTTTGTGTTATATGGTGAAAGCGGCGAAGTTAAGCCGGGCCATCATAAGGTAAATGGTGAATGTCTCGAAGTTAAGCCGAGACCATCATAAGGTAAATGGTGAATGTCTCGAAGTTAAGCCGAGACCATCATAAGGTAAATGGTGAAAGCGCCGAAGTTAAGCCGGGCCACTATAAGGTTTATTTATTACCGGCCACAAACTTCCAAACTCTTTACGGTGGGGGGAGGAAAGGTCAGGTTTTTAACGTTAATCTAGCTTAGTTGCATATTAAAACGGAGGCTTGGCCGTCGTTTGCCAAGGAGTTCAAATTGGATTGATTCCTCCCGGTTCATTTAAAATCTAATGTGCAATTTTGATTAGTATACAACGCAGCCGTAGAGTGTAACCACGTGGTGTTAAAGAGACGGCGCGTCTTCGTGACGTGGGTTTCCTTTGTCCAGACGTCCGCCATCTTGGGTCTTGCAGAGACCAAGAGCAGCGGGGAGCCCAACTACAGTGTTACATTCTCTCGCTCTCTCGCTCTCTCGCTCTCTCTCTCGCTCTCTCCATCCCTCGCTCCCTCTTCCTCTCGCTCTCTCGCTCTCTCTCTCGCTCTCTCCATCCCTCGCTCCCTCTTCCTCGCTCTTCCTCTCTCCCTCTTCCTCTCTCTCGCTCTCTCTCTCTCTCTCTCTTCTGCAAATAGGTAGGGACTGCAATGGTAAATCTTTTGTTAAGAATGCATGATCTCTGACCTGGACAATAGCAGATCTCTCGCTCTCTCTCTTCTCCCCCCCCCCCCTCTCTCTCTCCCTCTTCTCCCCCCCCCCCCCCCCTCTCTCTCTCCTCCCCCCCTCTCTCTCTCTCTCTTCTTCCCCCCCCCCTTCTCTCTCCCTCTCCACCCCCCCCCCCCCTTCTCTCTAGAAGATCCTATCGTGAAACCCCTCCCAACCTTTTGTCCTCACAGGTCCCCCCACCTCTCCCCATCCTTTTGTTTAATGTTTGTACCAACATGGGAGACGTATTACCTGTGGTTATTTGTTAAAATGGTGAATGTCTCGAAGTTAAGCCGAGACCACCATAAGGTATATGGTGAATGTGCCGAAGTTAAGCCGGGCCACCATAAGGTATTATTTATTTATTCTCTCTCGCTCTCTCTCGCTCTCTCTCACTCTCTCTCGCTCTCTCGCTCTCTCCCTCTTCCTCTTCCTCTCGCTCTCTCCCTCTTCCTCTCTCTCGCTCTCTCTCTCTCTTCTGCAAGTATGGTAGGGGCCATCTTGTCTGTTGTTAAGACTGCGTGGTCTCTGACCTGGGACAATAGCAGACCTCTCTCGCTCTCTCTCTCACTTTGACAATCTCTACCTCTCTCTCTAGAGATATGTTCTCTCTATCTCTCTCCAAGCACACACTTATTGAAGGCAACAAGTGTCATTTTTGACCTGGGTGCTCCTGGCTGTTTGATAAGGCAATGGTAGCCTGCACAAAGGGACCCCCGGTGTGTTATGTCTGTCTGTCTGTCTGTCTGTCTGTCTGTCTGTCTGTCTGTCTGTCTGTCTGTCTGTCTGTCTGTCTGTCTGTCTGTCTCTGTGTCTGTGTCTGTGTCTGTGTCTAGAAATATGTTCTCTCTCCATAAATATATTCCCTTAAAGATCCATCTGTTTCAAATGATAACAATGTTTTGGCAGCTACTTATTCAGCCAATGGTGCGAGTATAATCGTCACATTTCACTAGTCAATACCTGGAAGTATTATATTGTATATTTCATTCCAATACTTGAGGTATTTAGTTTGATTTTGATTTAAATATCAATATCCAGTTCATAACTACAGTTTCCGCACGCTCATTAAGTGCCCTCATCCTCTACGAATCAATAAATCCATAGCAATGAGTTGAAAACCATCGGTAAAGCAATAGTTTCTGGACACATAATATTTTGACTATAATTTTGTAACTAATAGCATTCAACATCTATGGGAGAACAATATTTATGTATACATGTGATAATATCTGTAAATCCACTTTGTTTGTACAGACATATTACTTTTGGGCAACCAGGAAGGTTGTTCCACAGTTTCAATATGGGATATTGAAAAGTAATTAAAGTTGTACAATCTTGTAACTCTCCCAGTCTCTCTCTCTTTCTCCCTCACCCCCTCATGAAGACACCTTCCCATCTGCGTCCCCCGTCCCCCCCACAGAATAGCTTTGTCTTTAATGCCCCACTCTGGCGTCGTTTTGAGTACTCGTCGTTAACGATTGTTCATGGTTATAGGTGGGAGGCAAGGTTCTCCACTATCGGTCTCTGTGAAGATCGAGCCACAATAGAACATTAATTCAATTTCAATTCAATTCAATTCAATTTTATTTGTATAGCCCTTAATCACCATTACAGTCTCAAAGGGCTTAACAGGCCAAATATTTGTGACACCCCCCTTTACCCATGCCCCCACACGGGCAAGAAAAAACTCCCTTGAATCAGCAAGGAAGAAATCTTGAGAAGAAACGCAGTGTAGGGGATCCCTTCTTCCAGGGATGGTCAGGAGTGCAATGGGTGCCACAGATGGCATACAGGTAAATACATGTACATCATATTAAAATGGTGATGGGGTTCTGGCCGGTTATCCATGAGGAGAGTCCAGGCATCCAGTCCAGCACCCGCAGCACGCTACAACTGACAGAATAGTGAATTAGAACGGAAAAGTACATAGTGGGAATGTATAATGTAATAAGAAAAGCACAAGCAAACAGAGTAGTCTTCACTACGCATCTGTTGTTTTCACACTCCAAATGCAAGATTGTAGAGGTGCGTTTTGAGCTTCCCTTTGAATAGCTCCACAGAGTCAGCTTCCCTGATCGCTGATGGCAGCCTATTCCATAAAAAGGGGGCTCGATAGGCAAATGCTCTCTGTCCAGCCGATTTCTTTTTAACCTTCGGCAATGAAAGAAGGCCGGCTCCCGAAGACCGGAGAGACCGAGAAGGACTATAAGGAATAATCAGGTCCTTCAGGTACAATGGAGATAGTCCATGCAAGGCTTTATAGTTTAGCAATAGCACCTTAAAGTCTGATCTGAAAGTTATTGGTAGCCAATGTAAAGAGGCGAGAATAGGTGTAATATGATCAAACTTTCTCGTTCTGGTCAGCAATCTAGCTGCCGCATTGTGTACCAGCTGTAGACTCTTTGTAGTAGAGTTCGGTAATCCCGAGAACAGTGCATTGCAATAGTCCAGTCTTGACGAGACAAACGCATGAATCAGTGTCTCTGCATCCACTACAGATAACATTGATCTGATTCTTGCAATGTTTCTCAAATGGAAAAAGGCAATTCTAGTTATACTTCTTATATGCTGATCAAAGCATAGTTGAGGGTCAAACAAGACACCAAGATTTCTGACGGATGCACTCTGTGGGATGGCGAAGCCATCCAACCACAGAGAGACATCCTCAAACTTTTCCCGGTCCCGCTTCGAGCCGATAATCATCAGCTCTGTCTTCCCAGTATTAAGCTGTAGGAAGTTTTGTGACATCCAGCCCTTCACAGCAGCCAAACAGGACTCAACCTTTTGAATCTGGGCAGAATCCCCGGAATCTACAGGAATGTAGAGCTGGGCGTCATCCGCATAGCAATGGAAACTAATTCCGAAGCCGCGGATAACGTCACCGAGGGGAAGCATATAAATTGCAAAAAGCAATGGACCAAGAACCGACCCTTGTGGTACGCCAAAGCGCAATTTACAATGCTTCGATTCTGCACCCTCATGAAGCACAAATTGGGTTCTATCTGTGAGGTACGATTCAAGCCAACCAAGAGCCGTACCCCCGAAACCAACATAGTGTTCAAGACGGTGAAGAAGAGTGCTATGGTCAATCGTATCAAACGCAGCGCTCAGATCCAACATCACAAGCATTGTGCTTGTGTTTTTATCCAAAGCAAGAAGGATGTAATTTACAACTCTTGTAATAGCAGTTTCAGTTGAGTGGAAATTCCTGAACCCCGACTGGAAAGGTTCGAAGAGATTATTCCTCGTCAAATAATCAACAATTTGCTTTGCTACAATCCTTTCCTGTACCTTAGACAAGAAGGGCAGATTCGATATAGGCCGATAGTTCCTGACTAATTCAGGATCTAGGCCAGGCTTTTTGAGTAGCGGTTTTAACACCGCAGCCTTGAAATTGGAAGGAACAATTCCTGTTGAAAACGAAAGATTCATAAGCAAGAGGATAACAGGCCCCACCGTTGGAAAAAGTTCCTTAAGAACCCTAGAAGGGAGCGGATCCAACATACAAGTTGTTGGCTTTGAGGCCTTTATCACCCTTTCAAGTTCCACCAAGGAAATCGCCTTAAACTCCAAAAGAGTTGCGTCAGCGTTCACCATCCTACTTGGCAGAACCCCATCCTGCCCCACAGGATGTGTAGGATTAGCCGCCCGGTAAGCATCAATTTCCTCTCTAATTGATTGAATCTTATTCTCAAAGAAATCCATGAATTCACCTGCCGAGATCGAGGAGCCTTACGGTCTGATTCTGTTTCTGAGTGAGACTCCTCACCGTGTCAAAAAGAAATTTAGGATTATTTCTATTCAAATTAATGATACTAGAAAAGTAGGCGTTCCTGGCGATAGTCAGCGCACCCTTATAGGTGATCAGACTATTATGTCATGCAAGATGAAAGACCTCAAGTTTAGTCGAGCGCCATTTGCGTTCAAGGATCCTGCAATTTCGCTTCAAAATGCGAGTTTCTGCATTAAACCAAGGAGCTGGTTTTTTCAATGTTCGTTTTTTAGTTACGTACGGAGCAACTGAATCAATGGCAACAGACAAGGCAATGTTGAGGTCATCAGTAAGGCACTCCACAGAACCACTATAGTTACAGAGAGGTGCAAGTGAACCAGATAACTTATCTTCCATAGCTGTAATGGTTGCAGGTGTGATGCGGCGACAGCTGAAAGTAGCTTGCTGATCGTCGCAGGGGCAGGATACCACCACCTGGAAAGTGAGCAAAAAGTGGTCTGATAAAGCTGAGGTGTAGGAAGAGACCACTAGCTGCGAAATGTCAACACCGCGGGTCAGAACGAGATCCAACGTGTTTCCACCGATGTGGGTTGGTTGCTGGACGAGCTGTTTGAAGCCAAGCGTATCTGTAATGGACAGAAAAGCCCTTGCGAGGGCATCAGACGGGTTATTCACGTGAATGTTGAAATCCCCAATAAGCAAAATATTGTCTGAATATGTAGCCAAATCAGCTGCAAAGTCAGAAAACTCATCCAGAAAAACTGAATACGGTCCTGGAGGACGGTATACTACAGCTAAAACAAAAGAGTCTGGAACTCGTTTTGCTTCTCGAGGAGCTGAGGTGCAGAGCGCTAGCACCTCAAAGGATCTGAAAATATATCTATTCTTCGGCTTTAAATTAAGCTTAGAATTAGATATCAGGGCTACTCCACCACCTTTCTTAACTTCTCTAGATACTTGGGTGCTAACGTAATGGGGTGGAGTAGCTTCGTTTAAGGCTAGAAACTCATCTGGTTTTAACCAGGTTTCAGAAAGCCCCAGTATGTCAATCTTTTTATCAATAATTAAATCATGGACCAAGAGCGCCTTCGATGAAAGCGACCTTATGTTCATGAACCCTATTCTGAGTACTTCCCTTTTATTATTTTCAGAGGGAGTCTGGTTAACACTCAGCTCTGAAGCGGTCAAGGGGATACCGCGGTTTCGACATACTGGTTGCGGCCCTCGTCTGCGGGTTTTACACCTCGAGACAGCGCGAGGCCGCACCACCGTACATATAGGTACAGGGTTATTTTCAGAGGGAGTCTGGTTAACACTCAGCTCTGAGGCGATCAGTGGGATCGCCAGAGTTGGACATACTGGTCGCGGCGCTCGCCTGCGGGTTTTACACCTCGAGACAGAGCGGGGCCGCGCCACCGTACATATAGGTACAGTGTTAATTTCAGGGGGAGTCCGGTTAGTTGTTAGTATTTGATTTGACATGCGGTTTATCATGCGATTTGCCATGCGATTTTGCACGCCTGTACTAGGTACAGCGTTAATTTCTGAGGGAGTGTGGTTAACACTCAGCTCTGTCATGCGAGTTAACATGCGATTTTGCACGACTGTACATATAGGTACAGCGTTAATTTCATGCGATGCGTCATGCGTCATGCGATTTACCATGCGATTTGACATGCGATTTGACATGCGGTTTGACATGCAGTTTTGGCCCACCGTACATATAGGTACAGCGTTAGTTACAGAGGGAGTCCGGTTAACACTCAGCTCTGAAACAATTGGTGCAATAGATCCTGGTTCAGCTAACCCATCTGCTATTCTAGACTCTGTTCTAGACTCTGCAACGTAGACTATCATGTTGCTAGCAGGTTTACTAAACTCCTGCAGCCCAGCGTGCTGTGAGTGGATGAGTCACGCCTGACTAAGACATCTATCTATGTTTTTTGACATAATTGAGGCACCTAACCCAGTAGGGTGTAGGCCGTCTCTCATGAGCACACCAGGGCGACCCCACAGGGAGGGCCAGTTATCTATGAAACCAAAGCCCTGCTCTGAGCTATATAGGGCCAGCCAGCGATTTAGAGACAATAGTCTACTATAACGCTCATCATTACCCTTATCGGGTAGAGGGCCAGAGAGAATTAATCGATGCCGACACATCTTTCTGGCGAAGTCACAAAGCCTAGCTATGTTGCTTTTTGTGACCTCAGTTTGTCTTGTCCTAGCATCGTTGGTGCCGACATGAACTACAATGTTGTCGAAGCTAATGTCGGTGTTTGGTGCATCTAATCTAACTCCGTATGAGGTCTCACCGCATGTTAGCACCCTAAGTTTAGCTTCAATGTCGGGAGCCCTGGCCCCGGGTAGGCAAATAACTGTCGCTGGCGAGTGTAGCCTAACTTTACGTGTAACAGAGTCACCTATGACTAGCGTTTCTACCCCCTGAAAAAGACTTGCGAGGCAGGGTACTGACCGCAACCTGCCTCGCAAGTGGTTCTGCCGACAGGATTGCCTTGACGGAGTCACTGCTAACGATAGCGTTAGCTCCACGAGTCCGCCTGGCGGGTCTCTTCTCTATACTTTCTGGAATAACTGTTTTCTCTACTCTCGCTACCCTTTCATCCTCTAACTGAGAGATACGTCTCTCTAACAGAGCTATCTTATCCATGAGAAAGGCAGAGCAAGAACAATCCCAATCCATGCTTACCGTGGTTGATGCAGACGGAGCTCCAGCGAGGAAGCAGCGAAAACAATACAGAGTATGCAGAACAGGTCACAGATATAAATACCGAAAAGTAGATACAAACCGAGATAGCAGGTCGACGCTAAGCGTCCTGCTAACCAAACCAAACAAACCAAACCAAGCCGGCTACCCGGAAGTTGCGTCTGCGGCGTCACACGGCAGCCTCGGGTCAGCCTGTGGAGAGAGAGCACAGGTTACACAGCACAAGATTAGAGTTCTGCCCTTTCAAAATGGCAGTGCTACCCCGAGAGTTCCAATCATTATTATCTTTCACTTCTCCCATTCTTCTGAACTTTCCTGAGGCCGGCACGGTCTGTGTTCCCTAAGCAATAGCTCCACAGCGGACGTTCAGAGTAAATACCACCTATCTGATGATCCGCTAATACCATCCAATATGCATGCTTAGATTTTACATTCAAGTCTGTTGATATTTTGTTATTGTTGGGAAAAATAACCTGCTGAGTACATCACATGTACATTATAAATATAGCTAACTCCTACCCTAGCCTGATGAGCACATCACATGGACACATTATAATATAGTCAACTCTTGCTCTAACCCAACAACACAAACATGATAATATATAGTCAGGTCAAGGCCGGAGCTGAAGGCCCCATCTCCCAGGCAGGCAGATGGTGGACACTCAGACAATGCACCAGTATCATCTCCAGAACGGGAGAGCCACATTAATTTATCACACAGGAGACATTTTGAGAGCTCTTCCCCGTTAGGAGGAACCAAGAGATACCTCTGCCCACACCAGGGGCCTGAGAGCCACATTAAATTATCACACACAAGACATTTCAGGGGGGCACTCCCCGTTTTAATTTATCACACCGGAGACACGAGGAACTCTCCCCGTTACGAAGCTCTCTCAGGGCCTGGGAGCCAAAACACACAGAACCGCACACATCTCAAACGCACACACCTCATCGAGAGGAGGATACAGCATAAGACTGCATCACACAGGGACTCTTCACCTTCTTCTGAAGCAGACCTTCCACGGAGGCGAAGCTCCGGACGAACCATCAGCGCTGATTAGGGACTTAGACATATTCGATCTCTCACGCATTATGACTCTGTATAACCGTTGCCACTTTACTTAATAAATCCAAGGTCCTCGTGCCGATAGACTTTATTACCTCTCCGTCTCATTTTATCTGGTCCAGTAGCTAGACAGACCGTTTTTCCCAACATTATTAAAGACGCGAATTATTAATCTACGAGTCCCTCCTAACCCTTTACACTCGTAAAGTCCCCACCACTCCCCTCCAGGCCCAGTCTAACACCCCGTCCACTCACTGGCCTTCCATCTCTCTCTCTCCAACCCCGTCTCTCTCCGCTTCTCCTCCTCCACTGTCTTAATGAACCCCCCACCACCAATCTTCCTCCCGCTAAACCCTCTTCGTAAATCCAAACCCCAACCCCTCCCATGACATCTCTCTCTCTCACTCTCTCTCTCTCTCTCTCACTCTCGCTCGCTCTCTCTGTCGCTATTTTTAACAACGATAACTTCTATTTGTAGTTCCCCTTATCATCCAAGGATCTCATAGGGCTATCTGTGTACATATAAATGTACACACAGCGCAGAAACAGAGTGTATTGAGAACACAAATTGCGGTTAAGTGGTAGCCTTATGCTATAAGGTACCACAGTTTTCAGCCGGACAGATAGAACTCAGAGAAGTTTCTGTAGTCGGCTGATACGTATGTAGTGTGCCCAGCCGCCATATTTGTAGTTCTTGATAGTGAATCCAACCCCCCCTCTCCCCTCCCTCCGATCCCCCCCTCATGGATCTCCTCCTCGTCTCTTCCTCACGCCTGAACCTCCTCGTAAATCCAACCCCCAACCCCTCCCATGACACCTCTCTCTCTAGCTCTCGCTCGCTCTCTCTGTCGCTATTTTTAACAACGATAACTTCTATTTGTAGTTCCCCTTATCATCCAAGGATCTCATAGGGCTATCTGTGTACATATAAATGTACACACAGCGCAGAAACAGAGTGTATTGAGAACACAAATTGCGGTTAAGTGGTAGCCTTATGTTATAAGGTACCACAGTTTTCAGCCGGACAGATAGAACTCAGAGAAGTTTCTGTAGTCGGCTGATACGTATGTAGTGTGCCCAGCCGCCATATTTGTAGTTCTTGGTAGTGAATCCAACCCCCCCCTCTCCCCTCCCTTCGATCCCCTTTCGTAGATCTCTTCCTCCCGCCTAAAACCCTCCTCGTAAATCCAACCCCCAGTCTCTCCCACGACACATCTCTCTCTCTCTGTCGCTATTTTTAACAATGATAACTTTTATTTGTAGTTCCCCTTATCATCCAAGGAACACATAGGACTATCTGTGTATATATACATGTACACACAGCGTGGAGAAAGAGTGTACTGAGAGCGCAAAATGCGGTTAAGTGGTAGCCTTATGCCATAAGGTACCACAGTTTTCAGCCGGACAGATAGAACTCAGAGAAGTTTCTGTAGTCGGCTGATACGTATGTAGTATGCACCGCAGCCATATTTGTAGTTCTTGGTAGTGCCCCCTACTCGTTAACACAAGATTATTCCTAATTGCATCTCAACATCTCCAAATGTACCACAAGTATATAACTATTATAAGTCCCAACTAGACGACCCCCAGCTTTCCAAGTAGCCGATCTACTGTTTTCCCCTCATCCAGCTCAAGAATCCCCTTAATTGTCTGCACCCACCAGACGAGACCAAATTTGCCTTGCAACAATAGGATCACACAGCCCTGCAACTTAAAGAGGAACACACCTAAGCTGTACCTTCAAACGCTCTCTACCACACACTGCCTTATTTACATTGCTTAAAGAAGGAGACTAAACCCCTTCCTATTGTCAGTTAAATTGAACTCTTATCTCATTGTTCTTTCTCCCCCTTGCCCCCTCCCACCCCTAACACCTGGTAATATGTTGGAACCAAAATGTAAATTTGGTATATGTGTTTGTATATTTGAGGGTCTGGGTGCTGAAAATACAGGGAGCCAGTCCCTAGTTGATATCGGCAAAACACGCAAATATTTGTGTAGGTTGTAATCAATGTTTTTTGATTCACCAACATTAATAGTTTAAACGATCTATAAATGTCTTGCATTTGTACTAAATTTGTTCTCTTTTCTCGTCAGGCCTTGGCAACCCGAACAGTAATGGATGCCCGACATTCATCATTTTAATCGTTAACATTACTACAAATATTCTCTTTTCTAATCAGGGAGTGGCAACACAACGATCAGTTTACTTCTGTGCATAAAATATTAATTCTCTTTTCTCTTTAGGAGGTGGCAACACAAGCATTATAGTTGCCAAACACTCATCTTTTTACTTCTCTGCATTGATCTTAATTCTTTCTCTCTCCAGGAAATGGCAGTATAAGAACGAATGCCAAACACTGACAGTAATTATTTTTTTCAGGTTGCTAAGCCCTTCTGTCTATTCAACATGCGTTTTGTGTAGCAAGACAGGTAGAGAACCAGGCTGGTTCAAATAGACACGGGGTTCAACTGCTAGAATAATATGTCTAATTAATAAATGGTGCACATGGTTTTAAACGGTGCCCAAGGAGGGAGTTAGCTCAACTGCTGTAGACACAATTACAATACGTTTTTTGCGAATATTAAATCTACATGGGTTAAATTCTGCTATAATCAGCTACTACATATGAATAAACACTGCGTGAAATGTTCAAAGGTCAACTATTGCTTCCATTGGAGCGATTGCAATAGATATAATATCGTACCACCAATATGCATGCATTATCTTGTATTCAACAATTAGGAAAGCCCGATTCCAGAACCGAAAGAAGTCCTACAAAAGGGCACCAACCCAGGGGTCTTGCATCAACCAGATCCCTGTACGGCAGTTACACAGTGATCTTAAAATAGAAATAATTATCTAGACTCCACATCATGAACGGTTAGCCTTTAAAGTTGTCCATAGCATGCATACCGCTCGTCCACAGAAGTCCGGGGTTTATCCAGGCCTGGGGATTCTTATTAGAAGAGTTCTGGGATAACCTCCAATAGAGGGGTCCCCCCCAATAGAGGATCCTGAGGACAAGCGGTAGAAATGCATAGTTCAACAGACCTAACGAGGTCCGAGTACAAAAATAAGAAAGAATAAAATATACGTTTCCTTACAAATTATGAAAATAACAATATTTCAATAAAAATCTTCACGTAATCTATGGCTAATAATTGGTAATATTTACAATTACATTACATAAGTAGAATAAAATGTTATCCATAATTCATCCTAATTGTGATACGTGTTACGTTTTTCATTACACGCCAAGACAGTGGATACTCGATTATTACAATATATCACAACCAGTTTAATGGTCAACCAAAACGCATAGCCGTACGTTACCCCGACTGTCCCCAACTGACAACGTTCCGGTAACGACAGATGTATGATGCCTAATATTGAAATGCAGATTTTTAATATTAAGATATTTTGATAATGTTCAAACTTAAGTTTTGTATGTTTGTATTTTCCCATGTGGTCTTGTCACCCTGTTATTCTGCAGGGTCGTTCAAAATCCTTTGAGGTTAGTGGAAGTCAGTTCTCACTCTGTTCCTTTGTTGTCCTGTGTTGGTTTGGGCCCGTTATCCTTCATCCCCAGAGAAGCGCAGAGACGCAAGTGATAGGGAACGGCCAACCCCATATTTATGACATCTTAAGGAATGATGACTTAGATGACCATATGGTTAACAAAGGCTTTTGGTTTGTTGTGAGGCAGCTGCCCTCAGCAACACTTCTGAAGGTGTAAGAACTCCTGGCCACTCAGCGGACCTTTCTGCGGACCCTTTAGAAAATGAAGGGCTCCGCAGGAAGAAATCCCATCTGAGGTCTCAAATTGTTGAATAATATGCTTATTTTTAGGTCTGTTGATGCATGTTATGATTAATCTTCGTTCGTGCTTTTCTTAAGAATGTGTAAAATAAAATGAAAATAAAAATCAGTAAAAATATAAAATGAAAACAAAGGGTGGATTCATATACCATGTGTGAATGTCCTCTTGTGTGTGTCAGAGCCACCAAAATAATGGAGGTTACTCGACTGTTACATACACGAGGGGATATTGAAAGCATACCACATGTAAAACTAAGATAATTAGAAAATGGTTCATTATAATTAACTTGCAATAACATTTGCTTCACCCAATAACTTCTGAATTTTTCTTTTAGGTTCAGTTTTTGTTTTATTGATAGAATATCACCATATATTTAATACCCAGATGTGCATAATTGTTGTAGGTTTGGATGACTCTTTGTTCTGCCTAGTTTAGACGGTTTTGATTGACCTAGCTCAAGATTCACCGGGTGTCAGACGTAGGATTGTGGCACTTCCTGGGAGCCTCCGAGCCACACGTTAATCAACTAATCGTTCCTGCAGTGTTCTGAGGTTGTAACGGTGGGGCTCATGGGGAGGCCCCGGGAGAGTTGTCATTCGCGGGCTCACACGGGGAGAAATCGGGTAGGTCAGTAAGTCAGAAGGTTGAATTAATGTATCGATTTGATGTTGACCAACAAAAAACTAGATAATTATAATAATAAATACTGTTCATGTAATGGTATAGTTAGGTCTGGGACCTGCGTAGCTAAAAAAACTGTTTTGGAAATAGTAATGGACGTGTCCGGGACATGTATAGCTATAAATAAGTAAAGATAAAACTGCGTTTTACTTTACTTCACTTTGCTAAGACATATGCACGTTTAATGTGGTATGCAAAAGGCAGAGAATAAGGCGTATACACGTTTGATGTGGTATGCAATGTTCATAGGAGTGAATCAAGTGTGGACAACATCAAATGCGAACAATACGTAGAATAAATGAAGATTAGGTCATCCAATATACATAGTTGGTGTAGGACAATCGGGTAGTATGATGAAGGTAACTGTTATTATGAGATACGGTTAACACAGAAGTGATATTGAACATGCACATTTTAACATTGTTATTTCCCTTTTACATCTTTTTGGTTATAGCAACTTGGTTGCACTACGGCGTTGTTAGCTTTGGTTGTCATTCAATGCGCATGGCTGAAGCAATGCGCAAGGAGGGATGTAGTGTGAAATTAAATCAAAGTAGATACCGTAAAACAATTAAAATTAGAATTCATGGAAATATGTTTTTGAACAACTAACTGCTGTACATGAGTTTGTATTTCTGCAATAGAAACAAAAGTTCCAGAACCAGATGCAGACACACCCGTAGCCTACAAACTACGTCCGCCGAGCAAGAAGTAACAGTCACATGAGGAAATCAAATAACGGCAGGATTTGAATCGGTTCTGTTTTGGTTGTCCACCATATAAAATATGTATATATATAGTTTGGATAAATTACATGTATCATAATCAGTAACACTTCGTTCAGTTTACCAGATAAAGTTAAAAGGAATATATATAGATATGGAAATGTTATTGACAGAGCAAGGAGGGGTAAATGTGATGATAGGCACAACATGTTGTACTTTTATCCCCAATAGCACAGCTCCGGATGGGTTGGTAACCAGGGCGCTGGCATGATTACAATCCCTCAGGTTAGAATTGGCAGAGAACTCTGGCATTAATGACCCTTTCACAGGATGGATGGAGAATATGTTTGGGGGGTGGAAAGGCACGATCCAGTAAGTGCCCGTCGCGGGAATAAATGCAGAGACCGTGTTAATTGTCACCGGCTGCCGTTGTATTCCCTGTGCACAAGGGCTACTGCATCTGCTGATCACCACAGCAGTGGGCGCTACAGAAGCGCCAAGTGCCATTCAGGCTTACATGGGGATCAGATATGATCCGATGAAAGTGAACGATACATCACCTGAGGGGCCCGACCCTATCCAGCTGTAATATGTAGAATAGTCAACACCTATACTATTCTAGTAGAAGCGCCTGTATGTAAGATAATCAATATCCCGGATTTACTTGAATAACAAATTTTAAAACAACCATACCAGACTATGTTTGTTATTGTGTAGTGTTGCTTGGTTGCGAGTGCAACCCGTTATTTCTGAATCGCTGCATTGATAATGGTACTGTTGATCTTCTTTGAGACGGTTGTTTTACAGGCCACCTGTTGCTGACACGACGACGACGGAGAACCTGTTTGGAGGCTCCCATGATGTAGGAGTAACCTCTCTGAGATGAGCCCTTGACAAGGAGGGACGAGTCTTGGGTTCATGAATTACAGGCCCGACGGCGACAGAAAAAACAATGACTACGATAATAACATCGCCCAAAACCACCCACATGAACCAGCGCACCAATACACGAAGATCACCTGAACCCTCCAAATCCATGCTAGCCTATCAATCATTTTGAAATTTTTTAAAATTGTATTATGACTACCAATTTTTACTTTACTTTTGCACATGATGAAAATTGTATGACCTTGTAGCACATGACCAAAAGTATTAGCTCAGGATTTCTATGGATAGTTTTGTTTGTGTGCTGTTTGGCCATGTGATTGTATGATAACAAGATTTATGTTCATTGTTGTATTGTTAAACAATGACCTGTATTTCCAATGAGACCCACAATGTGAATACCGTTTCAGTATTATGAGCGCGTAGTGGTTTTTCTCTATTCGAGAGTTGTTCCCACACGGTTGATGGTGTTGATGATTGATCCTACTTTGACTATGTTTTCGGTGTGGTAAATGGTGTTTATAATTTAAAATATTATTGTATGGTCATCTGAGATGACCAAGGAGGGATTGTTACGTATTTTAAGAATCTAAGCTACCCACACATAGACCCAATGAAGCAGGACCAAACATATAAGCCGTAAATACCAATACATAGCCACAAGGGGAGCAAGACCTTATTGAAGGCTGCTCCCCCACAGAAGGCATCACCTGAAGAAGCCGAAGCCACCACGCCCACTAGGCCACGCCCACTTGACGGTCTCTTACCTGTGCACACTAGGTGAAGGGGCCAGAGATTTTCAGCGACACCCGCGGACAGTCACGGGCCTCTGCCCGTGGCTGAAAGTAGCCAGAGTTATTATCTCTCACACGTGTTCGACACGATTCCTAGACTTTCGTTCCATAGCCAGTTACCATACCGAAACATGCCTACTTTAACAATAAAGTCAGTTAAAAGCTATCCCGGACTTGAACCTTTCCTTGAAGAAACTCAGCAGTATTCATAAGCATCATCCAGTGACTTATAGGCTCGTAATTTCTCTGGTGTACAAGCTCGGTTTCTCTATTAAATACGTAAGGGATAATGTATAGAACGCCGGTCATTATCGAGAAAATAAGCCCCGACAGGGCGAACAGGACACCGACGCGCAGCGGAGGTGTCCTGTTCGCCATGAAGGGGCTTATAAAAATAATTCACCGCCGGAAGTTGTGAAGTGCCCACGCAAGTGAACGGAACGTTGAAAAGACCCGTGTAATAAGTATATATCTGGCCACTGTATATTCGGCCACTTGCTGACGTCTTCAACCCACTCATTAATAGTACACGGATCTGGAAGTCGGACACCATTGTCAAAGTCAACTTGTTGAAGTAAAATTCGCGATCTTGTGTTGATAATTCCCTCGCATAGCTTGACAAGCTGTTGATCTCTGCCATACTTCTGTTGCCGGACTGCGCGCGCATGCGTTCTACGTCATCATTGTGTACAAACAGTAAAAGGGTCTATATGTTTGGTCCTGCTTCCTAGTGGCTATGTGAGGGTAATGCAGCTTCTTAAAATACTTAACACAATATATATAATTAGGCAATATATATTGTGGTAACCCGGTACTCGTTGGTGCGGGTTCCAGGTACAAATGAGTCGTATAGTCAGGGTTCTAGCCGTGCTTGGCATTTATTCACAGGAAAACCGGTGTATACAGGGTCCATTAACAAGATCGACTTAGGGTCTCCGTGAGCCTCTAATGGGTCGTCGTCTCTTGGGCTTCCTTCCTCTCCATGGTTCCCGGTCCTTTCTGTCTGTCCTCGTGGCCCTCTTAAGATGGCTCCTGCTCCATCCAACAGGTGTCCCCCAATCACGCTGATTGGGGAGAGAGAAGTGGTGCTCTCTGTCGCCAGTCGGTGGGTGGCGGCGGTATATGCCGTCTACCACCTCACCTCGGACCCGCCCGGGCCGAGGTTTATGGGGCGGGATGCCACAATATATATATATAGCATTTGTGGTTTTGGCATAAACATAACTAGGGTGCACTGTACTATCTGAGAACACCCTTTCTGAAGCCTCTCTCTCTCGAGAAAACTCCCATTCAGAATGCATTGGTTTACATTTCGTTCTGTGTAGCACGAAAAAAGTCGGACTATCGTGCTCTGGAACACGCTTCAATAGATTAACGTTTGTGCGCATGAGCACGAAATCGCGTGATACCGGGTTGAAATTATACATACACAATCATACATATACAATTATACAATTTTACTACAGATAATAGATTGTCCCTTCTGAGTGAACTGAAGGAGATGCAACCCTGTTACTGTAGTGCAACCCTATTACAGTAACAGGGTTGCAAGTAACAGATCAATGCTAATGTTAGCTTTTTCTCAAGAATAGATGCTAGCTGTGGAATGTGATGTTACTGTCAAGGTCAAGGACAAACTTATAAAAAAGAAAACTTGAAATAAATTTGTCTTATTTTGATAATATGATTAACAGAGTTTGCGTTGGTCAGAGTGACACACTCAATCAAGGCTGAAAAGATTGGAAAAATATGAAAAAAATAAGAAATGACATACCTTTGGTCTACCCATGGTGCTAGCAAATGGTGTAATAATGTCATTTCCTCTGTCGTGTAACACACTGTTTTTTCTCTTCCATTGCTAAATTGGTTTCGGTAACAGGGTTGCGCTCATGTTGTGGGACACAACTTCAGTGCATAATTACTATTATTTAAAATATGTTGATTAAACAAATTACTTTAACAATTAAAAAATACATATATTAACAAAATCGTACCAAAAAAAGTAGATTTAAAACTTATTTTAACTGTTACATTTGACATGCAAGTTGGTCATCAAGAAGGTGGCACGAGAAAAATGCCATTTTAGGGGGTGCTCGAGAGCTATTTGGTATTTTAAATAATATTTTGGAACCACTTGAAATTTCATGGGTGGGACAGAAAATGTCCTCCAATTCTGGAATGTCCCACACACAATAAATCACAATACATGAGTTCACAGCTGCACGCGAACATAGAAAAAGGTTTTTTTATTATTATTGACAGTTAGCTTCACATTATAGGGTCCCATCCTTCCATTCCCTGTTTTCTCAGTTAAACACAAATCAACTTAATTTGTCCCTGTGTTTGTTATACATGAAATTAAGCCAAAAAATACGCTCTCTTACTCCGGTGACACGGTCATTCGCGACTCCTTTCTTCTTTGTAGTTTCTTCTATTTGTCTCTAATTCATAATCCAATCTTTAATTGATCGATGCTTCGGATGTTGTGAATGAACACATTTAAAACTGCCAAGTATCAAGAGGGGAGATTTTTAAGTAAAAATGTTGGTGCCTCTATTATATTAATTACGGTAGCCGACTTGTGTGGACTTCCTGGAAACATGGACCTACCGGTAAGGCACAGACTTTGAAAACAGTCTTTTAATAAACTCCCGGTACGCTAACTAAGTTGTTGATGATTATTTTCATGTGTAGGGACCCTAATCATGCTATTGCAGAGGTTTGGTTCTATTTTGATCAATATTAGGGGTTAAAAAAAGCCGATTTGGAAGCGTTCGCTGTGCCCCTAGCCAAAAACATGGAAGCCATTTGGGTTGTTACATTGCTCTGGGCAACATTTGGCAAGCTCTATACTCGACTATCAACGAAAGAAACAGTGCGGAGGGCCTATTTTATGGGTTTTCATTCCGAAAAAGACCCTGAGTTAAATTTTCACCGGAATTACACTTTAACTTGCATAGTTAGTTTTGTTTCTGCTCTAAACCTCAAAACTAGCTAGACCATAGATTCTCTGTGCTAGACTACTTTTCTGAGTGAAAACACTGCGAACACAAGTGCAGACTGACAGACAGTACATCTAATCAGGATGAGGCATACTTTTTCCAAGATGTACCTACCTGTGTTTTGTGATTTGCTGTTGTGTTTTGTAATTTGCTGTTGTGTTTAATTATTTGCTGGTTTGTTTTGCGATATGCTGTTGTATTTTCTGATTTGATGTTGGGTTTTGCACTTCAGTGCCACCATAGAGTTGGCCTTTAATGAACATGGGGATACGGTGTGTGTGTGTGTGTGTGTGTGTGTGTGTGTGTGTGTGTGTGTGTGTGTGTGTGTGTGTGTGTGTGTGTGTGTGTGTGTGTGTGTGTGTGTGTGTGTGTTGGCTCTCCCTATAGAGGCCAGTACAAAACAGTAAAAATTAAAGTCTGCTTGAAATACGCTTTCATCAAATTTTAACAAATGGTGCTAGGCTGCCACCTTAAGGCTGCAAGAGGAACACAAGCACAACAAACGCATCCAATGGAACCAATGTTCACCCATAGCAAGGCTCTATAGTAGACGATAAATTCAGTTCCATTGATTTAAAAACATTCACAATCATTCACAATATACTTTGACAATATTAGAAAATTAAGATTGTACAAGACCATTGATTTGTCTATTTGACTATTTGATAAATGGTTGAATTTACATTAAATTCTGAATATTTCAATAGTTATAGATCAAGTTGTGTGTTTCCATGCATGCCCATTTGATGTAAATGTGTAAGCAATGTTTGTGGATTTAGTAAAGTGTAAAGTGAATTTAGATAAACAATAACGCCCAAAAATATTATTAAAATGCACTTTGGATTCTTTTCAGTGAGAGCAGATGAGCTGTTCCATTTGGAAGCTGTTTTCTGAAAAACTAAGAAGAGAAAAAAAGGATAAAAATATGGCATCAGTTACAGTGACAAAGAATTTGTCGTACATATTTAATATGTGCTACTGCTGTCCATCATGCAAAATAGTTCCATTTAATCGATAGATGCAACTAAACGTACCTCTTGAAGAAGTCCTGAAATGGTTTTATTGCTGAGTTCACCATAGGAAATCATCCTGACTTGTAAATATGCCAAGGTTGAGAAGTCTGGGGAGAAAGGCAGGTGATTCAAACAAGGAACATATTGAGTACGTAGAAAACGTAATTCAACAAGCCTGATACCAACCAGAATCAGAATCACTTTTATTACATCTTATTGTACAGTACACAATAGTAAAATCATTAGGCTTGGTTCTTCAACATTCACATAGCAGCAACAGTACAAGACCAGTAACAAGTAAATATTAAAGGTTAGGAAATGGTTGTTTTCAAGTGGACATACCAGGAGGAATGATTGTCGTGGTGGTTGTTGTAGCTGGAGTTGTGGTTGTTGGAACTGCTGTTGTGGTTGTTGGAGCTGCTGTTGTGGTTGTTGGAGCCGCTGTTGTGGTTGTTGGAGCCGCTGTTGTGGTTGTTGGAGCCGCTGTTGTGGTTGTTGGAGCCGCTGTTGTGGTTGTTGGAGCCGCTGTTGTGGTTGTTGGAGCCGCTGTTGTGGTTGTTGGAGCCGCTGTTGTGGTTGTTGGAGGCGCGGTTGTGGTTGTTGGACCTGTGGTTGTGGTTGTTGGACCTAAGGTTGTCGTTGGAGCCGCTGTTGTAGTTGTTGGAGCTGCAGTTGTGGTTGTTGGAGCTCCTGTTGTGGTAGTCGGAATTGTTGTTGTGGTCGTTTGAACCGCTGTTGTGGTTGTTGGAGGCGCTGTTGTGGTTGTTGGAGGCGCTGTTGTGGTTGTTGGAGTTGCTGTTGTGGTAGTTGGAGTTGCTGTTGTGGTTGTTGGACCTGCCGTTGTGGTTGTTGGAGCTGCCGTTGTGGTTGTTGGAGTTGCTGTTGTGGTTGTTGGACCTGCGGTTGTGGTTGTTGGAGCCGCTGTTGTGGTTGTTGGAGGCGCTGTTGTGGTTGTTGGAGGCGCTGTTGTGGTTGTTGGACCTGCGGTTGTGGTTGTTGGACCGGCAGTTGTGGTTGTTGGACCGGCAGTTGTGGTTGTTGGAGCTGCTGTTGTGGTTGTTGGAGCTGCTGTTGTGGTTGTTGGAGCTGCTGTTGTGGTAGTTGGAGCTGCTGTTGTGGTTGTTGGAGCTGCTGTTGTGGTTGTTGGAGCTGCTGTTGTGGTTGTTGGAGCTGCTGTTGTGGTTGTTGGAGCTGCTGTTGTAGTTATTGGAGCTGCTGTTGTGGTTGTTGGAGGCGCTGTTGTGGTGGTTGGAGCTGCTGTTGTGGTGGTTGGAGCTGCTGTTGTGGTTGTTGGAGCTGCTGTTGTGGTTGTTGGAGCTGCTGTTGTGGTTGTTGGAGCTGCTGTTGTGGTAGTTGGAGGCGCTGTTGTGGTGGTTGGAGCTGCTGTTGTGGTGGTTGGAGCTGCTGTTGTGGTTGTTGGAGCTGCTGTTGCTGTTGTTGGAGCTGCTGTTGTGGTTGTTGGAGCTGCTGTTGTGGTTGTTGGCGCTGCTGTTGTGGTAGTTGGAGCTGCTGTTGTGGTTGTTGGAGCTGCTGTTGTGGTTGTTGGAGCTGCTGTTGTGGTTGTTGGAGCTGCTGTTGTGGTTGTTGGAGCTGCTGTTGTAGTTGTTGGAGCTGCCGTTGTGGTTGTTGGAGCTGCCGTTGTGGTTGTTGGAGGCGCTGTTGTGGTGGTTGGAGCTGCTGTTGTGGTGGTTGGAGCCGCTGTTGTGGTTGTTGGAGCCGCTGTTGTGGTTGTTGGAGGCGCTGTTGTGGTTGTTGGAGCCGATGTTGTGGTTGTTGGAGCCGCTGTTGTGGTTGTTGGAGCCGCTGTTGTGGTGGTTGGAGCCGCTGTTGTGGTTGTTGGAGGCGCTGTTGTGGTTGTTGGAGGCGCTGTTGTGGTTGTTGGACCTGCGGTTGTGGTTGTTGGACCGGCAGTTGTGGTTTTTAGAGCAGCTGTTGTGTTTGTTGGAGCTGCTGTTGTGGTTGTTGGAGCTGCTGTTGTGGTTGTTGGAGCTGCTGTTGTGGTTGTTGGAGCTGCTGTTGTGGTTGTTGGAGCTGCTGTTGTGGTTGTTGGAGCTGCTGTTGTGGTTGTTGGAGCTGCTGTTGTGGTTGTTGGAGCTGCTGTTGTGGTTGTTGGAGCTGCTGTTGTGGTTGTTGGAGGCGCTGTTGTGGTGGTTGGAGCTGCTGTTGTGGTGGTTGGAGCTGCTGTTGTGGTTGTTGGAGCTGCTGTTGTGGTTGTTGGAGCTGCTGTTGTGGTTGTTGGAGGCGCTGTTGTGGTTGTTGGAGCTGATGTTGTGGTTGTTGGAGCTGATGTTGTGGTTGTTGGAGCTGCCCTTGTGGTTGTTGGAGCTGCTGTTGTGGTTGTTGGAGCTGCTGTTGTGGTTGTTGGAGCTGCTGTTGTGGTTGTTGGAGCTGCTGTTGTGGTTGTTGGAGCTGCTGTTGTGGTGGTTGGAGCCGCTGTTGTGGTTGTTGGAGCCGCTGTTGTGGTTGTTGGAGGCGCTGTTGTGGTTGTTGGAGCCGATGTTGTGGTTGTTGGAGCCGCTGTTGTGGTTGTTGGAGCCGCTGTTGTGGTGGTTGGAGCCGCTGTTGTGGTGGTTGGAGGCGCTGTTGTGGTTGTTGGAGGCGCTGTTGTGGTTGTTGGACCTGCGGTTGTGGTTGTTGGACCGGCAGTTGTGGTTGTTGGAGCAGCTGTTGTGGTTGTTGGAGCTGCTGTTGTGGTTGTTGGAGCTGCTGTTGTGGTTGTTGGAGCTGCTGTTGTGGTTGTTGGAGCTGCTGTTGTGGTTGTTGGAGCTGCTGTTGTGGTTGTTGGAGCTGCTGTTGTGGTTGTTGGAGCTGCTGTTGTAGTTGTTGGAGCTGCTGTTGTGGTTGTTGGAGCTGCTGTTGTGGTTGTTGGAGCTGCTGTTGTGGTTGTTGGAGCTGCTGTTGTAGTTGTTGGAGCTGCTGTTGTGGTTGTTGGAGCTGCTGTTGTGGTTGTTGGAGGCGCTGTTGTGGTGGTTGGAGCTGCTGTTGTGGTGGTTGGAGCCGCTGTTGTGGTTGTTGGAGCCGCTGTTGTGGTTGTTGGAGGCGCTGTTGTGGTTGTTGGAGCCGCTGTTGTGGTTGTTGGAGCCGCTGTTGTGGTTGTTGGAGCCGCTGTTGTGGTTGTTGGAGCCGCTGTTGTGGTTGTTGGAGCCGCTGTTGTGGTGGTTGGAGCCGCTGTTGTGGTTGTTGGAGGCGCTGTTGTGGTTGTTGGAGGCGCTGTTGTGGCTGTTGGACCTGCGGTTGTGGTTGTTGGACCGGCAGTTGTGGTTGTTGGAGCAGCTGTTGTGGTTGTTGGAGCTGCTGTTGTGGTTGTTGGAGCTGCTGTTGTGGTTGTTGGAGCTGCTGTTGTGGTTGTTGGAGCTGCTGTTGTGGTTGTTGGAGCTGCTGTTGTAGTTGTTGGAGCTGCTGTTGTGGTTGTTGGAGCTGCTGTTGTGGTTGTTGGAGGCGCTGTTGTGGTTGTTGGAGCTGCTGTTGTGGTTGTTGGAGCTGCCCTTGTGGTTGTTGGAGGCGCTGTTGTGGTTGTTGGAGCTGCTTTTGTGGTTGTTGGAGCTGCTGTTGTGGTTGTTGGAGCTGCTGTTGTGGTTGTTGGAGCTGCTGTTGTGGTAGTTGGAGCTGCTGTTGTGGTTGTTGGAGCTGCTGTTGTGGTTGTTGGAGCTGCTGTTGTGGTTGTTGGAGCTGCTGTTGTGGTTGTTGGAGCTGCTGTTGTGGTTGTTGGAGCTGCTGTTGTGGTTGTTGGAGGCGCTGTTGTGGTTGTTGGAGGCGCTGTTGTGGTTGTTGGAGGCGCTGTTGTGGTTGTTGGACCTGCTGTTGTGGTTGTTGGAGCTGCTGTTGTGGTTGTTGGAGCTGCTGTTGTGGTTGTTGGAGCTGCTGTTGTGGTTGTTGGAGCTGCTGTTGTAGTTGTTGGAGCTGCTGTTGTGGTAGTCAGAATTGCTGTTGTGGTTGTTGGAGGCACTGTTGTGGTTGTTGGACCTGTGGTTGTGGTTGTTGGACCTGCGGTTGTGGTTGTTGGACCTAAGGTTGTCGTTGGAGCTGCTGTTGTGGTTGTTGGAGGCGCTGTTGTGGTTGTTGGAGCTGCTGTTGTAGTTGTTGGAGCTGCTGTTGTGGTTGTTGGAGCTGCTGTTGTGGTTGTTGGAGGCGCTGTTGTGGTTGTTGGAGCTGCCCTTGTGGTTGTTGGAGGCGCTGTTGTGGTTGTTGGAGCTGCTGTTGTGGTTGTTGGAGCTGCTGTTGTGGTTGTTGGAGCTGCTGTTGTGGTTGTTGGAGCTGCTGTTGTGGTTGTTGGAGCTGCTGTTGTGGTTGTTGGAGCTGCTGCTGTGGTGGGTGGAGCCGCTGTTGTGGTTGTTGGAGCCGCTGTTGTGGTTGTTGGAGGCGCTGTTGTGGTTGTTGGAGCCGATGTTGTGGTTGTTGGAGCCGCTGTTGTGGTTGTTGGAGCCGCTGTTGTGGTGGTTGGAGCCGCTGTTGTGGTTGTTGGAGGCGCTGTTGTGGTTGTTGGAGGCGCTGTTGTGGTTGTTGGACCTGCGGTTGTGGTTGTTGGACCGGCAGTTGTGGTTGTTGGAGCAGCTGTTGTGGTTGTTGGAGCTGCTGTTGTGGTTGTTGGAGCTGCTGTTGTGGTTGTTGGAGCTGCTGTTGTAGTTGTTGGAGCTGCTGTTGTAGTTGTTGGAGCTGCTGTTGTGGTTGTTGGAGCTGCTGTTGTGGTTGTTGGAGCTGCTGTTGTAGTTGTTGGAGCTGCTGTTGTGGTTGTTGGAGCTGCTGTTGTGGTTGTTGGAGGCGCTGTTGTGGTGGTTGGAGCTGCTGTTGTGGTGGTTGGAGCCGCTGTTGTGGTTGTTGGAGCCGCTGTTGTGGTTGTTGGAGGCGCTGTTGTGGTTGTTGGAGCCGCTGTTGTGGTTGTTGGAGCCGCTGTTGTGGTTGTTGGAGGCGCTGTTGTGGTTGTTGGACCTGCTGTTGTGGTTGTTGGAGCTGCTGTTGTGGTTGTTGGAGCTGCTGTTGTGGTTGTTGGAGCTGCTGTTGTGGTTGTTGGAGCTGCTGTTGTAGTTGTTGGAGCTGCTGTTGTGGTAGTCAGAATTGCTGTTGTGGTTGTTGGAGGCACTGTTGTGGTTGTTGGACCTGTGGTTGTGGTTGTTGGACCTGCGGTTGTGGTTGTTGGACCTAAGGTTGTCGTTGGAGCTGCTGTTGTGGTTGTTGGAGGCGCTGTTGTGGTTGTTGGAGCTGCTGTTGTAGTTGTTGGAGCTGCTGTTGTGGTTGTTGGAGCTGCTGTTGTGGTTGTTGGAGGCGCTGTTGTGGTTGTTGGAGCTGCCCTTGTGGTTGTTGGAGGCGCTGTTGTGGTTGTTGGAGCTGCTGTTGTGGTTGTTGGAGCTGCTGTTGTGGTTGTTGGAGCTGCTGTTGTGGTTGTTGGAGCTGCTGTTGTGGTTGTTGGAGCTGCTGTTGTGGTTGTTGGAGCTGCTGCTGTGGTGGGTGGAGCCGCTGTTGTGGTTGTTGGAGCCGCTGTTGTGGTTGTTGGAGGCGCTGTTGTGGTTGTTGGAGCCGATGTTGTGGTTGTTGGAGCCGCTGTTGTGGTTGTTGGAGCCGCTGTTGTGGTGGTTGGAGCCGCTGTTGTGGTTGTTGGAGGCGCTGTTGTGGTTGTTGGAGGCGCTGTTGTGGTTGTTGGACCTGCGGTTGTGGTTGTTGGACCGGCAGTTGTGGTTGTTGGAGCAGCTGTTGTGGTTGTTGGAGCTGCTGTTGTGGTTGTTGGAGCTGCTGTTGTGGTTGTTGGAGCTGCTGTTGTAGTTGTTGGAGCTGCTGTTGTAGTTGTTGGAGCTGCTGTTGTGGTTGTTGGAGCTGCTGTTGTGGTTGTTGGAGCTGCTGTTGTAGTTGTTGGAGCTGCTGTTGTGGTTGTTGGAGCTGCTGTTGTGGTTGTTGGAGGCGCTGTTGTGGTGGTTGGAGCTGCTGTTGTGGTGGTTGGAGCCGCTGTTGTGGTTGTTGGAGCCGCTGTTGTGGTTGTTGGAGGCGCTGTTGTGGTTGTTGGAGCCGCTGTTGTGGTTGTTGGAGCCGCTGTTGTGGTTGTTGGAGCCGCTGTTGTGGTTGTTGGAGCCGCTGTTGTGGTTGTTGGAGCCGCTGTTGTGGTTGTTGGAGCCGCTGTTGTGGTGGTTGGAGCCGCTGTTGTGGTTGTTGGAGGCGCTGTTGTGGTTGTTGGAGGCGCTGTTGTGGCTGTTGGACCTGCGGTTGTGGTTGTTGGACCGGCAGTTGTGGTTGTTGGAGCAGCTGTTGTGGTTGTTGGAGCTGCTGTTGTGGTTGTTGGAGCTGCTGTTGTGGTTGTTGGAGCTGCTGTTGTGGTTGTTGGAGCTGCTGTTGTGGTTGTTGGAGCTGCTGTTGTGGTTGTTGGAGCTGCTGTTGTGGTTGTTGGAGCTGCTGTTGTGGTTGTTGGAGGCGCTGTTGTGGTTGTTGGAGCTGCTGTTGTGGTTGTTGGAGCTGCCCTTGTGGTTGTTGGAGGCGCTGTTGTGGTTGTTGGAGCTGCTGTTGTGGTTGTTGGAGCTGCTGTTGTGGTTGTTGGAGCTGCTTTTGTGGTTGTTGGAGCTGCTGTTGTGGTTGTTGGAGCTGCTGTTGTGGTAGTTGGAGCTGCTGTTGTGGTTGTTGGAGCTGCTGTTGTGGTTGTTTGAGCTGCTGTTGTGGTTGTTGGAGCTGCTGTTGTGGTTGTTGGAGCTGCTGTTGTAGTTGTTGGAGGCGCTGTTGTGGTTGTTGGAGCTGCTGTTGTGGTTGTTGGAGGCGCTGTTGTGGTTGTTGGACCTGCTGTTGTGGTTGTTGGAGCTGCTGTTGTGGTTGTTGGAGCTGCTGTTGTGGTTGTTGGAGCTGCTGTTGTGGTTGTTCGAGCTGCTGTTGTAGTTGTTGGAGCTGCTGTTGTGGTAGTCAGAATTGCTGTTGTGGTTGTTGGAGGCACTGTTGTGGTTGTTGGACCTGTGGTTGTGGTTGTTGGACCTGCGGTTGTGGTTGTTGGACCTAAGGTTGTCGTTGGAGCCGCTGTTGTAGTTGTTGGAGCTGCTGTTGTGGTTGTTGGAGCTGCTGTTGTGGTTGTTGGAGGCGCTGTTGTGGTTGTTGGAGCCGCTGTTGTAGTTGTTGGAGCTGCTGTTGTGGTTGTTGGAGCCGCTGTTGTGGTTGTTGGAGTTGCTGTTGTGGTTGTTGGAGTTGCTGTTGTGGTAGTTGGAGCTGCTGTTGTAGTTGTTGGAGCCGCTGTTGTGGTTGTTGGAGTTGCTGTTGTGGTTGTTGGAGCCGCTGTTGTGGTTGTTGGACCTGCCGTTGTGGTTGTTGGAGCTGCCGTTGTGGTTGTTGGAGTTGCTGTTGTGGTTGTTGGAGCTGCTGTTGTGGTTGTTGGACCTGCCGTTGTGGTTGTTGGAGCCGCTGTTGTGGTTGTTGGACCTGCGGTTGTGGTTGTTGGACCTATGGTTGTCGTTGGAGCCGCTGTTGTAGTGGTTGGAGGCGCTGTTGTGGTTGTTGGAGCTGCTGTTGTGGTAGTCAGAATTGCTGTTTTGGTGGTTGGAGGCGCTGTTGTGGTTGTTGGACCTGTGGTTGTGGTTGTTGGACCTGCGGTTGTGGTTGTTGGACCTAAGGTTGTCGTTGGAGCCGCTGTTGTGGTTGTTGGAGCCGCTGTTGTGGTTGTTGGAGCTGCTGTTGTGGTTGTTACAGCCGCTGTTGTAGTTGTTGGAGCCACGGTTGTGGTTGTTGGAGCTGCTGTTGTGGTTGTTGGAGCTGCTGTTGTGGTTGTTGGAGGCGCTGTTGTGGTTGTTGGAGGCGCTGTTGTGTTTGTTGGAGGCGCTGTTGTGGTTGTTGGACCTGCGGTTGTGGTTGTTGGACCTGCAGTTGTGGTTGTTGGAGCAGCTGTTGTTGTAGTTGGAACTGCTGTTGTAGTTGTTGGAGCTGCTGTTGTGGTTGTTGGAGCCGATGTTGTGGTTGTTGGAGCCGCTGTTGTGGTTGTTGGACCTGTGGTTGTGGTTGTTGGACCTGCGGTTGTGGTTGTTGAACCTAAGGTTGTCGTTGGAGCCGCTGTTGTGGTTGTTGGAGCTGCTGTTGTGGTTGTTTGAGCCGCTGTTGTGGTTGTTGGAGCCGCGGTTGTTGTAGTAAGAGCTGCTGTTGTGGTTGTTGGAGCTGCTGTTGTGGTTGTTGGAGCTGCTGTTGTGGTTGTTGGAGCCGCTGTTGTGGTTGTTGGACCTGCCGTTGTGGTGGTTGGAGCTGCTGTTGTAGTTGTTACAGCTGGGGTTGTTGTTGTTGGACCTGCCGTTGTGGTTGTTGGAGCCGCGGTTGTGGTGGTAAGAGCTGCTGTTGTGGTTGTTGGAGCCGCTGTTGTGGTTGTTGGAGCTGCTGTTGTGTTTGTTACAGCTGGGGTTGTTGTTGTTGGAGCTGCCGTTGTGGTGGTTGGAGCTGCTGTTGTGGTGGTTGGAGCTGCTGTTGTAGTTGTTGGAGCTGCTGTTGTGGTTGTTGGAGCTGCTGTCGTGGTAGTTGGAGTTGCTGTTGTAGTTGTTGGAGCTGGTGTTGTGCTAGTTGGAACCACTGTTGTGGTTGTTGGAGCTGCTGTTGTGGTTGTTGGAACCATGGTTTTGGTTGTTGCCACCGGGGTTGTGGTTGTTTGAGCTGCTGATGTAGTTGTTGCACCTGCTGTGGTGCTTGCTGGAAAATAATGAATATGTTAACAACTGCTTGAGAGAGAGTAGAGGATTAGGCATTTGCTGCCGCGGTTAGTTGATATTTGTCGACGTAATCGACCATGAAAATTTGTCAACGACAAACATTTTTTTAACGTTTTACCATTGACCAGCTATTTAATTTTGTTCTCCCATCGCAAACGGCTCACTGTTATTCAACAGTCTCTAACCACCAGGGAATCTGAAGTCCAGATTGAACCGTGACACGAAGGAGAAAGGGATCGTTGCCGTTTACGGAGCTCCAGCTGCCCTACCTTGGCTGCGGAGCCCCGGCCGCAGAGCCCCGAGAGCCTTGGAGCTTCTCAAGGAACTCATATGTGATAATGCAGAATAAATAACACAATCTTATCATCACTTTAAGATAGGATCAGGATTCTAATATCAAGCAATCAAACTGAGCTGGCCTTAAAATGTGTATTACCAATGAGTACGACTTTGTGAAAGAAATTAACAGCAAAATGTGTACAACTATTAACTATTATGTGGAATCATCCAGTATTTGCTTTCAGCACTTATTTATTAGTCAAATGAGATCCCTTGTGTGGTAGGTTCACCTAATGGGGAAGTGGCTTGCACAACAAAGGAACTAATTATATTCAAATTTCCTGTTTGTTACAAATATGAGCTGTTCCAGTTTATTTAAGAAGTATACTGGAATAGGTAAGGTATACCACCAGATACAGTAACAACCCTAGCATTTATTTTTTTGTGATTGAGTATTGAGGTTCCAAGACTAAATTATGCATGGTACAAACCAGATTAATAGGAACTTCCTTTCTCCAACATTAGTGGAAAACCAGCTATGCAAAGTGTTTGATACTGAAGAAGAAAGAAATTAAGAGAAAATGTTAACTATGAACCAAATTGGAATAACTATTTGCTTTTAAGGTGAAATGGATGTTGGGTTGCTAAAGAACAGAGGTATGATAAAAGAAAAACAATGACAGGAATTTTATGATGCCAAATAATGCATTGTTTATTAGCTTAACGATAAAAGTCTCCTACATACCCTTTAGATAAAATCAAAACATACAAATGAATACGTGTGGCAAAGGACAAACATATTTGAATTGAAATCTAAAGAAAATAAGTAACAATCCGATCCATGTACTTACTCTGCATATTGGATACGTGGAAACATCCAACCAAAAGTACCACAAAAATGGCTTTGCTAGCCATGTTGGTTTAGAGATGACAACCTATTCGACCACACTGTTTCATGCCTTCGGTTCTTGTGAAGACCTTCACTTAAACAAAGAGGTCAAGTGTGGCGCACAGCTACTCTGATAGAACCTGAAAAACAAGATTGGGTTCAACACCTTTCTGTTGAAAAAATAGTGCACTGGCATGATGCATGCCAGGGAGTTCCTCCTACTTCTCGACAGGCTTACTGACAGAGCAGGTTAACATTTAATTATTACATAATATACACTGCCGATGTTCTTTCACTGCCTTCGTTCAAGTGCCTATGCTTTAAAAATGTTCACTTATGATGAATGAAGACGTCTGGACTTTTTTTAGTTTGTGCCAATTACCAACATGAAAAGGACAATATATGTTTTCTTCAAATAATATACCACCCAGTTTTGTATGGTTCACCTTTTTTGTATTATGTCCAGTTTCCATGCACAGTTTGTTCTCAAATACTACTCTATGATTTTCTTCATTAGCTGCTAAAGACTATTTAAAAAGCTTTATATAAATACTGCCTTAAAGGAGACATATTATGGCGTTTTCACAGCAAGTAAATATAGTATTTGAGTTCCAGAAAACACGTTTTTGAAGCTGTATGCTGGATATAGCTTTTAGGAAAAAAAAATCTTGCCTACCGCTATTCCCCTCTGTCTAGGCCCTTCAGAATGCGCTGTTTCTGGTGTCTGTAGCTGTAATGCAAATGAGCTGCTGCCCATTGACCAATGAGCTGTCAGACTGAACCACAGCATGGAGGAGAAGGGATTGTTGCCGTTTGCGGACTCCTGGACCTCTATATCTATATAATATAATATAATATTGTGCGTGGATGTTTATATAATGTATCTAATATCACGGCCAAAAGCTATGTGCCCCTCGGATGATATTATGAATCATAAAGACTGCGTCTGACGTCTCTGGCATTTCCACAAAAAGTAAAGACTCGTTGTGGGGGATATCTCGGCCATGGTTGAGAAAAAGTGGGGGAAAGGAACTTTGGCCTATGGACAGATCCCATACGGAATGCAGGAAATTGGATGTCCGGCTGGTGTTTTGATCGCGAAGTTTTGCCTTCTTGGGGCCAAAATAAATCGGAAAATTCTTATTTTCTGTGACACGTTGCACTTGTAACAAGCTTGACTTTTCGAATTGTTCCCGTCGCGCACATAGCATTGTTCTGCGTTGTGCGTCATAGCCTACGTCAGCCTACACAGACAATGTCCTAAATAAAATGAAATGCTAATATGATAAATATAACAAAAAGGTTGGATGTCAATAATTTCATGAAAAATCATGTTGTATGATAAAATTCTACTCTAAAAAAAAAAAAAGTATTGATTTGTTCAGAAAACTTTCTCACTTGCAGTTACAGCCAGCGACCGCCAGGGGGGTGCTGCAGCACCCTAACGCCCCGTGCCCACTACCTCCGTCAGTCAACGCACGTGGGAAGGCGTGGCTGACTGATGGGGGAGTAGTCTTTGCAGAGGCATCCGTCAGCCAATCAAATCGCTTCGCCGGGTTCTTCCCGCTACTTCCTGCTTTTTGCGATGCAAGATGACCCGCTTTCCCGCTTTCCAGTATCGTCAGAGCCCGAGTCGCGTCACCATAGCCGCAGGAACGTATTCTCAGCAGGGGGTGCTGGAAAAAAAAACTCAGCCTGCACTAGACTCGCAACTCGCTACATTGATAAAAAAGATATAGCAGCGCAGCTCAATTACACCAGTGCATGCGCGCACAGTCGAAAATCGATCGTTGTGTTCACACCATGGTTCACATCCAGCTGCTCACAGAACAAGTTTAGCGCACCACCGCTCCCCTCACACTTTTTCATATAACTTTTTTTCAGCACTAGGTCATATGAGCATTAAATAAATGCTGCGTCTCAAAATGCCTTGGACAGCAGCGACGATGACTCGTTTGCCACGGGCCGAAACAGTGCGGAGCGACCACAGCCAGAGCGAACACAGCGGGGCAGAGGAGTGTCAGGAATAGTCTTTGGTGTACACATCAGTACGGCCTATTTGCACTACTGTTTAGTGGCAATGCAGTGTTTTATTCTATGCCTTTTTATTTTCGTATATTATTTCAATGAATACAATTTATTTATTTATAAAAACAAGATCTGGTCTTCAAATCTTTTTTCCAAATATAGGTCGTCTTACAATGGGGTTTGTGTTTATATTCGGACCAATACGGTACAGCGGGCGCTCACATGACGTTAAGCATTTCCTGGTGCATAATGTGACGCTTCAGAACCTAAAATCCCGTTTCTCCCCGTTGACACGACAACACATAACCGGCGTTTTCAGAAATCTCCACTTTGGCCGGAGTTTTTAGAAATAATCGTTTTCTGTGATAAGACAGGGCCTCAGACAGCACCCCTACTTCCCGCGGTACTGCGCGTCACAGTGCTTACATTTGCATACGCGATCTGGTTGGATGACGGATCCGTCGCTGCCGAAAAAGTTGAACATTTTTCAACTTCTTGACTGAGCCTCGTGCCTACTGCACCGTCAGTCAACGGACGTGGGAAGGCGTGGCTGACGGATGGGGGAGTAGTCTTTGCAGAGGCATCCGTCAGCCAATCAAATCGCTTCGCCGGGTTCTTCCCGCTTCTTCCTGCTTGTTGCGATGCAAGATTACCCGCTTTCCCGCTTTCCAGTATCGTCAGAGCCCGAGTCGCGTCACAGTGCTTAAATTTGCATACGCGATCTGATTGGATGACGGAACCGTCGCTGCCGAAAAAGTTGAACATTTTTCAACTTTCTGACGATGGCGAACGCTCCAAACGAACGGACGGATCCACAATGCATTGCGCGTCCGTCCCCATTCAAAGTCAATGGGCAACGGACAACTGACGGAGGTAGTGGGCACGGGGCGGAAGGCTCCAACGGAACGGACGGATCCACAATGCATTGCGCGTCCGTCCCCATTCAAGTCAATGGGGATCACGCAACGGACGCATGTAGTGGGCACGGGGCGTAAGCATCCCCACTTCCCGCGTCTGGCGGGGGTAGCTCGGCGGCAGTCTGGCAGTTCAGCTCCGAGAGAATAATCCCTTTCTCCTCCATGTCTCCTCCTCCGGACTGCCGCCGAAGCTTCGGCAGCAGCTCCGGCGGGGGGAGGCAGTCCGGCAGAGAAAGGGATCGTACTCCAGGAGCTGAGCTGCCGCCGAGTTCCCCCCGCTAGCGATCCACGTCCGCTGGCCCACAAAATCTTAGCGATGCTCTGATTGGAGGGAAGTGGGAGGTAATATTCAACTGTGCCCCCGGAGGGGGAATTGGGGTAAAGGAAACTGACTTGCTCGTTTGATAACTGTAGGCGGGGGTACTTTCAGAAATGCATATCCCACTCAAAAAATCATGTACAGCCTTTTTTCAAAGTTTGTGTTTGATGGGAGCACCAGAGACCCAAAACAAAACCCCAAATCCCAGGAAAAAAGCGTTGATTTCATAATATGTCCCCTTTAAGGATTATTATTATATCACAGTTATTCAATGGAGTTTTTTCCTGTTAGGACATTTGAAATATTTTTCTACACTTCCTCATAGTTGTAATTTGATCAATACTTACTTTATTCATCTTTGTTTGCCAATAATTCATTTTGAAATAAATGATTACCTAACCTCCCTTGCTTGTGATGCGTATGGACGTGCGTGTGTGTGTGCGCGCGTATGTATGAGAGCAAGAGTGTGAGTGAGACAGGGCACTTTGCCAACCACGTCAGACAGACTCCTAGATAGTTATCCTCAAACATGATTTTTGTTTATTCTTCCACTTCGTTATGGATTCCCCTTTACTCGGCTGCATTCAGGTTATAGATTTGAAAAGTTTAACAATGTGTTAATGCATGTATGTGTCCATTCATGTTCTCAACAGACACTCAGGCCACAAAAAAAAAGGGAGACCATGCAAATGGATTGGTCTGTTATATCAATGGTGGTGAATGTTACTTGTATGGTGCAGCTACAAAACCAAGTCGTGGTTTATGGAACATAACCAATGCAGAGACAATTTGCAGACGTATGCCTTTCATAGACAAACCACAGTCTGAGCATTTTTTCCTTTTTCTGGGATCCGGTACTATATGAAATTACATTCATTGTAATTGCACCAGGGTTGATTTTAGACGGCTCCAGCCGGCTTATGAATCAGTTTTAAAAATCACAGTCAGGTACCTTTATCATAGTCATGGTGATTTGGCTTTCGACACACAGTCTTGTATCCATATTGGTAAACTACATTCATTGACCTTTAATTATCCCTAGCTATCTGTAATGCATTGATCACTTGATGGCAGACAACGCTACAATACAGTGTTTACCAGACTGCAGAACGTGAATTTAGGTTAGTTTGCTTTAGATAGCATGAAGGTGTGCAGTTGTATTGCAACAGTCCCGTTTTGGATATCAACTTTCTCTGAAATAGTCATAACGGTCCAGGTCCAGAGGCTTATGGATTATTAGCTATACATGTGTTGTGAAAATCTGAAATCCCAAAATCAAATGAATTATTACGATTATTATTTTAGAATCACGCTAAAATTTTCCTTTACAGATCCAAATAATAAAGTGATTCTCACCAACATCGTAAGGTAGACCAATTTTTTTCCCTCCTAGATCAAACAGTGTTCATTTAAATAAGTTTACTCAAAGTCAGCGCATGGGACGATGCCAGAATTGATTTCTAACAATTTATTTTAAAGGGGACATATTATACCACTAGGTGTGATAGCCTTACAAGCCGTTTCGAAAATCTGCCTCATAAGACATCACTAGTGGGTAGGGGTGCAACAGATCACAAAACTCACGGTTCGGATCGTGTCACAGTTTTTGAGTCAAGGGTCGGATAATTTTCGAATCAACAACAAAAAAGATAACAAGACAAATGTGACTTTAAATAAAATATTCAAATGTATGCAAACAAAATAAAGTGAAAAATTTGGTAATAATCCTGCTTCTTTTCAACATGGATGGTAAATAAAATTAAAAAGAACCTGTCCAGAGGAAGCACAGCAGACCTGTATTTACAACTTTAAATTCCGGAAGTCTGCATTGCCTGGGGAGAGTTTAGACTCTACTCTCCCCAGGCAATGCAGACATCCTCATCTTCTTTTTTTCCTCAAGTATGGTAGCGAAATACAGTTTCTATCGTGTTTTATTTGGCATTTTCTAAATCCATTGATTTCTGTTGGAAGACTCATTGCTCGTTGACCAGAAACAGAAAGGGGGGCAGGTTGTAGTCTTTTCGCTCAGTTCTAGCCCTACTGTTGATACGGAGAACCGAGCGAAAAGACTACAACCAAACAAAAACAGCCCATATCCGTTTTCAGTTCGGTTTTCGTTTCAATAGGATTTATTAAACGCCAAATAAAACACGACAGAAGCTGTATTTCGCTACGATACTTGATTAGGAACATCAACGAACACCACTAACCACTCGGTGAGTTGCACATTTCTGAAAAACGAACAATCGTTTAGGGTTATTTTAAGGACAGGTCAGTGAATGCCCAAAGCCAGCCATTCTGAAGCAGGCAGGGGCGAATCAAAATGAGCCAAATACCCGAGACAGGACCAATAGTCAACATTTCGGTGTGTCAACCACTATATTTCATCCTAGACAAACCAGAAAGGGGGCTCAATGTGCTAAATACCGGAATTGTCCTTTAAACATGCGCTGATCACAACATTTTTTCTTTTTCAGTCGATCCGCGGATCACTTGCGTCCCGAACCGGGACGCTTCGTGCCCACTGCACCGTCAGTCAACGGACGTGGGAAGGCGTGGCTGACGGATGGGGGACTAGTCTTTGCAGAGGCATCCGTCAGCCAATGAAATCGCTTCGCCGGGTTCTTCCCGCTTCTTCCTGCTTGTTGCGATAAAAGATGACCCGCTTTCCTGCTTTCCAGTATCGTCAGAGCCCGAGTCGCGTCACAGTGCTTAAATTTGCATGCGCGATCTGATTGGATGACGGATCCGTCGCTGCCGAAAAAGTTTTTGACGGAGCCGAAGACTCCAACGGAACGGACGGATCCACAATGCATTGCGCGTCCGTCCCCATTCAAAGTCAATGGGGATCAGTCAACGGACAGAGGTAGTGGGCACGAGGCGTAACGGTTGATCCGTCGGATCACGGGTAACCCGTGAACAGTTGCACCACTACTAGTGGGCGTGTCCACCTAGATCTGTGCTGGATAGATCAGTCTACCAGCCTACCCAGTGGACCGAAGTAAACGTTGCTCATCTATCCAGCACAGATCTAGGTGGACATGCTCACTAGTGATATCATATGAGGCAGATTTTCGAAACGCTTGTCGTATATCAATCGTATAATACGTCCACTTTAATTACCAACGCTAACCCTTTTAGATGGTTTTTTTTCTCCCTTGTCCCTATTCCCTCGACCACAAAAGCCCTGCGTGGAAATGAATAACGCCCAATGGCACTCACATGCTCATGTGTGCTTCGAGAGGCTGGACTAAACCACCTCTTCACTGCCTCACACTCAGGACCCACATCACCTCTTCACTGCCTCACACCCTGGACCCCTATAACCTCTTCACTGTCTAACCCTTAAATCACCCTGGGGTGTTCCAATAGGGCGTAGGGCGTTCCAATTAAGATCAGATCATCGGGCGAAAATAAGTGTACTGAAAGGACCCGGATGGTGTACTTAAAACGGTCAAACTGCGAAGTGTGGATCGATGTCCACCTTTCGTACTCAACGGTAGCCATCTTATCTACGTAGCGGAAGAGGGTGGAGCCAGGCTGAGCCAAAGTCGGCGCATTTTCACATAGCCTGCATTAAAAGTCATTTTTTAGCTTTTATAGCTATTATAGCTGATAGGCGTAAAGAGTTCACCGTTCAAAGTGGGATGTTTATTACGGGGGAGGAGCCGCGGCGGCAGTCTTGATCGTAATTTCCGTCTAGTGCACCACTGAGTATTCGATTTGAAACACTGACATCTGAAAATTAGCACACTTAGTGAGTGCGGCTAGTGTACTATGTTTAAGTGTAATCATTAAAGTATGGATATTGGAACACAGCACAAGCTCAATCGTAGATTGCACGTTGGTCTGTGGAAGCTGCCGTAATTTTCTTCAGCAGAAGAGGCATGATCAATGGGTCTAGTTAAAATGACTCTGTACGCAATTGGCTGCTTCCCTTCGCTTCCCTGTCGTCATTGTGTTAAACCAGCCAATAGTGCGCCAGGGGGAAAAGCCAGCTTGTTGATTGGCTCCCACAAAAAAGTATCGGAAGCAGAAAGAAATGTATTGCTCTTCTCTAGACTAAGCCCCCAGGAACAGTGCATACTTCTGCAATCCACCAGTGCTCAGCGGCCAAGCCTGGTATTGCAGCTGTTTAAGCGGGCTGTGGACGGGTCCCTCGATTCAAGGGACCCAGAAGTAGATATCTCCGTTCACTCCAATACAAGTGGGGAACAGGAATGTGTCTCCGCAAAATCTTTAAGGTCCCATCGGGGGCACTTGTTACATCTCCATGTAGCACTTAAAATAATAGTTGGGCTCATAATTTAAACGGGGGGTCTGGGGTTCCTCCCCCAGAAATTGTTTTGCTTCAAAGACACTGTTTCCCCTTATTCTAGCGACTTTATATACACCAAAATGAGTTGTTCACATCATTGTGCACTTTCACATTTTAGCCAAAGAAAGGAGGATGCCTTACTGCTTTCATCTTTACTAACATTTAAGTAAAAATTAGACTGGAGAAAATTCAATGTGCCGCTACCATACAGTCTTTGACCGCTGACAGCCAGCTACGGAAACATTTAAGGAAGTTTTCCTTCATGTTGAGCTGATAGCTGACCATTATCGTCTCTCTTGCACGAAATGACCTACACTTGAATGATCTTGAACGCTCAAGAAATGTATATACATTTTAAACGGATTATGCAAACTGAAAATATTACATTTTTCTAACTTGGCATCTAATTGCGCTTTTCCACTATGGGTTCTGACACTCTTTATCCGCTTTTTGCTTCGTTATCCAGTCGAGATTTAAGTATCACTCGATGTAGCTGTTTGTCATGGCGACGCCACATGAAAGCAACGCCCTCGTTCCCCGTTCGTCAGCTACCAAAGAGAGGAACATCTGCCCCTCAATAGCTAACCACAACATGTTTTTTTTCGGTTTGCCATATTCTTGCTCCAGAGGGCACATCATCATCATCAGGGGCAACCTAGGGCACTCATTAATTTTCGTTCACGTGTAAAGGGCAGCCAATAAGGCACTTTCAGAAGGGAGCAGAAGGGCACTATCAGGGCACTAGAAGGGCACTGGAAGGGTACTAGAAGGACCAGACGGGCAGAAGGGCACTATCAGGGTACTAGAAGGGCACTAGAAGGACCAGACGGGCAGAAGGGCACTATCAGGGTACTAGAAGGGCACCAGATGGGCACTTGAACAACCAGACGGGCAGAAGGGGACTTTCAGGGCACTAGAAGGACCAGACGGGCAGAAGTGGACTATCAGGGCACTAGAAGGCCACCAGACGGGCAGAAGGGCATATCAGGGTACTAAAGGGGGCACTAAAAGGGCACCAGACGGGCAGAAGGGGACTATAAGGGCACTCATTAAGGCACGTCATTGAATTTTCTTGTTCTAGAGGGCACATCATCATAATTTATTGTCTGAAGGAGCACCCTAGAGGGCACCTAATCATGTTTTGCACGTGAAATGGGCAGCCAAAAAGGCATTTCCTCTCGTTTGACACTCTTTAAGGGCACTTTAGTGCGCTTTTTCAACCATTGAGCCACGAGGGGGGGCAGTCGCCCCCCCCTGCCCCCCCCCTGAGTCCGCCACTGTCACTGACTATCCATGCAAGACGTGGCTCTAGACACCCTACCTCAATCCACAACCGGGAGCACAGTTAAAGTATAACATGTAAGTGATTACGCAGATTACGCTTAGTCCTATGCGTAAAACACATTGTATTGGCTCTTTGACGCCTTTTATTTGTTGAATCCATATTTATTATTGTTTACTGATTTCTTTCATATATGCTAGAGCACACAAACGTACACGAAATGTTGTGGAGAGAGGAATTGGGCAGATGAAACGTCGGTTTCATGTCCTCCACGGCGAAATACGCCTCACCCCAGAGAGGGCAAGCACAGTAATCACTGTATGTGCCATTCTACACAACCTCTGCAAGCGGAGGAACATTCCACAGCCAGACGATGATGATGATGATGATGATGGCGATCAACATGACAATGAATTTGGCCGTGTGGAACCGAGTGGACTGGCATTTAGGGATCACTTTGAAAACACATTTTAGGTAAACACCTTGGCACAAATCAGTCAACACTTGTGTAGTTCATAACATTTATTTTCTTTAAAATTGTACGTATTTTTATTGTTTCCTTTCTCTCTCTCTTGAACGTGCAGGCTACAACGTCATTATCGTGGTATGCACAAAATTGTCATCATGCGTGTATTCTGCTAACTGCACTATAACTGGAATCCTACACTCCTGCCCGCTCACTGAGATCCTCCACAGCAGGCCTACTGCATGTCCCTAAGGCGAACCTCAGCACCCTGGGAGAGAGGGCTTTCAGCTACATCGCCCCCAAGTTGTGGAATTCACTGCCAGACTACATCAGACACTGTGACTCAATTACTGACTTTAAAAGCAGACTTAAAAGTAATTTCTTCAAGATAGCTTATGGACTGACTGACTGACTTTTATTTTTATTATTTTTATTTATTTCTATGAGATTATTGTAATTGTAATGAGATGATTGTTTGTGAAGCGACCTTGGGTGTCATGAAAGGCGCTTTAAATAAAATGTATTATTATTATTATAACTACTTAATAGGAATTCATTTCTAGCCTAGGCTATTTCCTTGTTTTTCGGTGATTCAGTGGGCTCGTCTGAACAACCAATCACCGAACTGACCGCTTCTAAACTCGTGCACGAGAATTTACGTAATCCATAGCAACGGCGCGTCACTCTTAGTTCACTCTTTGTGATTTATCCTTAGTAAGAGTAGGTCTCAGCGGCTTTGTGAATAACTTTTAAGAAAAAACTCCTACGTAAAATGTTTTAGCGCGAGTTAGGAGCACTCCTAGCGGTAAGATAAAATGCTTTGTGAATACGGCCCCTGGGGCCGTATTCACAAGGGATCTTAGGGCTAAAAGTTGGTCCTAACTGGCGAATTTAGGAGTAACTCCTAAAAATAATGGGCGTGTCACTCTTAAATTTAGGACTCCTAACTTTTTTCACTAAGAGCAATTCATAAAGTATTTTAGGCCTAAAAGTAGCACCTAAGTCTAGGAGAGCTTAAAAGTCCTCAAGAGGACACCTAACTCAGTGAGACCTATTCACGAAGAATCGTAAAATGTTTGCGAGACGAAATGTTAGGGTATTAAACTTGTTGTGGAGTTAATGTGCTATGCAATAACATCCCTGACTAACAGGAATAATCCGATTAGTCCCGAAATAAAATGTTTGGCCACACTACGTTATTTAGCAACAGGGGAAATGCAACTTTGCAATGCCGACGATTTAAAAATATCGCAACCATCAGTCAGCCGTGCCATAAACTTTCCTTTGGACATTCATCAATTACACAGGATCAACGCCAACTTCATGGTTATTGCAGGTATGCCCGGTGTTGTCAGTGCCATTGACGGGACGCACATAAAAATAATTGCGCCATCAAAAGACGAGGACGTGTTCGTCAATAGGAAGAAAGTGCATTCCATCAACACGCAGGTTTTTTTTGGTGCAAATTTTAACATGGCTGTTGTTGTAAAGTGGCCTGGAGCTTCAGCTACCCATGATTCGCGCATTTTAATGGGGAGCGGTCTGAGGCAGCTTTTTGAGACGTACCAGTTGGGTGTCACTTGCTGGGTGACAGTGGCTATCCATGCAAGACTTGGCTCTTGACACCCTACCTCAATCCACAACCGGGAGCACAGTTAAAGTATAACATGTAATGGATTACGCAGATTACGCTTAGTCCTATGCGTAAAACACATTGTATTGGCTCTTTGAATCCTTTTATTTGTTGAATCCATATTTATTATTGTTTACCGTTTTCCTCCATATATGCTAGAGCACACAAACATACACGAAATGATGTGGAGAGAGGAATTGGGCAGATGAAACGTCGGTTTCATGTCCTCCACGGCGAAATACGCCTCACCCCAGAGAGGGCAAGCACAGTCATCACTGTATGTGCCATTCTAAACAACCTCTGCAAGCGGAGGAACATTCCACAGCCAGACGATGATGATGATGGCGATCAACATAACAATGAATTTGGCCGTGTGGAACCGAGTGGACTGGCATTTAGGGATCACTTTTAATACACATTTTAGGTAAACACCTTGGCACAAATCAGTCAACACTTGTGTAGTTCATAACATTTATTTTCTTTTAAATTTTACGTATTTTTATTGTTCGCTTTCTCTCTCTTGAACGTGCAGGCTACAACGTCATTATCGTGGTCTGCACAAAATTGTCAACATGCATGTATATGTTTATCCTAAGAAAACACTGTACGAGTTTGAGGAGGCCCAATGAACCACCTCACTGGTAAGGTAATTTCCATCAAATATTCATATAAAACATACATTTCTAGATATTTAGTTCATCATAATTTTCATAATATATGTTTATTATAGACCCTCTCTTTACTTGAATAAAACATGGTTATGTTTATTATATTGCTATTAGTTTTCAGTCCTCTAATCTTTGATTCCCTCAACCATATCCAGGTTCTGGTGATCAGACCACATTGGACTCTACCAAATGGGGCTAAAGGGATAGGACATCTGGAAATGATCCAGATTAGTTGTGAATGTATTAGTTGCTGAATGTTTGTTTTGGTAAATTATTGAATGGAAATATATAATTATAAAAAAGCCCTAGCGGAGGGATCAATAGCCATGTTTGGGTTAGGAGCAGGGCAATCATCACTAACAGACACTAATAAAAAAAACTGTTTTACATGATAACTGAAATAAAATCCTACCCTTTGTGGGCTTATTCATTGACTATCGTCCAACTTTATTTGGCAACTCCACAACAATACCGGCTGTTCGCTACCATCCCACCACTAATGCCTACCATCACATCCTACAACTTGACTTTGAAAAGATTCCAACTAATCAACTCAACAGTTGATCAATCACCTCAATCAAATGTTAAGTGTGTGGTTGATTGTTGGTTTAAGCAGCCTCACCTGAGTCGGACGGTCCGGATTAGAATCTGGGGCAGGTTGAGGCTGCACACCTGTGGTGCATTTGGCAATCAATGCAAACAGGATAAACCAGCCATCACCACACACCACACTGCGTGTTCCGATACGTCAGGATGAAACCCCTGCTCTTTCTGCAGCATTGTGCAAATCAAATTGTACATTTTGCCACCTAGGTGTTGTGTGGCTGAGATCAAATATTCAATATTCCAATTATTTGACCTTTGATAAACACCAAGCACCAAAAGAAAACCAAAAAAAATAATTCATGGCCTGTAATATTTAAATATAATTTTATTTTCAGATAATGCATTACTACTGAAGACACACCGTCCTGGTTGCATTTCATTAGTAAATATGTACATTTGAAATTGTAATTATATGAAATGTGTATTAAAATGTTAAATAAAACATCAAATTTATCACAACATTTCCATGTGCCCTAGGATTTAGAACACTGCAATTTTTCTGAAGACATCTCAACAACTGGTGCATTTAGATGTAGACATTGGATTATCATTGTTTCAGAGTTATCTACTTTTGTCTGACCATTTATATAAAACAAATATTGTCTACCCCCTAAACATCAGGAACAGCATTCTTATAAGTCTGTAGACCAGTGGTTCCCAAACTTTTTTTCAGGGGACCCCCTTTTGGACTTGAGACTGTTTTCGCGACCCCCCGCCCCGCGCGACAGCACCCCCCCCCCCCCCCCCCCCCCCCCCCCAACTTAGTGCATTAATGTTACTATGCATAATAATAATGTTCAAAATCATTATTGTTATTATTATCATTATTATTATGCAGTAGTAATCATCACCATTATTATTATTGTTATTTTTAATAATGTTATTATTACTATGTAATATAAATCTTCAGAGACAGCCATGTAAATATGCAAATATAGCCTTTTGGCTTAAGTTTTATTATAAAACAATAAAAAAATTATTCATGACAGTCAATGATAAACAGTACCCCCACAACCCATCCCAGAACATATAATATTTTTCACCTTGTAGCAATATATGTATATACCGGTATATTATTATTATTTTTTTAAATCAATACCTCCTCCCTGGCCCACCCCAAAACCAAAGTGCAAAAGTGGCTGTGCATTAAAAGCCTATTCTGACGCCAGTATTTTAATATAATGTTTCATATAATTATTCGTATATATATATATATATACATATATATATATATATTTTTTTTATATGCAAACTGGCCTATCTCTCCGCGACCCCCCTGACGGTGCTCCGCGACCCCCCGGGGGGTCGCGACCCCCAGTTTGGGAACCGCTGCTGTAGACCATGCTTTTATCACACTACTTCTCATGGATATACTACATACTTAAAATGCTACCACTTCAGTGACGCATAAACAAAACTGGTTATACCTTTTACTATTCCATACTTCTGCAGCATCACTCCATTGTTGGTGATGTTTGGATTCCTTCTCCACCTCTTAAGCTGCAATCTGCACTAGTCCTCCTTGTTTTATGTCATTTGTCCCATGCCGGTCATAACTGGAGCAAATGCCTCCCAGTTGGTACACACCGTTTCCCATAATCCACTGCAGCTGTCCAAACCGTCTGTGAACTGAGCGGCCATACTTGCTACCCTGTAGAGTGAAGGGATTATGTTTGATCATAGTCATGGATGTAAAACAGACTAATGGGGAAGCAAACATTACCCTTTTACTGAGATTGAAAAAAAAAAACTGCTGGTATCTAAATTGTACAGCTCCCTAGTAAGGGATTTAAGACATAGCATACCTGTGGTAGATGTAGTGTTTGACCAGGCTGGCGTAAATGGAGGAATGGCAGTAGAGTCGTTCTCTGGTAGTTCAGAGCTTCTGTCCCAGTCACAAGAGCTGTCAGATAACAGCCCTAAACTGGTAGGACTCTGAAGCTGAAAAAATAAAAGAAAAAGGGACAAATCATAAAACAACAAACACGGAAGACAAGGTTGTTGTCAATAATCCCCACTAGGCTGTATTAAAACTTGTGGGCGCTATTGGAAGAAACCATTTAGTCAGGTAGTATGTGCCTACTATTCAATGGAGAAAACAAAGATACAGCTATGAGAGCTGCTAAACACTTGTTTAGAATATAATGGATGTAAATGGCTCAACACCTGGCCAATTTTACACGCGTTCTCCTTGAGAGTGGATGAAAGAAAAGGCATTCTGGCCACACATTAGCTGTAAAATCAGTACAATTTACTAATGTGAGTATCATGTTTGAGAGCACAAAGCTAGAAACAATTATATTAACACACACACACACACACACACACACACACACACACACACACACACACACACACACACACACACACACACACACACACACACACACACACACACACACACACACACACACACACACACACACCAGGGTGTATGCATTGAGGTCCAGGCCCGCCATGGGCCAGGGACCAGCCAATCAGGAAGCCTGCTTGGTAATATTTCCTCTCTTCTAGAGCTGTGAGGTCATAGGTCAGGAATAGGCGCCCCGGGGGACCCTCAAAGACAGAACTGTGCTGGAGCTCCGAGAGGGCCAGTCTACATGAAGTGGAGGATGGGGGAGTCACAGCGGAGTAAGGGGCTATTATCTTCCAAGACTTGACAACTGTTTGCTTTGTAAGGAGCACAACATCACTCAATCCATTTGAATTTCCTAAATCTTCATAGCAATGCATAAGGATTTATTTTCCAAGAAGGTTATATTTACAAAACGCCATTCTGAAAGTCCCATCTCATATTTGGAGTACCATCTGGATTACAATTTGGTGGGGTTAACAGCTCTAACCTGAAGAACTCTCTGAGGTCGAGATGGTGTCCGCCAGCTTCTCGCTCTGTGTCACACAAAGAAATGACTGGGGAGGCTCTGTAGCAGAAGCCTGGACTGCCCAACATCCTCAACGCACTGAGGAGCGGCTCCTTCCAACTCGGGGTGACCAGGAGATGGAGGCTCGGATCCACGGTGTGTCGTCTGAACTTCTTCAGGGCGAAGTCCAGCTGAGCGAGAGCAAGCTGTATTCATAAGTGGCTAGATATCCTTTTCCCATTATATTGAACCATTTCCTTAAAGAAGGGACATTTTACCAACATCCGCGGGGAGGACAAGTCGTTCTAAAATGCGGCCAGCTGTATGAAGGACAGCTTTGAGCTTTTATCTGTGGGGATCGTCTCCGGGGGTTAACCTACATCTATCTTGTGGCTGTGTTCCGGAGGCAGGTTCCCTTCCACCGGCTGGGTCTCACCACATCTTTCCATGGCAACCCCCAGAGGAAAGTTCTTTCTAGAATGCCACAAATAAACCAAAAAGTAGAGTCATGCATCGAGAGAAAAATGTCATCAGTGTTTACTTTAAAAAAAATCGATAGGATTGAAGATTCTTGCTTACCGTTTAAGCCCTGCCTGTGTCCATCTTTCTGGCCAGTCAGATACTTCCTGGTGAAAAAATAAAAAGGTTTGGTCTCTCCCAATAGATTGGCGAAGTCACGCCCCTTCCGGTAGAGCCCATGGGACCTATGAGATTGAAAAATATGAATGGGTTTCAATGGAGGGAAAGTTATTATTTTCTGGTCCCAGTCTTTATATGCCCTGGATTACACATTTGTTGTTTGTGGATTTTGTAGTGATATGCGTAACAACCTGTGAGGAGGTTGGGGAAGGTTTAGGGGTGAACACCTGTAACGTAAACAAGCATGTAATAAAGTACCCAAGGCTACAACCGGCAACACGAGTGTCTCCGTCTATTAAACCTGCACAGTATATCATAGATCCTGTGACATGGTGTCAGAAGTGCTGAATCCCGTCACAAGCGACGTCCGAGTTCCAGAAAGATGGTTTGGAAAATAAAAACGGACATCTGTGCAGTGTAAAGGCCATCGGGGATAAGCTAGGCTAAGCTAGCAGTTAGAAACTAGCAGAGCGGAGAGCCAGCGAGATGATGAGAGACAACGTTGTGCGAGCCTGCAAACGGAAAAATGGAGTCCCTGTTCTCAATAAGCCCACCGGATAACTTGACTTCTCACACAGCCAATAAGAGACCTGCTGAAAGCAGACAATGACTGGGCCTGGGGGAGCGTGCAGCAGCGGGCATTCGAGGAGCTGCGTCGAGAACTGAGCTCACCCGCTGCCCTGGCACAGTACCGCCCGAACAGAGACACAAATGTTGCAGCAGATGCTTCCTCATTTGGGCTCGGAGGGGTTCTGTCTCAGAAGCAACCGCCAGAGGACTGGCGTCCAGTTGCCTTCATCTCACGCAGCATGACAGAGGAAGAGCGTAGATAAGCCCAGATTGAAAAAGAGGCGCTGGCGTTGACATGGGCGTGTGAGCGCTTTCAGTCTTATCTAGTGGGGATGGACTCTCATACAGACAGACCACAAACCCCTCATCTCCCTACTGAGCAGCAGAGGCCTTGATGATTTGCCCCCACGCGTTCTGAGATTCAGACTGCGACTACTCCGCTACACATACAGAAATGAACACGTGCCGGGGAAAAATCTTGTCACAGCAGACGCACTTTCCAGGGCTCAAATCCAAACCGCGCCTACAGAGGAGGAAAAGCAGATGGAGACAGATGTCAGGTTGTACATCAACAACATAGTGGAACACTTACCTGCATCAGAGGGGAGACTGGTTCAGATCAGAGCCACACAGGACACATATGATGTCTACAAAAGACTCAAAAACATGGTGCAGACAGGATGGCCAAACAGAAAGGCTCTCCCACCAGAACTTCAACAGTACTGGCAGTATCGCCAGGATCTGCTAGTAGCAGACGGACTGCTAATGAACAGCGAAAGACTCGTCATCCCAGTTACTATGCAAGAGGAGATGCTCGGCAAAATTCATGAAGGTCACCAGGGCATGACAAAATGCATCGCCAGAGCACAGCAGTCTGTATGGTGGCCAGGTCTGACCAAACACATAAAGTAGAAAGTGGAAAACGGTGTAATCTGTGCAAAAGAACTTCACAATGCACCAGAACCACTGCTGACGACGCCATTACCTGCTAGACCATGGCAGCGCGTTGCAGCAAATCTTTTTCAGTGGAATAGCGCAATGTACCTTGTGGTAATTGACTACTTCTCACGCTACATTAAAGTAGCCAACCTCACCTCCACCACCACAGGCCATGTAAAGGAGAAGTTGAAGGCAATAGTCGCACGCCATGGAGTCCCGGAGACTGTCGTCACAGACAACGGCCCCCAATTCTCAGCAACTGAGTTCACAGACTTCGCCAAAGAATGAGTTCAGCCATGTGACCAGCAGCCCCCGTTATCCGCAAAGCAACGGGGAAGCTGAAAGCTGTGCGGACGGTGAAATCTCTCCTGGGGAAGGGAGAGGATCCACACAAGGCCCTCATGGACAAACTACAGCCCAAGTGGCCTGACCTCCAGGCTTTCAAAAAGAAGGATCAAGACATGAAGGATAAACAAACCTTCTGGTTCAATAAAAGACACTGTACAAAAGAAAGACAAGACCTCAGACCAGGACAAAGAGTCTGGGTGAAAAACACAAGCCAGTCTGGAACTGTCAGTGGCCCAGCTCCAACACCAAGATCTTACAACGTTGACCCATCCTCTGGAAGTCTACGAAGAAACAGACTCCACATCATGGTCATTCCAGAGACTCCTACCGTGACAAGATCAGGGCGGGTCATAAGAAACCCAACTAGGATGGACTTGTAATCACGAGTCTTATACAGTTAGGGAGCGTGGTTACACAGGGCAGAATAATCCCTGCAAGGCTCCGGGGTATCAGGTAGTCCACTCTGACCCCTAGACAGAATGATAATACTAATAATTATATGTTGTGTTCTTGGTTTTGGTTAAAGGATATAACACGTCACACAAGTGGGTTTGTCTCAGGTTTTTAGTGTCGAAGATAAATGTTATACGGAGAGTATGTTTATTGTTAATTAAGAGTATGTTTATTGTTAATTATTAATACTCAAAGAAATACTGGTACTTCACTAAAAGGGGGAGATGTAGTGATATGCCTAGGAACCGGTAAGGTTGGGGAAGGTTTAGGGGTGAACACCTGTAACGTAAACAAGCATGTAATAAAGTACCCAAGGCTACACCGGCAACACGAGTGTCTCCGTCTATTAAACCTGCACAGTATATCAAAGATCCTGCTACAGATTTAAATGATAATTTTTCATGCAAAGAAAACTAAACATTTTCGTGAAGAAGTTTGATAATGTTAGGTTTGTGTGAAGCCGCTTTGTGAACTACAGCTCCTCGCTGCTCTCGACGCAAATGATATACGTCACCACCCGCACTTGGAACTCCGGTACAGACACGGCGATCTCTCTGCCTCACTTCACTGCTTTTTTCCGAGGGGAGGATAAAAGCATCGAAGAGGTGAAAACCATTATAAGTCGGGGCATGTGGAGAGTTTCAGTTATGCTAATGGGGAGATTGTCGGTCTTGTCCACGCCAGTCACAGGGAGCGTGACGTCACATACAAGAAAGTCTTTCTCATTGTGTTTTCTCTACAGCCTTTAACTGAACAATTGCACAATAAACAGTCAAACTCTTTGCATGAAAAATATTCATTTAAATCCACAAACAACATGTGTAATCCAGGGCATATAAAGACTGGGACCAGAAAATAATTACTTTCTCCATTGAAACCCATCCATATTTTTCGATCTCAGTTTCCCATGGGCTCTACCGGAACGGGTGTGACTTCGCCCTCTATAGAGCGCAACAGTGACCGCCCCCTTTTTTAAAACAAGCTCTTTTTCGCAATAGTTACAACCCAATGGTTTATCGCGTTTCTTGCATCTTATAACCTTTGTCATTATTATATTGTATATATTGTCAATACAAGTTGTGTCGTATATATCCTTACTGCCATCACGTTACTCGTTTTTCATACATCGTATTCCAGTTACGTATTCCTTCAACATTATGTATTCCTTACTTCTATACTACCAGAATTACTAAAAAGCACTCCTAGTGCCATCATATATTTTAACTTTTATTTGTATCATATATTCTATATCAACATGTACAGCTAATTTCCGCTACATTGCTTACAACATCTCTAACTTTCCATTAATATAAGGGAAGTCATGGTTCATGTGGTAAGCAATCGAGTTCAGTAGCAGCAGTCATCGACAACTTGACTTTCACGAGTGAGGGTAAACGTTTCTATTGTAACAGCGAGCTCGACCAATCAAAGACGCGTTTGTGGGTTGTGGGTAGTGTAGTAGTAGTAGGTGGTTTCAAATGACATTGCGAATAAAATGTGATTTTTTCTAAAAACTAGAAGTTTACGTCTTTAACTTATGGCTTCTACAGGAGCATTTACCATTGTTGCACAATATAATGGTGTGTGGCAAGTATAATTTGGATGTTTACAACATTATTGCTTTTAATCAAAACCTCTGTTGCGCTCCATAGTCTAGCTCTCTTATGATTAATTTCTGGGGATCAACAAGGAGCCTCCAGCTCATTAACTATTCGTACTGAGTAAACATCATGCCTCGTTGTGTTTTTGCAAAGGTTTTTCCAACATTGATTTAACCTTAAACTGCATTATTACTCGAGACAATTTGATCATAAAAATACCAATCAGTGTACCACTGAAAAAAAATTATATTATAAACAAACATGTATGTGAAATATTCATCCTCATCCATAATCAATGAATACCTCACATCCAATTCAATCTAAATAATGAAGCCCATTTAGGTCAAATGGATTAACCCGAACTGCTGTGGTTGGCAGTTACCTGGGTGTAGTGGTCATTGCGACCAAGAATGTATAGAGGGCCATGGCCACAGATTCTGAGAACTTGCTCTCCGGTCCAGCCTTCAACAGGAGGGTCAGGGATAAAAAACGCCTTTGATCCACACACACACACACACACACACACACACACACACACACACACACACACACACACACACACACACACACACACACACACACACACACACACACACACACACACACACACACACACACACACACACACACACACAATTAATCTTTTTATTATTTTAGAAATGTCAAACTTTTTGGTGATTTACCTGTAGGTAAGCAAAAGAAGACCTTCGTCCTAATCGTCCATGGAAGTGGCTCACCAGCCTACTTTCCATCTCCCTGGTGGACCACCCGCAGTCGATAGTGATGCGCGGTCATTCCCATGGTAGCCATCGCTGCCTTCTCTTTGCCTCGTGGAGTCCCATGTCTGGAGAAGGGGTTTGTTTCATCAAAAACCTTACATGATGGTTCTGATGATGTCCACTAGTCTCTAGTTGCGACACTCAAAACCAGGCAGAGGGGTGGGCACAAAAGATTTTAACGATAGTGCTACCCTTATGAATACTGCTTATCAATCCGGTACTTTTACAGTACTCTTGTTGAAAAATAAGCCAAAATAAACTAAATAATCAACAATTTATATTGTAGTTTAGCATTTTTTTTTAAGCCAATTTAATATTTTCAAATATGAAATTTGAACAAAGAAGTCAAATAACCGTCTGTCGCAACAGCCTGTTTGAAATGTTACATGGTGGTGCTGGAAAGGTGCCAATATTAGCCTGCATTTTATGGGGAGAACCCTGATATATCTATTGCAACGTTTATCTAGCCTAAATAGAAATTATTTTTCTTCTATTTATCAGGGAAGGGGGAGCCGTCGTCCCCACCTCCCGCCTTGAAAGAAAGACTGATAAACAGTGAATTCTCAGAGTATTATATAACTATCACAACGTTTATTTGGCCTTAATTAATTTCTCCAATACCGATAGCTCACATGGATCCCCACGTGTTCATCAACTGATCAACTGACCATCAATTGATATGCCTGGTTCAACAAAAAACTAACTTGCATTTCTATTTAACTTGCAGTCCTTCCTTACCGGTACCTTTTCCTCTGAGAAACGAAGCCAAAGCAGTTCAATAACCGGTCGGGATGGGCCAGGAGGTGTGCTCTGGGTAGACAGATGACGTCTTTAACTACCAGTCCAGTCCTCTGATGGTCTACTTGCCTCCATTTGACTTGGGTGACTTGGTTGAGAGAAGCCACGGCGGGAAACCGCTGTGTAAACATTTGTATGCAAATAGTCTACATTGTGACTTAGAATATTGTCATATCAAATGCATGATACATTAACATGTGACAATAAGACAGACAGGCGTTTTGGCTATCAAGGGTTGTAGGAGCAGAAGATGACATAACCGATAAGGCAATACTTCTTTCCCTTGATAGGTCATGAGCTTACCATGTGTTGAACAGATTCAAAACACAATTAGATTGTATGTCAATTGATTGCAATTCAATTATGATAAGGATTAATACAGTATTATTTTAAAACACTTCACACAAAAGTCAGGCAAATTTTTGGGCCGGCAGGGAAGCATACAAAGTCAATGTAAAGACCCAAATAAATGCAAACTTTTCTCCGTCCAAGCTGGCGGACGCCGCAACATCTTGACTAGTACTCAGAAGTTCTCTGTGACTTTGAGGTATCCACAAAGTGTAATAATATCCAGCTTATTTTGATAGAGCTTAGGCCTGCACTAATCATTACATTATTAACTTAAATCCAGGAAGCAGCTGGGATGTTTGATGCAAATTGCTCAGAAGGAGACGCCTTGATTCCTTCCATTAATCAAAGACTCTGACCCACGCTACAGCTCAGTTTCTGGTTCCCTCCAAACACTGTTAATTGTTTAAGTTTCAACTGTTTATTAATAAAAATTAATTTAAAAAGAAAATTATTTAGGTATACTTCACCAGTGGAGACACAAATCTGTATTGAAAGTGGGTCAAATATTTAGTCGAATAGTTACATACATTTCTAATATTGTGCCTCCTTGACCGGGAAAAGTCAGACAGTGACTTTTTGGCATTTGCGGATTGAAGACGACAACTCTCACAATGCCAATCAGAGTTCACTCCCTGAGGGACGTAACATAACAGCCAATCAGCGTTCACTCCCTGCAGTCCAGCGTAAACAGCAGCATGGAGGAGAAGTGATTGTTGCCGTTTGCGGACTCCCGGAGCTAGCGGTGTTTAACGGGGTCTGAGCAAAATTAAAAGTCAAGAACACACTAATGGTAGATATATAAATATAACATAATTGTCATATTTAAGGAAAGATGTTCCACTTATAAACCTGAACTGCAGCCTCATTCACATGGTCAAAATGTCTATTGATAAGCACACAACATCCAGAAAACTCAAAGCACATTTCTCAAGTAAATTAAGGGCTTTTTTCAAAGCATATACCTGAAAAATCTTTGAAATTCTGGGGAAATTAAACATTTGTAGTCAAGAACCCTAACGGAAGAAATATAAATATGACAGTTACTTATGAAGGAAAGATGGTTAATGAAGAAGTTCCCCTTAATGCCATACTGTGTCTTGGTACTGTGTCAGATTATTGGAAACTAATGAGCCGGAACGTTGATTGCCTGATGAATTTCAGGTGCTGTACAGTGTTGTGTTTCTTTAATGAGGGATGCAATCAGGATTTGAACTCTCAACCTAAAGGATCACCAGTACCGGCATTATCCCGTTGAGCCACTGACATTCCTGAACTGCATGAAGCCTCATTCACATCGTGAAAATGTCGATTGATAAGCACACATTTCACAAGAGAATAAAGGGCTTTCTTAAAATAGTACTGATCTGAAAATCTGCACTGTTAATGGTATCTACCTAATGATAGCCGTATGGTAGTTATACAATAACAAAATGGTCATAAGAAAAATGGGCTAACTGCTCCAACTTTTTTTGCCAATATTTTTCAAATGGAACTAAATAAAACAAATTCTGTTCGATTTTTGTGAGGCTTGGACTAAAGATATTATATTATTATACTTATTTATTACATAAAGATTTATTTTTAGACTTACAGTATAGGGTGCAGTATGACTTTTACAGAATTTGAGGAAAAGAAAAAACGTTACAGAAACAATAGGGGACCAAGCAGCTTCATCTGACCCCTAATACAATATATAATATCACGGCCAAAAGCTGTGTGCACCTCCGATATTATGAATTAAAGACTGCGTCGGGTTCTCGGACGTCTCTGGTACTTCCACAACAAGTGAAGTCTCGTAGTGGAAGTTATTTCGCCCAGAGTCCTGCATGGGTTCGGGTATCTGTCGGGTGAACCTCACAATTTCGATGAAACGGCGGGAAAATAATGTAGGTACCGTGTCGGACACGGGGGCTGGTCGGGTCGGACGCCTGAACAGAGCGGGTCAGTAGCGGGTTTTGCGATGCGAGCAAGGCTTCTCCGGTGCAGGAGATGTTATTCAGGAGCAGGAGTCAACTAAAACCGTCCACAGTGGATGATGTGCTTTTTTTGCACAGCAATTTTAAGCGCCACGCCAAACACCAGATAGTGCAATTCCCCGGCGTTTCCTTCTAAGGTATCTAATTTTCCTTCGGGTGCGGGTCGGGCATCGGTATCAATTTATAGCGGGTCTGGTCGGGTGCGGAATTGTAATTCTCAGAACGTGCGGGTGCAGGTTTTCAAAAATAAGACCCGTGTACCGATTCTCGGCCATGGTGGAGAAGGAATTGGGGGAAGAAACGTTGGCTTTGGCTCTCTGAAGATTGAACTGCAACTTCAGATTGATGTGGAAATGCGAGCCGCGAGATGGAGGAGAAAAAGATTGTTGCCCGCGATTGAGTCCCGACGGAGCCCCGCTGCCCGCTGTCCGCTGCCGAGGCCCTGGTGCCTCAGCTTGGGCAGTGGGGCTCCGGTGGAAGACAATTGCGGTCCACAATCACGGGCAACAATCCCCTTCTCCTACATGTCGCAGTTCAGTCTACTTCAGATTGATGTGGAAGTGGAAGTACCAGAGACGTCGGAGAACCAGACGGAGACGTTTGAGATATTATGAATAAACGACTGCGTCGGGTTCGACTCTGGTCCTTCCACATCAATCTTAAGTTGCAGTTCAATCTTGACTTCAGAAGGTCTCAACTTCGGCTGTTTCCCATTGCAAATTAGCTTCTGCCATGGACAGAGGTTTGTGTGAGTCTAGTTCTCTAGCTAAGCGGTGAAGATACATGACGGACATTGTGTTTACATCTCTTATGCAAGTTCCCACCCCCTCATTCCTTATTGGTGGGCTTACAAATTTACGGAACCAGTGGTTTGTAGCCCTCGACCCTTCTAGCAGGCAAGCAAATTTCTACTGACATGACGTCAAACAAGTCATTTGACGTCAAACAAGTCATTTGACGTCAAACAAGTCATTTGACGTCAAACAAGTCATTTGACGTCAAACAAGTAATTTGACGTCAGGTCAGGAGAAATGTAAGGAGGACAGCTGGGCCAAGGGAAGACTGGGTTAAGGTGCTTGCACACCGCCGCGCGGCAACCGCCCTGATAACCGCCTCGCTGCCGGAGGGTTCAGCGCGGCGGTGTGAAGGGCCAGGCGTTTTTAAAAGCGGCTGCTGGTGCTGCCGCCGAAAGTTTCAACACGGGAAAAGCTGAGCGCGTTCACGTGGGCAGCAACCGCTTCCTTGTCTACAGCCACTTTTGGAACCGCCTCCCCTCTGCCGCACTTCCCTCATTGAAATGAATGGAGGTGGCGAGTTGCCATGCGGCGGTGTGAAAGCAGCTTTGGAATGATGGAAGATTATTATTATTTATTTTTTTATTATAATAGCAATTTTATAATGATACAACGCCGGTTCTGTAACGGTGAAGTATCCCTTTGACAAACAGTTCAAACTTAAACAATGAATCACAACCATTAGAACTCATCCAGGGCACATTCCGGGGCCCACTGTGTCTGAAACAAGAGACAAGAGGAATCACAACGATTAGAACTCATCCAGGGCCCATTCCGGGGCCCACTGTCTCTGAAACAAGAGACAAGAGGAATCACAACGATTAGAACTCATCCAGGGTTCATTCCAGGGCCCATTGTGTCTGAAACTTCCTTAATTCCTGATCCGCATTAGAAAACTTGTTCCAACCCTTTAAACGTATCAAATTTATCCATTCCTCCTCAGGTACAGCCTGTTCTGAAACAATCAAAATAAACTACAAATCTGTCTTTGGCAGGAACAACTTTTTTAATCAATAATTTGTTGGAAATGTTATTGTTGAAACTTGGCTGAACCAAGATATCAGTGCATTTGTTCTTATAGAATATTGAGTCAAAGAATCCCAACTTTAGTTTTGTCAGTTACCACAACCTCAGATTTAGGAAATTGGCCACGATACCCAGCCCAAACTACACAGTTAAGGTCAATATAGATAATAGACAGCAGTGCAGCAAAGTCTTTAAAAAAGGTTGCATAGTATTTAGGTGGCCTGTAGATATTAAGAGGCATAGCTCAAGAGGAAAATATCAACATATTCAAAGTAACTTAAATTACTAAAGCTAAAAGCTTGCATTGGGAGAATCCTTTCACCAAATGGCAACTTCACCTCCTTTTTTATGCATTCTAGCTTTATTCACAAACCTAAAGTTGGGGTTGGTTGACTATAAGAACAGCTTCAGTTAAAAACGATACAATTTCTAACAAATTATAGATTAAAAAGGTTGTTCCTGCCAGAGACCTGACGTTTAATAAAGCTACATTAAGTGTTTTGTTTTTTTTCAGAACAGGCTGTACCTGACGAGGAATGGATAAATTTAATAGGGTTGGAACTATTTTTCTAATGCGGATCAGGAATTGAGTGAGCTTCAGCCACGATGGGCCCTGGATGAGTTCTTATCGTTGTGATTCCTCTTGTTTCTTGCCCTTAGCAGAAGGACCAGATTGTCTTATAAAGTAGATTAAGTTAGAAATAAACTGTTTTACTCCTGACTAGGTTAAGTCAGTCTCAATTGAAAGAGGTCTGCGGTCCCAGAAAAAGTTTAAAATGTCAATAAAGTGCACTGACTGGACACACACACACACACACACACACACACACACACACACACACACACACACACACACACACACACACACACACACACACACACACACACACACACACACACACACACACACACACACACACACACACACAGGTCATTGCTTGGCTGGTGGGCCTTCAGACTACCTTGATAAACCTTAAGTCATAGAGTTGAAGAATCATCAAGAAGGGAAACCTACTAGTGTTTTGAAGGAAGGGAGGGCTGATGTTTTAATACTTGCTCACTCTCGGGCGTGTCGAAGGGAGGGAATTCCTGGCAGGGTAAACAAAAAGGTAGATTCAAAGTTAGGAACTTAATATCACAATGAACAATGGACAGTAAGAGCTGTCAAACATCAAACTACATCAGGGATTTAGTTTTTGGTTCAAGTGGAAGTCTTTGAAAGAAGTTTAGTGGCGGACATACACTACTCAACTAAATGTTTAACACATAATGTAGCCTTACGTTTAGCCGGTCTGATTATTTCATTGGAATGACTTGCTGTTTGTGGGCTCAGACTACAGTCCTGCATATTCAGAATCTAGCCAGGTTATTAAGAGGCGTTTTACATTGACAAAGTTTGCATTTCACTGACCTCCATTTCAATCTCCATGTCCTCCTTTAAGTCTGTAATCAGGGGGCAGTCATCCAAGTCCTCTGTCCCGACAGAAAGCACTCTCTTCAGCTTGAATTGCTGTTCAGCTGGGCTCTGGACCTGGGCCTCTAGGTACTCCTCTTCAGAAACGGACACCAGAGGATGCTCTAGGTGCCTCTAGGTTGAAATAAGGAATGCAGATGATGGTCGTTTTTCTCTGATTATAATAATGTATTAAAGGCTAAGTAAATGTTTATTTCAACGGATGCAACCATTTTAAAGAACTACCTCAGCAAAAGCTTTGGTTACTCTTCTCAGGCCTTCACACTTATCAAACTGCTTATCGGAGCACTAAAAAAAACATGGGCTATTTAAACACAACACACAAAGACTTACATAGTAGCTGAAGTAGCCCTCCTCGGTATCATGTACGGAGACCACGGCGCGAGACTCTTCCGAGGCGAAGATCTCCATCTCGATGTGCTCCGTGGTCCCAAGTGCGGCTGGCCTCTTCTCAAGCATCGTCATCCTCTTCTACGGCTACTACACTCTCTTCCTTATGTCCGACTAAGGCCAATTTTCTAGGTCATACGCTTATTTTAGCAATTAGCTGTTCGTTATCTTTCGCTCACAGCAGCAGCCGCTTCGTATATAGATGTATGTGGGTCACCTTCAACAAGCCCTGCGTTTCACCGTCTCTCTAGTTAATTTCTTTATCTTCTCCTCAACGTGTTATATGTTGTGTTATTCACTAAAGTATTAGGTAACGTCCCCTACAATCGATATTTCTTTAAACCAAAAAAAAGTCTGCACACAGCCATCATGTGATTGATGACAGCTGAGCTGGTTGATTGTGTGTGTTTGTTGAAGTGACACCTGGACGGAAAAAAATGAACTTCCAATAAAACCAACCAAATGTGCCCAGCTACGTGGAAGTGATTCAGATGGTTGTGTTCTTCCTTGTAGTTTTATATTGCATTGTCTTTGTGTGGACATTGGAATGCAGTTCATCCACTAATGCGTTAAGCAGCCTACCTTTGAGGACAGCTCAAATGCTGGTTGATAGTGTGGGTGTGTGTGTCGGGTTTGTATTGGGTGCTGGTTGATTGTGTGTGTTGGATTATGCCCTGGTGTCTAATTCCTTAATTAGATAGCCCATTCTCGCTGACCATCTTTTCAATAACTTACTAAAGAGAAGAATGACATCTATGCCATTACAGAATCTCCATCAAAGAAAAACGATATGCCTAAAGCACCTACATCAGGAAGTCAGACTTTTATTGAATTTATATAAGCCATATTTAAGCATACCGTCCACACTACGCAATTACAAAACTATTTTCCAAAGTTTTGGACCAAAATACAAATAAACTTGATTAAAATTAAGAATCCAATCAATCTTGGCTTAATAACCCAAACCCCAGGCACCCATAATAACCATAATAAGACACATATGGTAGACGTACTTGCATTATAAATTGTTTTAATTCTCAGAAGAAATATGAATAAAACAATCAATATATATAGTCACATTTGCATTCAGGTATAAACACGTTAATTGTCCACTCTAGTAATCATAGCACATCAGCAACATTGTAAAGAAAATATTGCATAAATTTACCAATTCACAAATAAAACAATTAAAAATCATGCTCTTTCAAGAGCATTGAAAATAAACTAAATATGAGAACATATAACATGATTTAGTCAATTCACATTGCAGCAGTTATAATACATCCTTCATTATCTGATGGATGACGTGATCCTTGGGTTGTGATATGATCACAGAAAAAAGCAAACTTCAAAACAAAATAAATCGGTCCAGCTACCTGGAAGGAATATAAATGGTTGTGTTCCGTGTGTGATGGAATGCAGTTAATCATTACTGGAACATGCTCTTGTATTCCTGTCAAGTAACCGAGTAACTTCATGGAAAGTCACAGTAGCATGTGTGTGCGTGAGTGTGCCTCTGTTAGGCAAGTAGCTGTCTTTGACTGCATGCCAAAAGGTGGGGCAAAAAGTACAGTGCTGTTCCATCGTCAGGCATCAGCTCCAGGAACTCAACTGGACTAATCTCATTAGCCACAACTAAAAGCGTTTCTGGGGGTATGAAGATATTTCAAATTAGAAACACAAGCATTGTATTGGGGTTCAGGCCCCATATTCTGAAACATCTATTCTCTACATTCTATTTTTATTAGTTTCCATAATAACTACCCTTAAACAGAAGGCAGAAAGACAGAAGAAAGCAGCAGCCAATTACATTAATCAAGATAATTACTACTCTTTAGTAATTAAGGTGTACCTTTAAGGGCAGCCAATAGGATGCCGTTCTCCGTCTCAGCTCTGGTCCTATTACACAGCTCAGGGAGGAGCTTCTGCCACCACAATGCCTGAGGAGAATATTTTGCTTGATCAATTAGTCAAAGAATATAGTACTTATTTATTACTGCCCCTGCAGTTTTGAACGGATCCGAAATCTTTAGCCAACTCAATCATAACTCAAACTACAATATTTTCACACTTTGGAAACCCTGAATAGAGAATAAATCCAAAAAGTATTCAAGTTAAAGCACTAGAAAAGTTTGAGCTGTTTGATAAGGGGCATTACTTTCTTGTGTATGCGTGCATGCCTGCGTGTGTGTGTTTGCATGCCACAGACCATGTATGTCTCCTGTAGGTGGTGGTTGGCGTAGGGGATGATGGCCTGAGGACAGTGGTCCAGCAGTTTCTCTATGCAGTTCCCATGCTGCCCCCTCCTGGTGGCGCAGAGCACGTGCAGGCTGAGACCCCACAGGGTGGCCCCAAGGGACAGCTGCTCTAAAAGAGGCTGAACAGCTCCGATGGGCATGGAGGGACCGCATAGGAGGGACTACATAGGGGTGGTAGTGGAGGTCAGTGTTACTGAAATAACAGGGGAAAAACTGGTGTAAATGTTTGATTGTAATCTGAACTCTGTTCTTTTCGTGACCAAAGTACATTGATCACAAGAGGGCACACGAACACCATGCTGTGTGGTTGTCTAGAAATCCGTCTTGGCATCAGTTTATATTGATGCCTGCCTCAGAGAGAGGGTTAAGCTTCTCAGACATCTATAGTAGCACTTAGGGCTCGAGATCGAAGTTCGATTAATCGCCCAGCCCTAGTAGCACTGTGTTGCGCAAAGGTTATTAGCATTAAAGGGATGACAGAGTTAGTGTGGGTTGTTACCTCACCCCTCCTTCCGAGAAGTCTCAGCCCCAAACGCATCATTTAAATCTGAGTGTTTCTCACAAGATTAGATGAATCATGGGGTTGAATTACACTCTGAGAAAAACCTGTCCAACCAGCCAGTGTCTGCGGTCCAAGTACATTCTTCAAATCACAAACGCCTTGTCCTCAACAGAAATGTCTCCAACAAAGCAAAGTGACAATGCAATCCTCAATTAAATTTGCAAAAGTTATAACAATACAAATAGAATAACATTTTGTCAAATTCTTTGAGTTCCTTTATACAAATTGAAAAGCTATAGAGTCCCCGTGATTGCAATCCACTTCGCCACGCTCCGTGTGTTGCGATATTCAAATGACATTTCAATCCGCAAAACGGAATCCAAAACGGAATCCAAAGAGGGAATCCAAAGAGGAATCCAAAAAGTCAATATGCAAAGTGGCAAACGTATCAGCCAATCAGCGTCTGGGCGGGAACTACGTCACTTGCTCGTAATTTCCTTGTTAACTTCTAGTTCGTATGTGTCAGGTCCATGGTCACCAATGGAGATTATTGATACGCTCCGAAGTTTGGCCGATGATGTGGAGAACAATCGTGTTGAAGACACAGATGCAGTAGATAGAGTGAGTGTTCTGGGAGATAGGATAGACGACTTATCCTCACTGGTACGTTTTGACGCCAGTGTGGTAAACAAAGATTTCCCAAGTGCTACAGGCACTGGGTGCGAAACATAGGGTCGGGAGACCCACCGTCTCCACCCACTCCTCACCTACAAAGCTCTCCACAACCTAGCCCCCAGTTACCTCTGGGACCTCCTCCAAGAATACACTCCCTCCCGCTCCCTCCGCTCAACCTCTGCTGGACTACTATGTATCCCCACATCACGACTCATTACGAATGGGTGCCCGGTCATTCAGCTGTGGAGATACCCTTGGAGACAATAGAAAGTGATGTAGTTCCCGCCCAGACGCTGATTGGCTGATACGTTTGCCACTTTGCATATTGACTTTTTGGATTCCTCTTTGGATTCCTCTTTGGATTCCTCTTTGGATTTCCTCTTTGGATTCCGTTTTGGATTCCGTTTTGCGGATTGAAATGTCATTTGAATATCGCAACACACGGAGCGTGGCGAAGTGAATTGCAATCACGGGGACGCTATAGCTTTTCAATTTGTATAAAGGAACTCAAAGAATTTGACAAAATGTTATTCTATTTGTATTGTTATAACTTTTGCAAATTTAATTGAGGATTGCATTGTCACTTTGCATGTTAAAATACACTTTGAATAACGTATTTACAAATTACATTATAAAATTGCATAATGAATTGTCAAATGCATAATGTAATTCCAAATTGCATTGCCATTTGAATTTTGCTACATATATGCTTCCATAAACCACGCCCTACCAGACAGTATAGATAAAAACATATTGAGTACCTGAACATATTGACTATGTTGAGGTAAATCCACAAACACACACACACAACTGTCATGTTATAATTGTTACTTGGATAAGGAATGTAAGGGCATGGCAATTAAAAATGTAACCACCCCCCCCCCCCCCCCTCCCCCCCACCAAACCAGCCCACACACGCACCCATACACTTTCTAAGATACTAAGAATACTTTAATTCTGAGCCTTGCCTGGAGTTTCTGCAGTGCCTCCTGCTGTTGGGAGCCGGTATTGCTAGCTGGAGTCAGAATCCGGAGCCAGGGGTACAGCGTACCATAATGGGAGCAGGAGTTGATCTGAAACACATGCACACATCAAATTAAATGAGATTCTAAACCCATCTTAACTTATGCATATAACATGATTAATAAGTAATAACATAGCGGAAGGAGGTGGCAGCATTTAAAATAGTTGTCAGCTTTTCCTACACGGTGGGCCTGACTGTTCCATACCAGGTCCTCTGTGCTCTTCAGTAACTTGCTTGGGGCAGCCATGCCACTGGTGAGACGGTCAATGTAGACAACAGCCAATCGGAAGAGGAGCTCCTGGATGATGGCTTCCTGGGTTGAGGCCACAAGCACTGCCTCCCAGAAGTCTACCAGCAGGCTGTGTTCACAGCCCAGCTCCTAGATAGCAGGTCGGCATGGGGCTTAGAAGGTTACACAACAATTATGTGATACTTTCTACTACTTTGACATGTTGTGTTGTGAGTAGTGCTGTCAAGCGATTAAAATATTTTATCGTGATTAATCGCATTAAGGTCATAATTAACTCACGGTTAATCGCGATTAATCGCAAATCTTTTTTCTATGCTAAATATCCCTTGATTTCTTTGTCCCATTAATTGTTCTCATTATAATGCTCTTATCAACATGGAGAAGTTCATCGGCTTGCCTTGTGCAAATGTTTTTTTATTGATAACAACATTGGCATATACTGATCAAAACAGGACGATACAAAAAAAAAAGCCTATAGTGCAATTAAACGATGAACATACAAGCATACTGCCTTGAACATAGCAGTCAGGCTACTGCTTCTTTGTTTTGAGCTAAAGAAAAAAAAAGAAAAAAAAGAAATATATATATAATTTGCGTTAATCGCGCGATAAAAAAAATGAACGCCGTTAAAATTGGTTTGCGTTAACGCCGTTAATAACGCGTTTAACTGACAGCACTAGTTGTGAGTCTATAAAAATCAAACCCCCACCTTGAAGACTTGGTCAGCCTGCTCAAGTTGGACCTTGTTGTTCTCGTGCAGGGCGACCATGGCGGCTGTCAGCAGTCCGGGTTGGTCCTTTCGGAGCTGGTTGGCCAACTGGGTGGGCCGCACCTGGGTATCCCGGCCTCCACTCCCACCATGCAACAACAGCCTTGGCTCTTCAATAAATCCATACACTAACAGCATCTGCACACAGACACACAGACACACAGACACACCAGTTTTCATCTATTAGAATCCATTATTATTTATTATCATTATCCTGTACAAATTTGTTGATTTTTTTTTAATTTGAAGGACAGGGTGTTCACCTTGAGGCATTTATCCCTCTGACTCGTACCTCGGCATGTTTTTCCATCAGCTCTGTGTAGCGCCGCAGGTCATCCAGGCGCAGGGACATGGTGGCCATGGTAACCGTCAGGGGAACAGAGATCCCTGTGGCCTGCTCCAGGTGCTGCAGCCGCCTCAACACCTTGGCAGGGCTGACGTCTGCCATGGCAGGACTGGCGCACACGGTCACCAGCTGAGAGGGTTCTGTTTGGCTGAAGATGTCGATGATCTCATCAGCGGCCTCCTGCAGATGCAACGTGATGTTTGAGTTAAAGAAGAAATCAATTCTGGGCCCCGTAAACAAGCACCCTCTCATTATTTTTTATTCAATAGTCCCACATTTTAACACATCGATAACCCAACATATTAGTCGTGATATCAGGCTAACAACTTGTCATCCCGATTGCAACTTTTAAACGAGGCAGGCCAAAAGTTGTGAAATGATGTTGTTTTTGTCTGCAGTGTTTGAGATGTCAACAAACCATACAATGATTACTGTGCAATAGCTGAGGTCTTGCCTTGGAAGACCCTAATATCGAGGTAGGCTTACTACACTGCATAATGAAAGAAAGCTTACCAGTGAGCATACTTAAATTGAACTGTGTTCTTTACTTTGTAGACGTACCCTGTCAACAATTGTTGTGTGTGTGTGTGTGTGTGAATACACACACTGTAACGCAAGTGTTTCTTGTCGGTTCTTTGACGTGTCTTGTATTTCCACAACGAGACTGTTGTGGGGGTTATCTGAGCCATGGTTGAGAAGGAATTGGGGGAAAGGAACTTTGGCTTTGACTCGCTGAAGTACATGAACTGCGACATGCCGGCGGTTGCCGCGAGGCACCATCGCCCGGCAGCGGGCAGCGGGCAGCAGGCAGCGCCCGATTCAGTCGACTTCAGGTTGATGTGAAAGTGGAAGAACCAGAGACGTCGCAGAACCCGACAAAGTCGTTTGTGATTCATAATATCGTCTGGAGGCGCACACAGCTTTTGGCCGTGATAATATGTATGAAATGATGTAGATTTCTATGTATTATATGATATTATTTAGATATAGAGCTCCAGGACTGTAACGCAAGTGTTGTACACTTCCTTATTATTTGGATAACCGTTCTGCTTTTGGTGTTATGGCGCATAACACGTCGGACTCTCGTCTCTGGTATTTCTACAACGAGACTCGTATTGGGGGTTATCTCAGCCATGGTTGAGAAGGAATTGGGGGAAAGGAACTTTGGCTTTGACTCGCTGAAGTACATGAACTGCGACATGCCGCCGGTTGCCGTGAGGCACCATCGCCCGGCAGCGGGCAGCCGGCAGCAGGCAGCACGCGGTTCAGTCGACTTCAGGTTGATGTGAAAGTGGAAGAACCAGAGACGTCGCAGAACCCGACAAAGTCGTTTGTGATTCATAATATCGTCTGGAGGCGCACACAGCTTTTGGCTGTGATAATATGTATTAAATGATATAGATTTCTATGTATTATATGATATTATTTAGATATAGAGCTCCAGGACTGTAACGCAAGCGTTGTACACTTCCTTGTTATTTGGATAACCGTTCTGCTTTTGGTGTCATGGCGCATAACACGTCGGACTCTCGTCTCTGGTATTTCTACAACGAGACTCGTATTGGGGGTTATCTCAGCCAAGGTTGAGAATGAATTGGGGGGAAGGAACTTTGGCTTTGACTCCCTCAAGAACATGAACCACGACATGGAGGAGAAAGGGATTGTTGGCGGCAAATGTCTCCCGCTTGAGACCCGCTGAGGGACCACCGCCGGAGGCGGAGGTGCCTAAGCGCTGCCCGGCAACGATCCCTTTCTCCTCCTTGTCGCGGTTCAGTCTACTTCACATTGATGACGACGTTGAAGAACCAGGAACGTCGGAGAACCCAACGCAGTCGTTTGAGATTCATAATATCGGCTCACACAGCTTTTGGCCGTGATAATATATATTATTTGATATAGATATCTATGTAGGCTATATGATAATATTTAGATATAGAGCTCCAGGACTCCCGTGTGTTCTAGAATATTTACAGAACACGGCTAAAGGCTGTGTGCGCCTCGCCATTGCGATACATCCACTGTAAACAGAGCGCATGGTACCGTGGCTGCAAGCTGCTCAGGGCCACACCCCCACCCTCCTCCTTGACCCGCCTCGCACCTCCTCATTTGCATTATAGCTACAGACACCAAAACAGCGCATTTGGGGGAAGCTCAATGTGCGACTGGCTCGGAGTGGCTGTAACTCTGCACCACGGCTGAATTTCGGGAACGTCTTTGAATACTGTGTTAGTTGCCCACTAATACCTATATTAAAGAATACATAAAATAGCATGTCATGGGACCTTTAAGGCATTAGCCTAGAAACCTAGACGCCCCTAGCGGCAGCTAATTTAATTTGCAGCCAGGGAGGTCTAGCCTTCTGTCGTCGTTTTTCGCTGCTGGAAACCGAAAAAGGGACAGGCCAATCAGATCGTGAGGGGCGGAATCGAGCCGAATGACGACAGAGCTCAGACGGTTCCGTGTTAGAGGTAAACAATAATGGCTGCTGCTGCTGGCGAACAGCTGTCTTTCGACTCGGCTTTGGCCGCGACTCCAAGACTTGAAGTTATCATTTTCTTTTAGAAATGAACAAAGAACTGCACTGCAGTCTTTCCTTGAAAGAAAGATGTATTCTGAGTTTTTCCGACCGGATACGGTAAAAGTTTGATTTTAGAGCGACGGAAATTTCCTTCGCTCTGACTACGTCACCTTCTTCTTTGCTCTGATTGGTTGTAGCGCTATCCTATTGCGTGCAGAGGGAACTTGAAAGACAACCGTTTATCCCGCCCACACTGCCACCGTGCGAGACCAGACCCAATATCTTTCCGATATGGGTCTTGCTTGCCAGGCTATTAAGGCAGAATATCCATATAAAAACAATAAAACCAATGCAAAAGGTACAAATCGTTTGAAAGGTCAGGGTTAAAAGAAACACTGTTAGGATTCAAATTGGTACCAGGACACTGGGTTGTCAGTTTATGCTTGCTTTTGTCTTAATTTATTATTTGTGAGGATAATATGAAGTGAAATGATTGATATTGCTGTGCACATGCTCAGTATTGAATATATAAACCTGGTTGTAACCCCTGCTTATCAGTTGGTTTTGGGTTCGAATTGTGTTTGATTTACGTAAGAACGTGTACGATAGATTAAAAGCTGAGAATGTAGTCGTTCGATGGGTTTGTCACATGTGCTCCACTTACTTTTGATGATACTAGTTATCAGTTTTTTTTCCCTTAGTTCGCTTTCATTGTACTTTGGGACCCAGATAACCCTTTCTTGGGGAAAGACATGACTCTGTCACAGTGCACTGTGCTCCCGCATTAGCTGCGTTTAGAAACTAATCCTACTGTGGACACCCATTTTGCTAGCCTGGCAAGCCAGACTCATATCGGGAAGATATTGGGTCTGGTCTCGTACGGTGGCAGTCTGGGCGGGATAAAAGGTTGTCTTTCAAGTTCCCTCTGCACGCAATAGGATAGTGCTACAACCAATCAAAGCAACGAAGAAGGTGACGTAGTAGGATTCGTATCAAACTTTTACCGTATCCGGCAGATACGGTAAAACTCTGAATACATCTTTCTTTTCCAGGAAAGACTTTAGTGCAGTTCTTTGTTCATTTCTCAAAGAAAATGATAAAGGCGTCATCGTCATCCTGGACAACACCCTCTCATTCGCACCCCATATTCACAACATCACCCGGACTGCATTCTTCCACCTCCGCAACATCGCCAGACTACACCCATCACTGACCCAATCCAGCACTGAAATCCTAGTTCACTCATTTGTCACATCACGCATAGACTACTGCAACACCCTCCTCACCGGACTCCCCACCAAACTCATCAACAGACTGCAGATCATTCAGAACTCAGCCGCCCGGATCATCACCCGCACCAAATCATCTGACCACATCACCCCTGTCCTCATCCAACTTCACTGGCTCCCAGTACACTACCGCATCCAATACAAAACCCTACTCCTCACCTACAAAGCTGTCCACAACCTAGCCCCCAGTTACCTCTGCGACCTCCTCCAAGAATACACTCCCTCCCGCTCCCTCCGCTCAACCTCTGCTGGACTACTATGTATCCCCACATCACGACTCACTACAATGGGTGCCCGGTCATTCAGCTGTTCAGCACCCAGGCTCTGGAACTCCCTCCCCCCACACATAAAACAGTCAGACACCATTACAACCTTCAAGTCACAACTCAAAACTCACCTGTTCAAACTCGCACACAACGTCTAGCTGATCACTGTTTTGATTGTTTGTTTGTTTTGTTTTGTCTTGTTTTTGTTTTATTTATTTTTTATTTTTTATGTTGATTTATTTATTTATTTTTTTCCACAATGTCTTGTTTTTTAAACGATTTATGATGACTATATGCTCTGTAAGGTGACCTTGTGTGTCTTGAAAGGCACCTCTAAATTAAATGTATTATTATTATTATTATAACTTCAAGTCCTGAAGAGTCGCGGCCAAAGCCGAGTCGAAAGACAGCTGTTCGCCAGCAGCAGCAGCCATTATCGTTTACCTCTAACACGGAACCGTCGCAGCTCTGTCGTCATTCGGCTCGATTCCGCCCCTCACGATCTGATTGGCCTGTCCCTTTTTCGGTTTCCAGCAGCGAAAAACGACGACAGAATGCTAGACCTCCCCGGCTGCAAATTAAATTTGCTGCCGCTAGGGGCGACCATTTTGCGCCTTTTGGAAGAGCCTCGGAGAGCCTCCATTTGTATTTATTTTTACACAAAGTTGATTTAAACTGATTTATTCAGCTACCTCTAATTCAGTTGTGACACTAATTACTGTGTGTGTGTGTGTGTGTGTGTGTGTGTGTGTGTGTGTGTGTGTGTGTGTGTGTGTGTGTGTGTGTGTGTGTGTGTGTGTGTGTGTGTGTGTGTGTGTGAAGGCATTATTGTAGCAAAACTCTTTAACACCTGTAACTGCACATTTTGTATGCGTACACTAAAATCACAAATGTGTAACCGTAAATTTGATGTCGTAAATATTTTTTCTACCATTGTAAACACTAATAAATAGGGTCTACGAGTTCACAAGTCTGTGTTACAGGTGCACAAATCCTATCCTGCACAGGTGCACAAATCACAATTTCAAAGAGTCATGCAATTGACACTTTTGCTACAATCATTGTAGAGCAGTTAGTCCAAAACACATTAACACACCCGTGTTTCATAATCTGAGAACATGCACAACAGTTGTGCATTTGTAAACCCAAATGTGAACTAGAGCGTGAGCGTCCGTGGGCGGGACAAAATTGCAGCATTAACCAATGAAAGTCGCTGGCAGGGGGTGCATTTTTCAGACTACACTGGGACCATCCAAGCAAACTCTTACTTTCTGGAGACTTGAAAGTAGACAAGAGGGGGCATCCTACATGACGGAGTTGGGTATCTTACATTATGTCAAATCAATGACTTAATTCAACTGAATTCCCCCCAAATTATTGCATTAACAATTATTGCATTAGCAAGTGTCCCTCAATGTATTTTAATGGTCTGCTTGGATGGTCCCAGTGTAATTTGAAAAATGCACCCCCTGCCGGCGACATTCATTGGTTACTGCTGCAATTTTGTCCCGCCCACGGAAGCTCTGCCTCATACGGATACAAATCCCTTTTGCTATACATGAATCACCTAGACGTTTTGCAAAAAAACCCAAAGCTGAAACTTGCACAAGCAGAATCGAGCAGTTGTAACGATGGACTTGTGCTCGCTCATTAAAATGCTGAAGCAACATAGCGTTCTATATCAATATATTTGTGAGGAAATTTTTCACAGATGTGCAACTTCTGATGCATTATATCACATTTGGGCATGTTCTCAGATTATGAAACACCGGTGTGCGAACATGTTTTGCACCAACTGCGCTGCAATGATTGTAGCAAAAGTGTCAATTGCATGACTCTTTGAAGTTGCGATGCACAGGATAGGATTTGTGCACCTGTATCACAGACTTGTGAACTCGTAGACCAAGTCCCTCTAGAAAAATGCGGCGTTTTTTTGTGATTGTTGCAGCCAAAAATCCTTGATTATGTGGCACATTTTCTTAAAAAATGCAATGAAATATGCGGCATATTTATGCAATTTTTGCAATGAAATTGTGGGAACTTGCAAAAATTGCGGGTACTCGCGAAAGAATGCGGGAACTTCGATGACGTTCACGTCGCGTAATTACGTCACTTCATAACGTTCCCATGGCAACAGGGGGAAATGGCTGCTCTTGTGTGCAGTAAACGCAACATTTTTAAACTTTCTGCTAAGATATATGTGACTCTTTTGCAACAAAAATGCGGGGATTATGAAATCATGCAAGCCCTGCATATTTTGCGCGGAAATAGGCAATTTATGCAGTGAAAGTGTGGCATATTTGAAAAAATGCGACCCCCGCATGAATATGTGGGCTTTGGCTGATTATGTGTTGAATTATGCGATCGCATAATCGCGTTTTTCTGGAGGGACATAGTGTTTACAATGTTTGAAAAATGATTTACAACTTCAAATGTACTGTTACACATTTGTGACTTTAGTGTACGCATACAAAATCTGCAGTTACAGGTGCTAAAGACTTTTGCTACAATAATACCTTCATATGCGTGTGTGTGCCTCTGTACCTGGCTTAAGATCTGGTCAGTTTCCTCCAATAGGAAATGGTTCAGGTAAAAGACGAAGCCGGGACCGTAGGTGCATGGACTAATGGGCAGGGGGCGGTTCCTGGACATGACTTCTGTGATTGACAAGCCAGACATCCTATAGTATGGGAGTGCTAGATGACAGTCCTTTTGGTTGCCCCTAGACGAGAGGAGGGAAGAGCAGAGCTTTACTTAGTGGAAAGTTTTTTTTGAATGAAAGCCAACCAAGATGTAATGCAGCCATGTGTGCTTCTGGCAGTGCAGCTGTTTATTGGTTTCAGAGTACCTGCTGAAACAGTCTCCAAGCTGGGCACAGTTTTCTCTGAAAGCTGTTTCCATCACTTGTCTCTCTGCCTTGCTGTCTGTGAATGCATCCGTGGTGGGCCTCTGGGCCTTCTCTCCGTCTGTGGGCATCTCTGGCAGCTCCCTGGGCTCTCCCTTGGCAGTTGGCAGGGGCTTGATCAATGAGGCACGGAGGATAAGGTGTGCCTCACTGAGGAGGTGGCGACAGCTCTCGCCCATTGGGTGGGTTTCTGCATAACGACAGCTGTATTCCACCTAAAATGCATGTCAAAGACATGCACATGCACACACCCACACACTGAATAACATAAGTTTGCAGGATTCCAGAAGAAAAAAGGCTTTTGGCCAAAACGGATCAACTCCCCCACTAAACTATATGTCTACATTCTACTTACATAAAAATATAAAATCATTTTGATTAAGTAAAGAAGAAACCGGGGGTTAAATGACTTATCCTCTAAAATGGCAAATAGCTGCCGTGTCCATGTATTACTTATATATTTACTGTGAAACAAAGTGCCCGTGTTTGTGCTTTACCATCTCATGGTAGAGTGTGATAGGGGAGACTGTGTTGACCACGTAAAGATTCCATCCATGCCCGGTCACGCTGGGCGCTTTAGGACGGGAACCGGCCCACTTCTTGCTCCTGGTGTGAAAAGTCAAACACTGTCAACGAACTCAACGTTTTTTGGACACCGCTTGGGTCAATGATTCAGCCATCAGTATTCTTGTGAAGTGGCAATAATTGAACATTGCATGTCAGAAGTCCACCAATCTAACCTGAAGTAGAGACAATACACTCAATTTCTTCTTGAATCACTATGCTTTTTGGTACTTGAACTGGTAGGATGGGCTGGTTTGGCCCTGCTCCTCCTCTATACATAGCTATCCAAAGAGATCACTATGATGTGAAACTATGAATTTTACCATGAAATTGATTTAGAGTACACTGCACAATATGGGTTGTCCGAAACTAAAGATCTGATTGGTGGTCCATACCTTAAGATCTGATTGGATGCTTGATAGGGCATGAGATCATACAGGAGTCATGTGATGATTCAGAAAAAGATTTATTCATGACTAATGACACAATAATAAAAGGTAAAAATGTGTCTCTCTTAAAAGCATCTTCTGACATAGCAAATGCATCTGTAGCTGGTGTAGAAACGCGGCCAATACATTGATTACAGATTAACAAAGTTCTTAACCGTTATTGGAGAGTCTGACTGCATGCAATCATCACAGTCAATAACACAATTATAAACACTTTGCTATTGGTGCTATGAAATGCATCAACTGAATAATCATTTGTGTACAAAGCATCATGAAATTTATGTTATAAGTTAATATATTGGAAAAAACGTATCTGACTGCAAGACTGCTGCTTAATTGGTTTTAAAATGTACATTTGTTTGATTGTCGGTTCTTGTGTTTGTGTGTATACTTACAACGTTCTAATTTAACTGCTTGCTAGAATGAAAGGCATGCTGTTTGTCAGTCACATTCGTGAATGATAGTGTCTTGGTCAGGTGCGATGTCTGTGTTGGCATGCCTCTTTGTTAAGAGCGCTATGAAGCACACCTACTGCAGCTACACACACAAACTCATTCACTGTGAGGGGGTTAGGCCAGTTAGGATCAGCTGAGCTTGGGAACCAAACCAGGAAGGGTATCACTATTAGACCAAGCCACAGAATAGAATGATGATGTGTGTATTGAAATTAAATTGATAATCTCATATTTAAAATAAAGCATATAGAATTATAATTGATTAATTCATAATAACTTCATTCAGAGTGGATGTTTTTTTTGCCAACATTGAAACTGTGGCAAGAACTACAAAACTAAAGTATTTTGTTGAGAGAAAAAAGTGTGTGTAGGTTTACATGGTATGACTTACATTATACAACCATAAGTCCCGTTTAACATAACAGCTATGATCACTTTACCGTTACTTTGCATCCATTCTAAATCAATGATTGATTTATATATCAGTACAATTAAGTTGCTACAAACCTTTAATCCCTACTTGGGATGGGTGCCATAGTGTGTGAAGGTGTGGCGGCTTGGTCTGAAAGTGACCCTGGAATACAGAGGGGTTTTGGGCTCTTACAGAAAGGGCCGGGACAGTAGACTCTCCAGAGCTGGCGTGGTCGTGGGATCAATCCCCAGCGCCAGGAAAATATCGGTCAGCATTGAGTGCTCCCTACAATAACAACTGTAATGATGAACGCACACTCCGTCACTAAATCCCGAAATGCTAGTGAGCAGTATTTCCTGCTCTTGGGCACAGACACAGACAGACACAAGTGCAGTCACTGACGCACTGACGCGCGTGCACACACACACACACACACACACACACACACACACACACACACACACACACACACACACACACACACACACACACACACACACACACACACACACACACACACACACCAGTATTTTTGGTACTCACATCAGCAGCAGCCTACTAGGGGCTTAATACAAACAAAGAAACCAGAGCCCCATCTGCCCACTGCTGACGAGCGACTTACATGAAGCTGCGCGTGTGTGTGGCGCGGTCGGCCTCCTCGGGCGGCTCGGCGTCGGCAGCGGAGAGCAGCATGACGTGGCGGCCCAGTGCACACATTGTGCGCAGGCCGATGAAGAGCTGCATCCGAAGGGCGCACACCTTCAGGCTGACCGGGGGGCAGGCCTGGAGGACCACGGCCACACCCACACACAGACACACACAGCGCGCAGGTTGTTCGAATATGACTATGCAGTAAGCCCTTTTGTTTTATAGTTACACATAGACATGAACCCATTCTGATTGTGTAGCAGAGTAGAGTAGAAGCTAAACAATGATATAAAAACAAATAATTAGCATTTCGGGAACCACGTTAGCTAGTACCTAGTTCAACTTCCTTCAATTAGGGAAACCAATAATATTTCTCTATGAACAATGGCGTATTGCTTATTTGAGGATGGGATAATGGTAAGGGGGTAGGGCTCCTACCCTCATGGTGGTGTCGATGTAAGGGTCTTCCACTCGAGCTGCTACTGCTGCACAGCGCACAGAGAAGCACTGCAGAGCACTCCTGACACACCGAAAAACACACACAGACACAGGGAAGAATTGAGGCCTCCTTGGGGACTAACATTTTTTCGATTATCCACACTCAAAAGGTTTCAAATATGTGGCATTGCATTCATCACACACATGTTCATGTGCGTTGTGCTCTTTAATAAACCCTTAGAGACCCTCCTGCATCTCGACCATAAACCAACAAGATATCCTGCACACCTCATAATAGCGGTGTCGAGATGATGCCTCATGAAACGTCAAAGACTCTCAGCCAGATGAACCACCAAAGTGGTTCGACCTCAAAGCTTCAAATAAGTACGCTAGGGACACCTAGTGGTGATTGAAATTATGATGAAGGAAAAAGAGTTTCCAGTGAACCTAACCCAAAATGTAATGTTTGCTTCGTGTGCTGATACAGCATCAAATCATTTGAGAATTAAAGTAATTTCAGTGATACATGTGTGAGTGTGCTGTTCATAAATATCTCCTGAGCTCATGGTGGAAAATATATCATTTGGCAAAGATTTTAAGTAGTCATCCCGGGCAAAATAGACTTCATCACCTACAGTACTAATAATTTTAATAATAATGCTTGAAGTGATATCACACTGCATGATGACAAGTGATTAATTCAATAGCCATTAAAGTCATCTTGGAACTATGCAGTGTCCTCTTTTTGTTAAAGATGCACCAATTGTGAACCCATATCACGGAACAGCCCGAGATGAAGCCTCAAATGTCACACTAGGGCTGCACGATATGGGCAAAATATGATATCCCGATATTTTTTGGCTGAATGGCGATATACGATATATATCTCGATATTTTCTATAGGGTGGGTTAGATGTTTTTTTTGTACGTCAAAAGCCACATGTGAAATGTTGCAAGCACTTTTATTAAAACATAGGTCAGTATGACTGCAACATGTGATTTTGTATCGTTATTTTCAACAGAATTGAATGAACATGTTAAAAAAAAAAGGGACGTTTTTCACCTTCACAAAATAATCACCTATGCAAAACAATATAAAGCTGTAGGTTACACACATTAGCTACCATTAAGAGCATTGGCTTCGTCGCATTGTCCTGCGTACTATGGTGAGGGTTTCAGTGCGCCGTAACTTTAAGGGCCCTTACATAGTCGACGCATCGCTACGCATACGCGTCCAAAAGGCTACGCGACGCGACGCTTCGGCCGCCATTATGCGTCGACGCGTAGCAAAACGCGTCCTCAAAATTTTTGATACGCGACGCGCCGATCCATGCAATACCATGCGTTGTCGATGGGGGCGATACTGCAAATATTGTACATTATTGCCACTATCAGACCTGCAAACTCCTCAGAAGAAAAAAGGTGACAGTGTCACGGGGGATTTTTTTTTTATTGTAATATACAAATGACACTAGTCTGAGCGTGACTTAACAAAACTCAGCATACTTTATCAAAAATCAATGTCAAAACATCCTTGAGGCTTATAAAAAATATTTTATTTACAACTGTCACAATTTTTTTATTATTATTATTTTTACTTATTATTGGAGAGACAAAAAACAATTATTATTCTGTGAAGTTGATGAATTGTCACTTTTAGGTTTTCTACCCAGTTACCAAAAAAAGAAACACTTGGAATAGTATGCGCGGTGGCAAGCACATGGTTTGCATGTGTTGCTTCGAAGGCAAAAAAAATCTAAAATACAAGAAAACACAAAAACCTACATTCAACCAGTGGGGTATGGCCCCTGACTCTCTGAGGAGGTAGGTACCTCCAGGTACCCCCTCCATGCCAGGGCGCCCTGAATTTATGTTTATTAACAGCTCCTCCACCGGGGTCAAGACAATTTGAGGGCCAGATCCAGTCTACCAACTGTCTGCCTTTTCACGATTGGCTTAAAAAAATTGCTTATTTAAATTTATACCAATACGATGGTGGGAAAAGCTTACCAGTTTGTATGTGTTTTATAATTCATTTTTATACTTGATCCGCTGACCGCTTGGAAGCCATCGGAGTACATATTTTTTTTAGAAGAAAGGGGTTATGTGGTAGGATCTTTAAGAATGCTTAACTGGGATATTTATATATTCATGGCTCAAATATTAACGATCATGCTTTTGACGTGTAACTAACGCATTTACGCAGTCAGCGATCCGCTGCCCTCCGGGTTGCAGAGGCTTTAGCGTTCCCTTTTCTTGTGATAATGTCCTTCTCCTCGTCATAGCTCCCCAGGAGAACCTGAAGTTCCTTTTCATTGAAATAAGCGGCCCGTTTCGCCATTTCGATCAGGGTTTCCATGATCCATACATCACGTCTTTTTAGGTTTGGCGGTGACGCGCACAACCCTGTGTTAGCCAACCCCCAGTTGGTTGAACTAATGCATAACCGCTGCTGTGGAACCGAAAACTCTGGGTTAGTCGGCACTGGGTAAATCAACCTAGAGTTCAGCGTTAACTCAGTGTTTGTTAAACCTCCGTTCGTGGAACACCCCTCTAGACGAGTGTTTCGCAAGCTCTCTTGCGTTGTTTGGCCGCATGCATGCGCATGCGCGATAGCCAGGCGACCGCCTCATCCAATGGCGAGCTCAGTTGGCGCTGTGTGCTTCAAGATTCCGATTGGCCCAGAGAAATGTCAAGTATAAGAAAGATTCTGAAGCAAGTGCTGAGATTCCGATTGGCCCAGAGAAATGTCAATTATAAGAATGATCCAATAATTGTTCGCAATTCTGGACCCCCCCCCCCCCTCTCCGGTGTTACACGATTCTCGTGAATGACCAAATTGACCAAGAAAACGGCGATTGTCGCCGAAAAGCGACAAGTTTGCAGCTTTGCACTATAGGTTATATTTACAGAAGAACATATGAGAGGATGCGGGAACGTGATAAGAATGACTTGACGTCTCTTTTACTAATTATCTGTGCCAATTTATGCGAACCCTTCCACAGGGGCAAAGTGCTATTTTGATGCGCGACATCAAACAGCTGATGCGGGATTGTGAGCCATTTGAATGATCTTGTCACCCGATATTCGTTCTATTACTGGCCTTATTTGTTTTAGTGTTAGCCTATTTGAATTAATTACGCAATGTTTTGTGTTCACGTTCTATGTGAAACATAAGTGTTCATGTTCTGTGTGAAACATAAGTTCAGTAGCCTCTTCGAGTGAATGAAATTTGAAAGCGTGAGTGTGTAGTGAATGAAAAATGTGTGCGTGTATGGTGGGACTATTTTCTGTATTTGATAAATAAACCCCTTTTCTCTAATAATGTTGCCTACCATATAATTTCTGTGGACATTATGCGCTATAGCTTAAAGCCTTTGGCTATAGCCTTTGGCTATTCATTCATCTGTCGAGGCAATAGCTTGTTGTATAAACATTTTATATGGATATGAATTAATGAGTTTGACGTAAACCAAATTAGGTAACTTGTGTAACATGATAACTAATGAATCAAAAGTCATGCTTCCAAGTGACCAACGTGTATACATTTATTGGTCAGTGCGCATACCCAATCGTAGCACATTGTACTGGTAGGGAAACACGCCAGCATCTGACAAAAAATAATCTGCCAGCTGCTCCCTGACAAGGGCCGGTTTTGGTGAGAGTCGGGAAGATATCGGATGACTCGCGAAAGGAGATCATCAAACTTTGGCGCCGACATCCGAAAATACTGGAAATGCCTCTCCTCGTCCATGCTTCGAATTGGAAGCACCAGAGAAACAAATTCCCCATCCTGATCTCGTGTGGTATTTAAAGGGCGCACATACCACCGCCTATCTCTGCGCTTCATCACTCTTCTTCCGTAGCCACTTTGATCGGAACGTCACCTGGAACGTCCCCCCGCGAAAACACCGGTGACTCTGCTGCCACCCATGGCGTGAGTGGTGTATTGTGAGTGGTGTATTGCATGTCATGCATTGTCATGCTGTGTAGACTATGAAAGGAAGCGCGTCGCTCGCGTCGTTTACGCGCGTTGCTCGCGTCGACTATGTAACGGCCCTAATCCCCCGCCCCCTCCCTTCTCCGTTCCATTTGGGAACATGTTTGGTTTCATTTCGCTTGTTTCGTATATTTTAATTAATTAATTAAGAGCGTCATCAGAGGGCGCCCCCAACACATTTGCCGAGCGCCGGCCCTGGTTTCGGGGCAGAATAAACTGTCGCGGCCGGTGATGCAGCAGCACAGCCACGGAGTTTTACGCATTCCTCATACTGCACTTTGTGCCGCTGCTGTAAATGGTGGAACAGATTTGTCGTGCTTCACACTTTTAGTCGCAACGGTTTTGCTACACTCTCTACAGATGACCTGCAGCTGCTGCTCATCTGTTTTTTTTAAACCCAAACTATTTCCACATTATGGAGCCGATGTTTTTCCTCTTTGAAACAATTTCGTCTCCCGCCGCCGTCTTGTTTTCTTTACGGGTATCATCCATGCTTGTTGTGTTGTATGGCAAGCCGAATTGACATTTATTAACTAAGTTTGACTATCCGGAATTTACATTGTAGATATCAACAACTTCATTCAAGATATCTGTTACGTAGTTGTGACTAGTCGAAACGACAGTTAGAGATATCTGTGACGTAGTTTTGACTAGTCGAAACGATAGTTAGAGATATCTGTAATTCAGTTTTGACTAGGCGAAACTGAATTACAGATATCTGCAATGACTTCACGGAAAACGACATTCAACTCGTCACACATCTTAAATGTATGGCAAGCCGAATTGTATGGCAAGCCGAATTGTCATTTATTAACTAAGTTTGACTATCCGGAATTTACATTGCAGATATCTGCAATTCAGTTTCGCCTAGTCAAAACTAACATTTCGGATATCCGCAACTACATTCCTCCTATCCGCAATTGTCATTTCAGATATCCACAAAGACATTCCTCCTAGGCGAAATTGCGTCATTTTCGCCATTCATGTCTATGGGGTTTCTCATTGCGGATATCTACAATTCAGTTGCGGATATCCACTTTGTGAATTACGGATATCTGCAACTGAATTGTAGATATCTGTAATTCCAGTTTGAGATATCTACAATTTGATTCTGACTAGTCATAATTCCAGTTCAAGATATCTTTAATTCACCTCAATTCAAGATATCTACATGTCCCTTTTCAGATATCTTAAATTAAGTTTTGACTAGGCGAAATGAAGTTGTAGATATCTCTAACTGGAGTTACGACTAGTCAAAATGACGTTGTAGATATCTCTAACTGGAGTTACGACTAGTCAAAATGACGTTGTAGATATCTATTATCAAGTTATAGATATCTTGAAAGGAATTTTGATTAGAGATATCTACAATTGTAGATATCTTTAACTTTCATTCTGCCTAGGCGAAACTGAATTATAGATATCTTGAATTCGAGTTTTGACTAGGCGAAATGACGTTTCAGATATCTGTAATGACGTTTCAGATATCTGTAATGACAAATTATAGGACCGTTTACTTTAAGCGGGAGCGGAGCAGCTCCTTGTTCAATCATCATTCACACAATTCACTGATTACATCGCTCCATATTTTCTCGTGATCTTTTCGATCACAGCCAACGCCATGACTGCTCCTTTCTTATTCCATTCGGAAATGAACCCACTTCTTCTTTGATTATGGCGGCAAGGGGAAATTACGTATTTCTGGATATCTAAAACGTAATGCCCAACACTCAAATGACGTTTGAGATATCTTTAACTTTCATTCTGCCTAGGCGAAACTGAATTACAGATATCTGCAATTGTCATTTAAGATGTGTGACGAGTTGAATGTCGTTTTCCGTGAAGTCATTGCAGATATCTGTAATTCAGTTTCGCCTAGTCAAAACTGAATTACAGATATCTCTAACAGTCGTTTCGACTAGTCAAAACTACATTACAGATATCTCTAACTGTCGTTTCAACTAGTCACAACTACATTACAGATATCTTGAATGAAGTTGTTGATATCTACAATGTAAATTCCGGATAGTCAAACTTAGTTAATAAATGACAATTCGGCTTGCCATAGAATTGTCATTTATTAACTAAGTTTGACTATCCGGAAATTACATTGCAGATATCTGCAATTCAGTTTCGCCTAGTCAAAACTAACATTTCGGATATCCGCAACTACATTCCTCCTATCCGCAATTGTCATTTCAGATATCCACAAAGACATTCCTCCTAGGCGAAATTACGTCATTTTCGCCATTCATGTCTATGGGGTTTCTCATTGCGGATATCTACAATTCAGTTGCGGATATCCACTTTGTGAATTACGGATATCTGCAACTGAATTGTAGATATCTGTAATTCCAGTTTGAGATATCTACAATTTGATTCTGACTAGTCATAATTCCAGTTCAAGATATCTTTAATTCACCTCAATTCAAGATATCTACATGTCCCTTTTCAGATATCTTAAATTAAGTTTTGACTAGGCGAAATGAAGTTGTAGATATCTCTAACTGGAGTTACGACTAGTCAAAATGACGTTGTAGATATCTCTAACTGGAGTTACGACTAGTCAAAATGACGTTGTAGATATCTATTATCAAGTTATAGATATCTTGAAAGGAATTTTGATTAGAGATATCTACAATTGTAGATATCTTTAACTTTCATTCTGCCTAGGCGAAACTGAATTACAGATATCTTGAATTCGAGTTTTGACTAGGCGAAATGACGTTTCAGATATCTGTAATGACGTTTCAGTTATCTGTAATGACAAATTATAGGACCGTTTACTTTAAGCGGGAGCGGAGCAGCTCCTTGTTCAATCATCATTCACACAATTCACTGATTACATCGCTCCATATTTTCTCGTGATCTTTTCGATCACAGCCAACGCCATGACTGCTCCTTTCTTATTCCATTCGGAAATGAACCCACTTCTTCTTTGATTATGGCGGCAAGGGGAAATTACGTATTTCTGGATATCTAAAACGTAATGCCCAACACTCAAATGACGTTTGAGATATCTTTAACTTTCATTCTGCCTAGGCGAAACTGAATTACAGATATCTGCAATTGTCATTTAAGATGTGTGACGAGTTGAATGTCGTTTTCCGTGAAGTCATTGCAGATATCTGTAATTCAGTTTCGCCTAGTCAAAACTGAATTACAGATATCTCTAACTATCGTTTCGACTAGTCAAAACTACGTCACAGATATCTCTAACTGTCGTTTCGACTAGTCACAACTACGTAACAGATATCTTGAATGAAGTTGTTGATATCTACAATGTAAATTCCGGATAGTCAAACTTAGTTAATAAATGTCAATTCGGCTTGCCATATAAATGACAATTGCAGATATCTGTAATTCAGTTTCGCCTAGGCAGAATGAAAGTTAAAGATATCTCAAACGTCATTTGAGTGTTGGGCATTACGTTTTAGATATCCAGAAATACGTAATTTCCCCTTGCCGCCATAATCAAAGAAGAAGTGGGTTCATTTCCGAATGGAATAAGAAAGGAGCAGTCATGGCGTTGGCTGTGATCGAAAAGATCACGAGAAAATGCCATGAAATTGAACAAGCCCACACACAGGGGATGTGTGGAGTTAGAGCTGCTCTGCTCCCTCCTAGAGTAAACGGTCCTATAATTTGTCATTACAGATATCTGAAACGTCATTACAGATATCTGAAACATCATTTCGCCTAGTCAAAACTCGAATTCAAGATATCTTTAATTCAGTTTCGCCTAGGCAGAATGAAAGTTAAAGATATCTACAATTGTAGATATCTCTAATCAAAATTCCTTTCAAGATATCTATAACTTGATATTAGATATCTACAACGTCATTTCGCCTAGTCGTAACTCCAGTTAGAGATATCTACAACGTCATTTTGACTAGTCGTAACTCCAGTTAGAGATATCTACAACTTCATTTCGCCTAGTCAAAACTTAATTTAAGATATCTGAAAAGGGACATGTAGATATCTTGAATTGAGGTGAATTAAAGATATCTTGAACTGGAATTATGACTAGTCAGAATCAAATTGTAGATATCTCAAACTGGAATTACAGATATCTACAATTCAGTTGCAGATATCCGTAATTCACAAAGTGGATATCCGCAACTGAATTGTAGATATCCGCAATGAGAAACCCCATAGACATGAATGGCGAAAATGACGTCATTTCGCCTAGGAGGAATGTCTTTGTGGGTATCTGAAATGACAATTGCGGATAGGAGGAATGTAGTTGCGGATATCCGAAATGTTAGTTTTGACTAGGCGAAACCGAATTGCAGATATCTGCAATGTAATTTCCGGATAGTCAAACTGAGTTAATAAATGACAATTCGGCTTGCCATAGTGTTGTGAACTTGTGAGGGGCGGCAGGGTTCGGGAATGAGGCGTCTTTGCACACGGCACGTTCGGAAAGACAGAGTGGGAGGGGGAGGGGTCGCGCTCAGTCTCCAAGGCAAGCGCTGTAGACGCTTGAGGGGGAAACTGACCATTTTAACGCATATCGATATAAACGATATTGTCAAGTCTTGTATCCCCGTGGAAATTATATCGATATATCGTACATAGCCGATATATCCTGCAGCCCTACGTCACACGCAGCGTCACTTCGCCTATATGAATCCTACTCGATACGGAGCTTCGCTGGGAGGGGAGCTGACGTACTCGACACATGCCCCGATGCCTCGACGCAAACCATAACATCACTATCCCATAATATACCCATGCATGCATCTTCATATTCCAAGTGTGGGATATGGGAGCAGGACAACCTAAGACAACAAGACACCCACTTTGTGATGACATGCAGCAGGTCGTCTGTGAGCACCGCCCGCAGGACCTTCTCTGGGTACTGATAGGCTGACAGCAGCTCCACTCCGCCCCTCAGGCTGTAGAGGTAGCCGGTGGTGGGCAGCGAGAAGAAGCAGAACACACAGGACGGCTCTTCCGGGGACTGCATCGACTTGTTTCCTGGAGCCAGGAGAGGGAGCGAGAGAGTGACAGAGACAAAGAAATGGAGAGACAGAGACAGAGAGAGAAGAGATTAGATGAGAGAAGAAAACATTAAAAACGAAGGAAAGAAAGAAAGAGAGTGATCAAGTTTACTCGACTGCAAAGACAAAATAAACTATGGTGTAATCCACTTCTAGCTCTGATGCACCCACTGGTGAACATTGGGTGGAGCTGTAGGGAGTGCAGTTTGGTCTCCTCCACACTGCAGCCCTGGAAGAAGTCAGGTGCAAACCGCCTGGGATGAAGAGAGAGAGACAGAGAGGGAGAGTTGTTGACAGAAAGACAAATATGAGTACTGGAAGGTCCATTTCTGGTTTAACAGTTAAAAGGGCATTATTACTACGGTATAGATGAAGATAACTTATCGCTGTTGGTGACTGTGGTATAAGTGAAATAAAATTCAATGTCTCCCGTTATTCGAAAAGGATGAGCAACATTTATTCAAATGTTATCCTTTCTTAAAAGACAATTACGGTATTTTGAACATCGAGTCCCCTTTCTGGTTTGTCTAGGATGAATTAGAGTGGTTGACACCAACATTTTGAATATTGGTCCTGTCTCGGGTATTTGGCTCATTTAGAATCACCCCTGCCTACTTCACAATGGCTGGCTACGGGTATTCACAAACCTGTCCTTAAAACAACCCTGAACGTCTGTTTTCAGAAATGTGCAACTCAACGAGTGGTTAGTGGTGTTCGTTGATTTTCCGAATCAAGTATCGTATCGAAATACAGTTTCTGTCTTGTTTTATTTGGCATTTTGTAAATCCATTGATTTCGGTTGGAAGGCTCATTGCACCTGGACCGGAAACGGAAAGGCGGGCTGGTTGTAGTCTTTTCGCTCCATTCTAGCCATACTGTTGAGACGGGGAACCGAGCGAAAAGACTACAACCAGCACCCCTTTCCATTTCCGGTCAGCGAACAATGACTCTTTCAACCATAATCAATGGATTTACAAAATGCCAAATCGAAATGAGCCAAATACCCGAGACAGGACCAATATTCAAAATGTCGGAGTCAACCACTCTATTTCATACTAGACAAACCATAAAGGGGGCTCAATCTTCAAAATACCGGAATAGTCCATTAACACACTATAGTCAGGTTATTGATACAGTGGTATAGTATTCTGAGGATGCAAACACACACACACACACACACACACACACACACACACACACACACACACACACACACACACACACACACACACACACACACACACACACACACACACACACACACACACACACACACACACACACACACACACACACACACACACACCCCCCAACACCAACTCACCTGTATAGAACAAAGGAGAGTGTGTATTGTCCCGTTTCCTCCATACCCGTCTTCTCTATGGTCACGGACACACCACAGTCTCTTGCCCGCTCTCCCAGTAACTCCTGATGGCGTTGCAGGACCAGGAAATCCCCGGGATCCTCCCCTTGATCCACTGGGAAAACACAATTGATCAAATTGACCAATGGGAACCATGGTATATGGGAACCATCAGTATAAATATCAAGATTGCTTTGAGGAACAGAGTTGGCTTTGTGCCAGTTAGACCATATTGTATCCGGTTTTATTGAGGAACCATGCGTGAGGATGTGGGGTTTAGATTTTACACAAGGAGAGTTTGATTGTGTGTTTTTACCACATGTATTCATGTCTGCCAGTTCTTCTGCCGTCTTGGGGTCCAGGCTGGAGTGGAGTTTAACCACAAGCACCTCCAGCTCTGCGTGTACAGCTATGTATCCTGCACACAGCGCCACCTGGAGGGAGAGAACGGACCTTCACATTTAGGTTACATGAAGGAAAACATTTAGTATGTTGGTTGAAGTGACTTTGCGTTGGGATACACAATGATGTCGTCAGAGTAGAGCAAAGAACCTGTTGAGGTCCAAGTCCTGGAATGTGGAGGATGACAGAGCGCTCAAAATCCAGGACAGAAACATTTGGGTTCGAAGGAGAATTTGGAACTATAGAAAGAAGAGGAATAGATTGAGAGACATTCTCCAACTACCTTCTGAGAACACGTTAAATTTGTTTCATTATAACCATGTGCCACTGGGAGCTGGAGTGGCACATGGTTATAATAAGTTAGATAGACGCAAAAGGGCGAGAAAGAAAAGGAAATAATTATTTCTTCCTCTCAATCCATAACATAATGAAAATATACAGATAAATGAAAGGGTCCTCCTGACACTTAATAGCTGCATACATGGATGGCCTCCAAGAAATAAATCCACTGAAACCAATTTTTTAATTGTTTTTTTCCAACTAACTTGGATGGATAATTATAAACAAGAGTAAGCAGGTTCAAATTTGACTCAAGTAAGTTGCCTCCGGTGTATACACCTTCTGCAGTGGACTCACCCGCTTTCTTACTGTGGCTCGGCTGTGTGTTCTGGAAGGAACTCTGAGGGTTCAACTGGTTCTTTCAAAAGAACAAAAGAACAAATGAGGCGTACAGTAGCATCAAATAACAAGACCAAGTAGAAGCACTACAAGGGACAGGAATGACTTGAGTTTGCAGAGTAAAACATATTGGATAATGTCAGCACATAATGGCACTCCAATTCCCATTTCTGCACATACCAACTCTTTTAACCATTAATCAAAAGAAAGGTAGGGAGGTAGGGAGGTTGGGAGGGAGGGAGGGAGGGAGGGAGGGAGGGAGGGAGGGAGGATGGATGGATGGATGGATGGATGGATGGATGGATGGATGGATGGATGAATGGATGGATGGATGGATAGATGGATAGATGGATAGATGGAAAAAACAAAAATGATGTGCTCAAACCAAGTATACCAAGTTATGTTTGCTCTCCCGCCTCAAGGTGAACAAAACCAGGGTTTTCTCGCAGGCCACCAGTAGATCCCCCGTTACCGGGCAACATGCCACGGCGACGGGCCGCTCCGACAATGGGATCTCGATAATCTCCATCTGAGCTACGGACCGCTGGGATGCTCCGCGTAGCAGGTGGCCCAGCATGCGCACCCCTACGCGGGACTTCTCCTCTGCCTGGACGGGTGAGCGAGCAGAAGAGAGATTAGCAGCCACACTGATTTGATTGATTGTCTGGGAGGGAGTGTTTGTGATCACCTGGTAGCGCCAGTTGGTGTACGCTCTGAGGTAAGTTGCGTTGTTCTTGTCCTCTATCGTCACCAAGTAGTCTCCTGGGCAGCAGGTGATGAGGTGAAGTAGAGGAGATGGAAATTAACTTTTAAAAAGGAGACCAGTGTTTACTGCCATTAGCAAAGATCTCCCTTGCTAATGACTTTCACCACATGGCACATAGCCATGTATGCCATAACTGATATCATCCCATCTTGCATGCAGAAAATGTGTATGGAAAAACACTTGGCCGCAGAGAATCCAACCGTGACATCCTTGAACATGCCCTTTCAAGATAGGGCTGGCTACTACTGGACATTGTATGTGAAATCTAAAGAAGCTTGGTTCAGAGAGGCCTTAGCCAATGAGCATTGGGTAAACTGTGAACATTTGGGAAAATAGGTTTTCTAACAGACGGTTGAAATCTCTGGTTAAAATGGTACATTAAAATGACACTGATTTGACCTCCTTTTTCACACTCCAATTAACCTAAAAAATGTGTGGACAAATGAATTACACTAATAATAACTCTCACAATATCACTGAGTGAGTGAGTGAGTGAGTGAGTGAGTGAGTGAGTGAGTGAGTGAGTGAGTGAGTGAGACCTTTGCCACATGAATACAGAACAGGATGGAGAGAGAGAGAGACCTATAGCGCTGTACTGGATAATCCTGGGGGTTCCCATGGTGGCAAAGCGACACAGGAGGGGACAACCTTCCTGGTCCAGACTGTAGGCCTCCACCTTGAGTTGGTTGGTCAATGGCAAGAAAATAACAAAAAAAAAGAAGTCGAGATGAACACAGCACTGATTCCCAATAATTGGACATCTGGATTTCAGTTCAGTGTGTACAGAAAAACCTGTTCTGCTTTCATCAATGCAGGACCTTTAACAACGCTCAACGGGAAATTGAATAATGATCCAATGAAAAAAAAAGAAGTATTTTGTTTTGTGATTGCAAATGATTAAGTTAATCGAAACCAGACAAAAACAATAAAATTCGATGTAACCTTGCATCCTCCTGTGGCCACAACAAATATAACTCCTCCACCGGAGCACAAAAGTCCTGGTTCCTGTTCCACCTAAGGAAAATAAAGAGTACCGTCACTAGTTTAACTTTAGATCAGTAGGTATGTCGTACATGGCAAAATGGAGCATCACTGACCTGTACGATTTGTTGCGACGCAAAAGGATGGCAGTTGTATACGTGAACCATTTTGACTCGTCAGGAATCCTCAGTCCAGATTGAATTAATTGGGAGCTCCTGCGAAATGCTTCCTTGGCTTATAGTGGTACTGTGGGATTGAATGCTTAGTAGCTAGAATCCATGTCTTCAAACCTCAGGCAGTAAGTCCCGCGAAGTCATTCAGAAGGGACGGCAGCGGCGACAGGGCAACCTCTGATGCAAAGTACCGAGGTGGAACCACTGTTTACCGCCAATGACACGACGGAAATGTAGAAAGGAGTCTTGTAAGTCAGCTGAATATCAGCAATCGAAATGCCTTTTACTAGGGTTCAGACGCTTTCCCTTTCGGTCTGACCTCCCCCTCTCCACTCTGCAATACTTAACAATACTGGATCGATAGCACTTGGAGTACCTCGATCTGACGTAAGCCCAGAAAACTACTGGGAGCGAAATAAATGTTACTAATCATCTGTTCTCCTCTGTGTGTGCGTGTGTGTGTGCGTGTGTGTGTGTGTGTGTGTGTGTGTGTGTGCGTGCGTGCGTGTGTAATCGATATCACATGCTACTGTCTTGTGAGTAGCATCAATGCACTGGTGATGCTGACGGCCAGGAAATATAATAACGTAGGCAGGTACTTACGTTATGCAGATAATACGTCCATTTTCAAAATAACATAATTACAATAGTCATATTTGACTATTAAACGCATCCAGGTAATTCACGCTGCAAAGTAGGAAGAAGAACTTGTCTTCAACGCAACACCAAGCCACTCCAACCTCGTCCGTGATTGGTTCATGTTTCATGTCTCATGGTTCATTGGCTATCGGCCCGTCCATAAAGTATCTGTCATTGTAAAAATATAACATATTGACTTCAGAATAAAAGCTTAATATTTATAATACCCATTGCTTTTATGACAGCTACAACATGTAAAACACAAGCCTCTAGAAATAAAAATATAAAAATACAAAATAATTGTTATTGTGTTGCTGCATGAGCCCTCCCTGTAGTATTAGAAACCACCATAGGAGGGCAGCCTTAAGTACAATATAAAAACATGCGTAACGTTATTGCTACTTATGCAGAATCTATAGGCAATCTCAGGTCAATAATTTTAACCAACTAAAAAACAGTATTGTATAACAATCGAAAATGTATATCTTGAATTCACTTGAATTCACATTGCTGTCCATTGCTGAAATATCAGTCATCGAGACTTCTTTTGACTTATCACCCAAATAATACATAGGCCTACTGAAAATCATATGTAGGGAGGGAAATAGCTCAATATGAAATGTGAAACAGCTCAATTTCATAAATTTTAGACACCAAATGATGTTACAGTTAAACATTTAAGATAAACTTTAACAGAGAAAAGCGAGAGAAAGGAAAATAATATTAATCAAATCAGATTATTATTATTTTTGATTATGGTTTTCTACCAAAGAAGCAGATTAAATAATTTCTTGCTGGGATTTACATGATGATAAGTATAGCTTTATTCGTAATAGTCAGCCACATTTTCCTCCTTCATGACCAGGATGTATGGAGCCAAACTGCTACACGTTTTTACCCACAGCTGACTTCGTTTATTTAGGCCTAGAATATAAAGACAAAGACAATCCATACAAATACTTATAGTAAGGCAACTTAAGTAATGCAACTTACTTTATAAACGAATCGATTAATACATTTTGAACTAAGCAAATCCGAGTTAACTTTTTTATAGCAGATGAATAGGTATATCCTCCTTGTTAAAACAAGCCAGCTGTTTTTTGGGGGGGCATTATTCAGGATTATTAAAACACAAAAACAATATTGAAGGTATGGGACCATATGGCTTTCTGTATGAGCGCTCTCCATATCTCAATCTCTCCATGCAGCGCTCTGTTTCACTCCCTCTCGCCACCCCCCCCCCCCCCCCCCCCCCCCCCTCTCTCTCTCTCTCTCTCTCTCTCTCTCTCTCTCTCTCTCTCTCTCTCTCTCTCTCTCTCTCTCTCTCTCTCTCTCTCTCTCTCTCTCTCTCTCTCTCTCTCTCTCTCTCTCTCGTCTCTCCCGCTCTCTATCCCTCTCTGTCCCTCGCTCTTTCTTTCTCTCTGTGTAGCTTCATCTCCTGTTCTAGACACCGATTGTCAGGGTGAATGGGGAGCTGTCAGATGGTCCCGTTGGGTCATCATTACGTTCGCTAAATTACATTGGATATTACTTTCCGAATGGTCTCCGATCAGAATAAAAACAAGAAAGAAACTTCCTGGGAATTCGTTTGATTGCCCTTCTGTCAGCGACTCCTCTGCGGTATATCAGCGTCAACTCAGGGCATCCACCGTCTTTGCCCTGGGCTTCAAGGTAAGTTGCATGTTGTTGAAGCAATAAAATGAATTAAAACAAAAATATAAGCAAGTTAGACCTCTATATGCACGTTGTTCTAATGTGTTAATCTATGCTATGACCTCTGTCTCAGCGGAATTGACTGCATATTAGTCAATTCATAAACATAAAAACTCAAATGGTTTAAAAACAATGCACGAATAATTGTAGGTGTAGAATACTATGCAGATGATGGTGCATGGAGGTGCATTTTGCCACGTGCGTAAA